>NC_133783.1:19043050-19137346 GCF_003597395.2 Chelonoidis abingdonii | reverse complement strand
CCCCAGGGGAGGGTTGGGAACACCAGAGAGAGGAAAGGGGGGTCAGGCCCTATCAATTCCTGACCTGGTGGCAGCCTATCAGATCTAAGCTAGAGATTAAGCTTAGAGGACTTCATGCGAGTACCTTATATTTGAACTCTAATGTTCAAATCGAGGAATAATACTACGACACCAAGCAGAGAGATGGCCCTCGGCCACACCACTGGCCAGACTGCTACCTTTCTCAGAAACTCCTTAAAGTATAATGCTTCTGTGTGTACAGCAAGTGTCCTCTTTCCCCAGAGGCTCCAGACGCATGGCTTGAGCTGCCTACCTGCAGCCGGAACCGAGCAGGGCCAGACAAAGAGCTCAGCTTGCTCGACTCCCCACGTGCCAACAGGCCCGGGCCTACTGAGCCATGGCAGGGGCAGCACAGGAGGAAATATGCCGCTTCCCACCAGGCAACTGCAGCCATAAAAGCAGCCTGGGGAAGGCGAAGCTGGGGCACTGCCTGGAGTCACCTAGCTCTTCATGGGCCTCATTATGCCCTATTATGTGAGGGAGAGGAGTATGCTGTCTGAGGAAGTTGGCAGATCTGTTACTTCTGAATTTGAGATATGAAATAAAACTTGGGGGGCAAGTGCCCCCTCTCCATAAACAGTCCCCCTGCATAAAAACAGTTTCAAAAGAAAAAGGAGTAGGAATGAAAGGCTTTAAGTATGTTAATTAAACATGTCATTTTAACTTAAAAAAATCCACCTGAATAGCCTAATTGATAGAATACCTAGGTAGACTTGCCGTTTAAAAAAAAACAAAACAAAAAAAACCCTCCCCCAAAAACCTGACATTTCCTCATCAGATTAACAAAATGAATGTAGTTTACACACTTAAAAATGTTTTACCTCTTTCAAGTCAATGTTAATGGAAAAACAAGCTTTCATGCACACAATAGCTTCCTGTCTCTCTCAAATCAAGCACTCCAAAAATATTTATTGACAATCTAATCATACATCAAACATTCTTTAAGGAGCTCTCTACAGTTAGTGTGCTGTTTCAGATGAGGAATTTTATAATAAAGTACAAACAAGTTAGTTTCTAGTAAGTCTGCAGTTTATTTTACATTGTTTTAAAAAGTCATCCTTATGGTAATTACATACACACTGCATCCTGCTCAGAAAGTAGCATTTACAAAAGAATTTCAAGAGAAGTGGATACAAAATGTTTAAAAAGCTCTCTACCATACAAATATGTAAACAAGTGACAGTAATTTAATATTACAATAAGAAAAGTTAAAGCTTTTATTTCATGATTTTTAAAGCTACTATCTTTAGTCTCAATGCAGACTAATTTTGGGGTTCTTGTAGCATTGCAGAATGCGAGTTCTTGAAAATGTTACAATATTCCCTTCACAAACATGCATCCTTTACAGAAAAAATATTTTCAAAAAATACTGAAGTCGCAACTGATAAAAATCAACAAAAAATATAAAATGCATCATCATGAAATCACTGCTAAATACTTTAACACTTACTTTGTCATTCTGTAAACTACATTTTTCAGTTTTTCCTATAGTGCTCAACCTAAGTTCATTAATGCCTGTAAGGTGTTCAAGATAACATCAGGTCACCTGAGAGGCAGGGAAGTAACGGAAATAAAAATGGTGAACACTGGTAGTTGCTTTGCTTTCATGGTTTCCACTAAGTTTCTTTCGAAGACACTTATTAATGGTTCACTCTTTAGATTTCTATTGGTGTTTGTACATGTGGCCAAGATGAATCTGTTAAACATTAATACAAAGTTCAAATGTTTTCCAAAATGTATTTTGCTTCTCTGACTAATCTTGTTTCATCTGGTTTACAAATCTTGCATAAATTGTCTTTAAGTAACTAACATTACAAATAATGTAGATGGCAGACAAGTTCAGAGTTCCCTAAAATTGGTCTTATTTATACCATATTTAGGTTATATTTTAAAATTTGCATACTGATAGAATAGAGTGCTAATTTCCTCAGAAGTGGACTTACATTTTTATTTAACATTTTTGAGAAATCTAATAGCTATAACTACACAGATCACATTCACCATTGCTCAAGTCAAATCCTCAAGATACTCCGCCACAATGTTTGAAAGACTGCACAATATTTCAGATAATTGGTTGGCTAAGTTTATCTAGCATGGTAAGAGGATGGTCAATAAATATGTATAGTTTGGTTAAACAATGACTAACAGGACACAACGAGCCTACACTTTTGAAGACTGTAAACTGAAGAGTGAGAAATTTACCATTAAGTCATTAAAAATGAAGATTAATTTAACAGAGAAAAGCATAGGCTGTCAGGAATGACTAGATAGTAAGAGCTATTAGATTGAAAAACAGTCTGATAGGACAGTATGCAAATACCATCATTAAAACGGAGCTAAGGTTGCCAGCATTCTCCATCCTGTAATTCTCATCCCCTTCCAGGAGAAGAACTCAAACACTGGAAAACCAGGAAGGCAGACAACTGGCTTCTGTTCAGCAGCACTGCACAATGAGTTACTCGGGGCATGTCTGCACTACAGACTTAAGTCAACTTACAGCCACTGGTCAACTTAACATAGAAGTAATTACTGTGGTGGCTGATGTCCACACTACCCTTCTTCTGTCAGTGGTGTGCACCTTCCCTAGGAGCACTTCTACCAACTGAACAGGGGCAATGTGGGGAGCTGAGCCAGGGAGCCTAGCTCCCCCTGCCCCCCCACTCACAACTGGTAGCAGGGAGCAGCTGCCCAGCTTCGCCTCCCCGCTCACAGCTGAGAGCCGGAGCCAGGCTTCTTTGTTCCCTGAAACAGCCAGGCTTTCTTGTCAATTTCATGGCCCAGCACGGAGCTGTGAAATTGACAAGACAACCAGCAGCAGATGTATGTAATGCAGTGTCTACACAGGGACTGTGTTGCCCTAACTACATGGACATAAGTGCTACGCCTCTCATGGAGGTGTAATTATGATGTCAATGTAGTAGGGCACTTACATCAGCAGGACAAGGCTGTAGTGTGTACACTGACATAATTAGGTTGATGTAAGCTGCCTTAAGTCGACTTAATTGTATAGTGTAGCCCAGGCATCAGAAGAGCAAACCTCACATCACTCTGCGTTGAGTGAAAATGACTAAGAACATAGCTAAAGTTCCTTCTTACTGAAGTGCTAAAAACCAAATGCTCACTCAGTGGTGTAGTGCTAAGCAAATTCTGTTGCAAGTGCAATATGGTATTAAAGTACTTAAATAAGAGGAAGCAAACACTCTAGAAGAAAAGTGATTGAGCCACACTAAGAAAGAGGAGCAGCAGAACGCTGAGAATGAGATGAGAGAGAAGCAATAAAGTAGGTGTGGGTTGCAATCTACCCCCACTACACTTTCTATCTTCAATGGAACAATTATGTGGGCTACCAAAGTTATTATTGGGCCACAAGACCACTTTATTATGATGTATGTCTGGTTAAATCATTTTATGGTTGAGATTTTCAAACCAATGTATCTAAACATCTGTAGAGATACCTGCATTACAGAAGAAATACTGTAAAAATGATCTGTGAAGTTATTGAGCTGGGCAAGTCAAGTCAGCCACAGAGAAATCAATCTCAATGGTCCCATGTGTAAGACTGTGTGTCATGCATATGGCTGTGCAATTGTGTTTCACAGTCTAAACTTTAATTTAAAAAGTCTCTAGCCCTTAAATTTGTAAAGACCCTTAGAATGTGAAGAGGATGTAAACTGATGGAGTAATTATGTGTGAGTAGGCAGACAACCTGAAACTGCAACTTTGAAAGGTGAGAATTGCCCCATTCCTCTACAAGGAATGTTAACAATGTTGTCTAATGAGAACACCTTTGTAACGATCAAGTTATCAGAAAATAATAGCTAATGTTAGCAATTATTGGTGGTTACAGTGGTAAATATTAGAGTAATGGGATGGGGAAATGAGGAATTCAAATATCAATCTTTCCAAGTTTAAAGTCACTTCTGCCCACCCAAAGAAGGGACAGGGAAAGATGTACTTCCTCCAACGACAACTGGGTATTGATCCCAACTGATTCCCGTATCAGAGGGATAAATATCAGGGAGGGAGAGGAATCATTTAAGCTTAGTAACAATGTGGACACAAGAACAAATGGATATAAACTGGGCACTAGGAAGTTTAGACTTGAAATTAGATGAAGGTTTCTAACCATTAGAGGAGTGAAGTCGGAAAAGCTTCCAGGGAGTATTAGGGGCAAAAGACATATCTGGCTTCAAGACTAAGCTTGATAAGTTTAGGAGGATGGTATGATGATAGCCTAATTTGGCAATTAATTTGTCAATTGATCTTTGATTATCAGCAGTAGTAAGTATTGCCCAGGTCTGTGATGAGATGTTCGATGGGATGGGATTCTGAGTTACTACAGCAAATTCTTTCCTGGGTGCTGGCTGGTGAATCTTGCCCATATGCTCAGGGTTTAACTGATCGCCGTATCTGGAGCCAGGAAGGAATTTTCCTCCAGGGCAGATTGGCAGAGGCCCTGGAGGTTTTTTGCCTTCCTCAGCAGCCTGGGGCACGGGTCACTTGCATGAGGATTCTCTGCAGCTTGAGGTCTTCAAAACCATAAATTTGAGGACTTCAGTTACTCAGACGTAGGTTAGGGGTTTGTTACAGGAGTGGGTGGGTGAGATTCTGTGGCCTGCATCGTGCAGGAGGTCAGACTAGATGATCATAATGATCTCTTCTGACCTTAAAGTCTGTGTCTATGAGTCTTCCCAAGTGTCACAAGGCATGAACATCCCCTCCTATCCTTTTGTCAGGAAGACCAGCCTTAACATGCCACAACAGTTACAGGTTTTCAATATAAAAATATGCAGCATACTGAAAGTTTGGGCCTGGTATTACATCAACTGAATTATTAAAACAAAGGCTATTATGTTAGTAGAATAGGATGACAGGGAGACACAAAGGATTTAGGAAGGTGATCAAAAGGTCCCTGCTACATAATTTAAGTGTAATAGACTGTGAAGGACACAAAGCCCACCCAATGGTGCTCAGATACCATGGCAATAGGCATGGTATATGAACTTAAGCAGAACGGAATGGCATAACTCTCTAACAAAAGCTGTTGCCCAAGTATGTAAAGAGACTTTACCCTTGTAAGAATGGGACCAGTAACCTCAGTTCTATTTGGTAGCATTACACTGGCATCAATGGTACTATACTCATTTGGGAGAGGGTGGCTGTCATCTGGTATGTCATTGAATCTTTTAGTAAAGCTGTGACAATCTTAGCCCTTTTAGTCCCTTATGGAATGTAACCAGTACTACTAATGTGTTTCTGAAACTCCCTTTGCAAAATACTCCCACTGTTCCCATCAGTATTGTCACTCATCTATGAAATTACTGCAGATATGGCTTTACCTAAATTCCTACAGTTGCAGCCCCACTGACATAATGCTAATGTAAACCAGCCCTCATTTTCAACTGTCA
The DNA here is from genome assembly GCF_003597395.2 of Chelonoidis abingdonii. Taxonomy (NCBI): domain Eukaryota; kingdom Metazoa; phylum Chordata; order Testudines; family Testudinidae; genus Chelonoidis; species Chelonoidis abingdonii. Next base: position 19,131,878 of record NC_133783.1, on the reverse strand, counting down.
TTTAACTCTGCTCAGAGATGATCTACATGACACTGTGGTTAGAATGCCAGCAGGTGCCCCAAAAGATGCTCCCACTAATGGAGCTGCTCTGCTGGCAGTAACAGTAGGCATAAGAAAAATTCTAGCTAAAACAAGACTTAAAAAAGTGTCAGTGGGCTGCACTGGGCCAGTAAAGGGGGTTGCTACTATATCGGGGGAGGGTGGGGAAGGGTTCCGAAGGAAACATGATTACACTGCCCTCTTACATTTTCTACTTGCTGTATTTCTCATATATCTGGGAGGTTTGCAGGACAGGAAGTTTTTGGAAGTGATCCTATGATATAACTTCCTTTAAATTGAAAGTGACACTTCTTTCAATACTCAATACATTTTAAAGTCCATTTAATTTTTAAACATAGTATTTTCCTTCCATCCCTAGTGGCTACAGAGATAGGTCGTATAAAAAATCTTCACAATAATATTTTCCTTCCATCCCTATTGGTTAGAGATATTTGTATAAAGGATTTTAAAAATTAAATAAATCATGATGTCAATTGGGTTAAAGCACTGCTGAGTGAATCAGCGAGAAAGTCTTGAAAAGAGCTATTTATACACAAATACTTCAATAACTACTTCAGGAATAATGAAGTTTCCTTTCAAACATTTGTCAGAATGCAAGTTGGATATCTAAAGCTATTCTGAAATATATCATCATAAAATAAGCCTTAGCAAAAACCTAGAATCTAGGACTTGAACAGTTCATCAGATGTGACTGCATTACTCCCATTCATTTCAATGGCAGTTGTACCACACAACTGATAAGTTGAACATGTCCCTGATATCTAGCAGCTGCTGCAAATTTGTATCTACCACAATTTAGAATTGAGAACTGGCTATTAGTCAGAACTCACTTTATATCTGAATGTGCTGGAGAAAGAGTACTCCCCCTAAAAGACAAAAGGCACCCTGACAAAATTCTGTAAAAGCTTAGTAACAGTTATTGATAGCATCTTCTATATGCTTAATAACCAAAAGTAAGATGTGGTTTAAGGATTAAATTGCTGCAATTTAAAAATACATAGGTGAAACCTGATTTTTTTTAAAATCACTAACATTACATGTTTACTGTTTTACAGCTGCACAAGTATACAAGACTGTTGTACAGATATCAAAGTAACCTATTAATATTTAAAATATTAGGAAATAAGGTGTAAAGTTCTTTTAAGGACATACCAAATATAACTGGCTTTTCCTTTCCCCACTTTCATTCAACTGTCCTCTAAAACTGTACATTTTTATACAATTATGAAAGCTTTTTCAGGAATCCTGGGTTTAGAAACAAGTTCAAGTATACCTATTTTTGCATTGTAAACTAGGAAACACTAGGGGCTTAAGTTTTGTAAGAGCTGAACACCACCAAGTTCAACTGATGTTAATGGAATTTGCAACTGTTCGGTACCTTTGTAAATCAGGCTTTGTTTTTGTCATTCATTAAATTCTTACAAAAATTTAATGAGTGTTAAATCTGGCTAGGAAAAATCCTAGGTTTCTGCAATCAAGTCATAATGATAAGCCATTGAAGATTAAGAGCATCTTATATAGCTGCTTAGACTGATAAAAATGGAGTTCTACCACCATGCGTAAAGTTTTTATATAGACACAAATCCTGAACACATAATGTGCTAAGTAAAGTTACTGTAGTACAGCAGTTTGTCTTTAAAGTGCAGTACACTTAAAAATACACCGCAGGCCTCTTCTTTACTTTATATTTTAATGAGCCATATCGTATCTGAAAGAGAAAGTTGTTAGAAATCAAGTGTTACCATTTAAATTGCATAAAAATTACCAAGAGAAAAAGGTGATTTAAAAAAATATTTTTATGATTCAACTTCAGCATATTTCAATTCAGTGGCCACTACCAGGTATTACCTAGGATTAGACCACTTGATACAGGTCTAGATTCAATACATTCATCCAGCTATCCTGACAGGGACTGAACATGTTCCTTGTTAAGATCTGACAGCCTTCCAACCCTGATAGTCTATGATTCTATGACACTCCCAGAGAGTGGTTTACAGAATGTGCCCTTCTGCCCGGCAGCCTCTTATGTGGGATTCTGCATAGGTTGTTGCTATCACACACCTTACCCAAGGTTAGGTAGAGGGTGGGGCATAGAGGGCTAGCTGATTGAAAGTCAGCAAGACCAAGATATTGGCAGGTTGGACAAGTAACCAAAATATATAGCCTCTTACTTGGGATTATGTACTGGCCATCTAATATTAAAATTAATTGTCTGGTGATACTGCTGGATTCCTAGCTGATGTTACATGGCCATCCAGTAGCGAGAATAGCTTTATTTCAGCTACAGCTGGCTTGAAACACGGAGTCATTTCTTTTGTATAAAGACCCTGCTGCTACCATCCATGCCTCTGTCACCTCCAACTCAGATTATTGCAGGCAGCTTTACTTGGAGCTTCATCTTAAATAAATTCAGAAGCTGAAATGTAAAATGGCATAGTCCATAGCAGCTTACTTGGTAAAAGGGTATTTGGAAACATGACTCCAATACTCTAGGATCTGCTCTGGCTGCATCTTGATTTCCAGACAGAATTTAGAGTAATGTTTTGCGTTACAAAGCCCTAAATTACCTGGGATGTGCGTATGAGAGAGACTGCCTTTCCCTTATTGTCCCATACAACTCCAGTTAAAAAGGTGCTTGAGCATGAGAAGAAGCTATCAACTGGGCCTTCTCCACGAGCGGCCTTCTGCTTAGAAAGCTACTTTCTTTCCCATTTACATTTGCATCTAGAACAGGCCAAAATTTGTTGACCTTCAGGATGTGCTGAAAAACCCAGACTTCTGAAGGGCAGAAGTGTTGTGAAGAGAGCTGCCATGTGTGTTTATGTTCCAATATTGTTGGTTTATGATTTGTTTGATGATGCTCCTGGTTCTCATGTTGTGTAGAGCCCTGCATAAGATCTTTTTTCTTCGTGTTATAAATCAAAGTACAGTGTTTATTAGTACTTATTCAAAGTATCCATAGGATACAACAAATGTGAATGGTCTTATCTCTTATAGGATCCCCTGTATGCAGAGTGCAGGGCTGCATCAGCCACACCTCAAATGAGATGTCATGACAGTCAGCTCCCTCCCTCCAAGCTGTTTCTAGACTCTGTGCCTGTAGTTTCACCATTACTATAAGTACACGTTTGGGAGACTGTGCTCAGAGGTAAAGAGTTTTAAGTTCAGTATGTTTTTTGCCCTTTGTCTTGTTTAGTTAACTAGCTTATTCTTCTCATTTCCCTTTAGAGGGCAGAAAAATGAGTGGTGGCTTTTTGGACCATAACTACATATGCTGTGTTCCACATACCACTTACAATTTAGAAACACCCTATGTACTTTTATAAATAAAATATTCTGATTTCTTGGACCGTTATGTTTTCAAATTACATTGTTATTAATGGAATGCAATACTTTCAAATAAAACGCTGCACTTGCCTCTTTACGGCCTTTAATGCTTTTCACAGATTTCATGCTTTGTGATCGTCGGAGACCCCTCTGAGCAAACATCTCATCTTCTGAATGAGTCCCCTCCATTTCCTCATCTGTTTTATCATCTCCAGAATCTTTTTCCAATGGAATTCTGTAACCTAAAATAAAGCACATCAGGTAGAAATTTGTATGCCATAAGTCTGTATAAATAGTGGTAGCACAAACATTAAAGTAAGCATCTGTAGAGACAGTGCAAATGATGAAATTTAGGAAAGTTAAAGCTGTTTCTTAATTCATTAGATGCTGTAAGAGCTTTTCAATTTATTGAATTTTGCTGAAAGAGACATGAAAATTTAGTCCATTTTAACAAATACATCCAAAAGCCATTCATTGGTCCATGCCATGTAATCCTTAAAACTATGTTGAAAGAACTAGGTTTATTTAGTTTTGGAAAAGAGAAGACTGAGAAGGGGACATGATAGCAGTTTTCAGGTATCTAAAAGGGTGTCATCAGGAGGAGGGAGAAAACTTGTTCACCTTAGCCTCTAAGGATAGAACAAGAAGCAATGGGCTTAAACTGCAGCAAGGGAGATTTAGGTTGGACATTACGAAAAAGTTTCTAATTGTCAGGGTAGTTAAACACTGGAATAAATTGCCTAGGGAGGTTGTGGAATCTCCATCTCTGGAGATATTTAAGAGTAGGTTAGATAAATGTCTATCAGGGATGGTCTAGACAGTATTTGGTCCTGCCATGAGGGCAGGGGACTGGACTTGATGACCTCTCGAGGTCCCTTCCAGTCCTAGAGTCTATGAATCTATGTTGGCCATGATACAGCGATCTCCTTTAAATTGTCTCTATTGTTTATATAGTGAAGATCAAAGCCACCTTATTTTCCTGGAGGAGTTCTTTCTTGAGCCATTGAAGTCTGGCTCTAACACCAAATACTGCACACACATGGCAAGTACAGAGCTGCCTTGTAAGTAATACTTGAAGTTTCAAATCAGATTTTTTTATTGCAGTTTTAAAAGGAATATGCTTTTAAATGGGCTATTTCAATTTTCAGATAAAATCCTTTACGTAGCGTGTCCTGAATAGAGAAAACCCACCATGGTTAAATGACAAGGTTCCAGAGATTATTCAAGACAGACAGATATCCTTAAGAAAATGAAAAAGCAGTCCTAATAAAGCCAACAGAAAGCAGCATAAACTTATATATGCAGGCAAAATATAAGATGGAAGGTAGAAGGGCTATGATAGAACTTGAACTAAGTCAAAAAAACCAGTTACCAACAGTAACTGTTTTTTGAGGTGTGTTGCTTATATCCATTCCAAGTAGGTGTGTGTGTGCCGCGTGCACAGTCGTCGGAAGGTTTTTCCCCTAGTGGTACCTGTCAGGTCAGCTTAGATGCCCCCTGGAGTCACACCTTCATGGTGCTGCATGTAGGCCCCTGCTGAGCTGGTGCCTCCTCAGTTCCTTCTTGCTGGGGGCTTCAGCAGAAGGGAAGGTGGGTGGGTCTTGGAATGGACATAAGCAGCACATCTCAAAGAGTAACTGTTACAAAAAGATAAGTAACCAGTTTTCTTCGAGTGCTGCTTCATGTCAATTCCAAGTAGGTGACTCCCAAGCAGATGGTCAGGAGGCGGCATCGGAGCTCATGGATTCGCTGATTGAAACGCCATTCTGCCAAAAGCTGCATCGTCCCTGGCATGCTGGGTGATGGCATAATGCAAAGTGAACGTGTGGACTGATGCCCTGCAAATCTCCTGTACAGAGACTTATGCCAGGAATATGGCCGAGGAGGCCTGTGCCCTTGTGAAATGTGCTGTTAATGCTGGGACTGGCCCTTTTGCCAGGACTTAACAAGCTCGAATGCAGGACGTGATCCATGATGAAATTCTTTGGGACGATACAGAGAGACCCTGTAGCTATAGCAGACAGGATGAAAAGAGCTGATTAGACTTTCGGAACTTATGTCCTTTCAATATAGAAAGCCAGTGCCTGCCTGACGTCCAAGAGTGGAGCCTTTGTTCCCGACTATAGGTAAAACACTGGGAGGAAGATGTCATGACTTGTGTGAAACTGAGATACCACTTTTGGCAGGAAGGCTGGATGAGGCCACAACTAGACCTTGTCTTTACAGAAGACCATATATGGAGGCTTGGATGTCAAGGCCTTGAGCTCAGACACCCTCCTGGCTCAAGTTATCATTATCAGGAATGCTACTTTCCATAAGGAGGCAGAGGAGCGAGAATGTTGCTAAGGACTCAAAGGGAGGTCCCATTAATCTGGGAGAGCACCAAGTTCAGACTTCCATCTGTTATCAGCATGGGACCTTGAGAGTATAACTTGTCTAGGCCCTTGAGAAAATGACCTACCATCGGTCTAGCAAAGATCCATTGAATGTCTATCCCAGGTGGAATGCCGAGATGGCCGCCAGGTGAACCTTTTAGAATGACATCACCTGACCGGACTGCTTCAAGTGCAACAGATGGTCCAAGATGAAGGGTATTGATGCTTGAATCGGAGATGTGCCCCTCTGTGTCACGCAAATAGAAAAGCTCTTCACTTGGCTAAGTAGCTCTAGTAGACAGCTTTCGGCTGCCAAGTAGGACCTCCCTGACAGATGCTGCGCATGCCAACCCCATGTGGTTTAGCCAGGAAGTACCATGCTGTGAGGTGGAGAAACTTGAGGTCAGAACACGGGAGGCAACTGTGGTCTTGAGTGATAAGGTCTGGCATCTATGGCAGGGCGATCAGAGGGGCTACTGACAGTTCCAGGAGTGTTGTGTACTAGTGTTGGCAGAGCCAGGCCGATGCTATCAGGATGACTGATGCTGTCCCTCTGTCCCTTCAGTCCTTGAGCAGGACCTTGTGAAAGAACAGGAATGGCCGGGAAGGAGGGTGTGCGGGGGGAGATGCATAGAACAAATGGTCCTTCCAGGGAAGGACCAACGTGTCTGCATTCAAGTCTGAGCTGTGATTCACGAAGGAACAAAACTGCTGACATTTGCTGCTCAGTTTCATCATGAACAGGGCCACCTGGGGAATTCCCCACCAATGGAATTCCCCACCAATGTCTGGGTGAATCAACCACTCGTGGCCACAGAAGGATCTGCTAAGGTGGCCTGCGAGCTCATTCTAGGATCCCGGAAGGTATGATGATTCTTGGTGTATTGAGTGAACTATGCACAAGTCCCACAGCTTGAGGGCTTCCTGGCATAAGAGAGGAGAGCGCTCCACCCTGTCTGTTTATATAAAACAAACATCGCTGTTGTATTGTCCGTCATGACTGATACACGCCTGCCCCCCAGGTGAGATTGGAAGGTTTGACAGGTTAAGTGAACCACCTTCAGCTCTCTGACATGGATATGGAGTAAGAATTCCGCCTGGGGCCTGAGGGCCCCTAGATGCACACCCTACCCCAACGTTGATGCATCCGTGACCAGCGCCACTGATGGTTGCCATCTGGAGAAGGGCACTCCTGCACAACTGCCTGAAGGTTGAGCCACCAATGGAGGGATTTGACAACCCGAGGAGGAATCGAGACTACCTTGTCCAAGCTCTCCCAGTTTGGATGGCATACTGAAGCCAGCCAGGGCTGAAGGGGTCTGAGCCGGAGCCTTGCGTGCTAGACTACATATGTGCAAGCTGCCATGTTAGTGAGCAGCTTCGAGCAGCTCGGTGCCATCGTGGTGGGGAAAACGTTAAGTCTCCTCTATGAAGGGGCACAGGAAAGCACAACTCTGACAGGAACTCCTTGGCTTGGGTGGAGTCTAAGACTGTTCCTATAAACTCTATCCTCTGGTTTGGGGATAAGGTGTACTTGGGCACATCCAGCAACAGACCCAGACAGATAGTCAAAGGTCAATTGTATCAGAGGAACATGTGCTTTTACCTGAGCCCTGGAGCGGCCTTTAACAAGCCAGTCGATGAGACATGGGAACACTTGTACCTGCCATCTTCTCAGGAAGGCGGCCATGACTGTCATACATTTGGTGAACACCTGAGGGGTTGCTAACAGGCCGAAGGGAAGGACTGTAAACTGGTAATGGTTGTGATTCACTATGAACCTAGGAAACAGTCTGTGGGATGGGACTGTTGATGTGTAAGTATGTATCCTTCAAGTCAAGGGTAGCATACCAGTCACCTGGATCTAGGGAGGGGATGATGGTGGCCAAAGAGATTTGTTTCTTCATGAATCTGTAGAGAATGGGTCTGAGACCCCCTTCAGCTTTGGGATTCAGGAAATATTGGGAGTAAAAACCCTTGCCCCTTAGGTCCTGAAGGACCTCCTCTACCACTCCTGAGACTGGGAGCACTGCACCTCCTGCATGAGAAGCTGCTTGAGAAAAGAGTCCCTGAAGAGGGACAGGGAAAGGGGATGGAAGGGTAGGGAGGAGCAGAACTGGAGAGAATATCGCACATTTATCATGCAGAGAACCCAGCATTCTGAGGTAATTTGGGCCCATGCAGGATAGAAGTGGGTTAGACTGTTCAGAAACCAGGGAAAAAAGACTCCAAACACGAACTAACTATAACTAATACTAAACTATTTAACGATTTACAGGTTTGGATACAAGAGAAATCACTAGGGGACTGCTTGCCAAAGGAAGAGACACTCGGCTCCAACGGCTGTCATTGGTGGTAAGAAGGAACTGAGGACATGGAGGGTTGGCAGGGACCTATATGTGGCACCATGAAGAAGCAGCTCCAGGGGATGTCTCAGCTGACCCATTGGGTACCTTCTGAAGACTCTGCACATGGCACGTGCACATCTACTTGGAATTGACATGAACAGCACCTGAAGAACAAATATTTTTGGTTAACTGCACTGTTCCTGAGGGTTTAAGAGGACTTACTTTTTAAAATATATGTACTCAATCTTACTGATGTTTTATATTTGGGAATATATATTTAAAAGAACAACCCACACCACTAGCCTCCCTACCCCATTACTAAGAGATCTGCAGCTAGAGATCACCTTATAGGATTTAGAATGGGCAAGCTCCCAATACAAATCATTTTTCAAATTTCTGTGCATACAGGTAAGCGCAAGACATCGTTATCTCTATAAACAGAGAGCCAAAACTCGTTTCCACTGAGGTATGGTCTCTCCTGTTAGCCACAGAAATAGCATCAATCTTCTTTAAGACAAGGAACTCATGTTTAAGCATTGAGGAAAAGGACAACAGGTCAGTACCATCTGTATGCTGAGTGCAAATTCTCAATGTACCTACCCTAAATTTAACTGACTTATTAAGATTCTCATCAGAGGGCGCAAATTGTTTCCAATACGCAATTTCAAAGCTTAGCTACGACCTTTCTGGAAACATTTTATTTTGTACTCTTGACTAGAAAATACATACAAAGTGCAAAAATTAAACAAGTAGATTACTAAATGGATCAACGTTTAACAAGACTAAATATTTTATGATTTAGTAGTACAGATAATTCAGGTGAAACTAATTTATATTAGGATAAATGTTCGTTTACTCAAACAGGAATGTCAATAGATCATTGTCAAACAATTCAACCAGATAACATATAATGTATTAGTTATCTAGAAACACCACACACATAGCAGCTGCATCACCTATAATACAACCATATGTACACACACAATAGGAATTTATAGGCTTTTCCACTGACCAACTCTCATATCTTATTCATGAGATGGTCTCTATGCCAGGCACTTCCTGGGAATTAATCCTCAGCTCAGGTTAAGGTCATCACCTCCTCCAGACAGCTATTTATCCCCAGGAAATGCTCTGTATGATTATTATATAAAAAATGGAAGCCATTTTTTATGTAAGACTTACCTTAGGCTTTTCAATACTTAGATCAGGGATAGACAATTATTTTTTGTCAAGGTCCAAATTTCTTGGTCAAAAGGTATAGTCAAAGTCCAGCCTCCAGAGAAAATAATAATTAACTAAACACTAGTGATAAGTAAATAGAAGATTTTGGTGTCCATTCAAAAGCATCTGGCAGTCCGGATTTGGCCCACAGTCCGCCTATTGACTACCCCTGACATAAATGTAACACAGGAGGAAAATAAAATAAAGCAGAACTATTCCTTTGTAAGAGGCAGCACCTATTTATATTTTCAGTCAGATTTCAGCTATAAGTAAGGCTACGATTATATCACGAAGTCATGGAATCTGTAACTTCCATTGACCTCTGTAACATTTTCTGCCCCGGGGCTGGAGCTCCCAGCCACCTTCACTTCCCGCAGCTCCCACCCCCCACCCTGGAGAGGACCCCCTGCAGCTGCCCAGCATGCAGTGTGGGGACCCCCTGCATCTGCCTGGCCGCAATGGCCAGCCGGGGGGACCCTGCAGCTCCCAGCTGTCCCGGGGCAAAGGAACTCTGAAGCAGCCCAGCCCTCGGGCAGGGGATCCCAGAGCTTCCATCCACAGCAGTAGTGGGGGAACCGGGAGCCCCAGCAGCAGTGGGAGCCAAACCCACCTATCCCTTTTATCACGGATATTTTTAGTGAAAGTCAGGGACAGGTCACAGGCAATAAACAAAAATTCACAGAATCCTGTGACCTGTCCCTGACTTTCATGATAAAAACTTAGCTATAAAGGATGATTTCTATCCTTCTGAAATTTTTCATTTTCTTTAAAGTAGCACAGAGATTCATAAGGTCTATTCACTAATAATGGAAGTCAAGATACCTTCTGGAAACTTTACTGTTTAATCTACAGTATCAAAAAATTCTGGAGAACCACCTGTTAACTTGTGCATTTGGACTTAATGTATCGCATTTCAGTTTCTGTGCTGTGTCACCAAGTACTGTTCTTCACTCCCAAATTTTACGTTTTCCCATGACAACTCCTCAATGGACTAAAATTATTTTTGTTGCTACAAGCATGTTCAACTTTTAACGAGTGACTTTGCTACCTTTTTAAAAGCCTGCTACATTCACCCTTTTTTCATTAGTTTGTTCTTTTCCTATTTACTTGTCACAACTTTTCACATGTTGCATGACACCAACAGTGACAATTATGGGTCGCATCCAATAAATCTGACTTGCACTACCAGCATTACTGTTTTAGTTAACAAACTGCAGACTCAGCAAGATAGATATGAGGATAATCTATTTGCTATCTCCCCCAGTACAGCCATGAAGGGAAAAGAACCACCAAGAACCACAGTTATGATGGATATAATCCTAGTTGAAAATGTTACGTATCAATTCAAACTTATTCAAATTTGCATGAAGAGATTGGGGTTTTTTCCACCACCAATATTTAAGAGAATAAAAAAAGAAGAAGTTCTTGCTCTTTCCACTTCCTGGCTTTTACATATCAGAATTTAACTACAACATGAGTAGCCCAAAAACTTTAAGATACATACCCAGAGACTCACTGACAGAACTCTTGGTTTTCTTTTTGGTTTCAGGTAAAGTCTGATAGGGTCTTTGTCCCACTGGCTCATCTCCTTGAATAGCTGTTAAGTCATGCATACTGAAACTTCTCAGCCGTTCAGTTATTGCACCTTGACCCTGAAATACAATAATAGCACTTTTCAAGAACAAATGGAGAAGCCTTAAGATTTGCTCTTCAAATTGAGGTAAAGGTAAATACATGCTTTCTTGCTGTATTACAAAATTCTCTTAACAGAGACATGCAGTAGATGTTCATTTGTTTTAAGCAGCATTCACATTTGTGTTTTTTCCTCATGTAAATACTCTGACATACTATGGACACATGGAATATTCAAGACTATCAGCTTTATAAATGTTACATGTGTCTTTATGGGATTGTATTCTGGCTCCATTGGAAAGTTACAGGAGCTTCCTGCAGGAACTAAAGTCACAAGGGAAATCCTTAGACAAGGAACAAGTCTAGAGAAGCTTTACCCTCTGGGGAGATCGTATATACTGGCATGACAGGTTGTCAAAGAAAGAACAAAAAACTATACAATGTGACCACCTTAACATGGGGGGGGGGGGGGGGACAGGTAATTCCCCTTGATCCAAGAAGTGACAGAATTCAGACTGGGCCCAGAGGAACAAGCCCTCTGAGAGGACCTGAAGTACTTTAAAATCTGCTAAGGTCCCCATGTGGAAGATGGGTGACACCTGGTAAACCAGACATGTATGTAAGCAGTTTATTGTTTAAGATGTGTTCTCTACAATGTTTTTGTTCCAAATAAATACTTTGCTTTACAAAGGCTGGCTTGTCGCAGATTAACTCTAGTTGCTCCTGAGAGAACAGGACTAAGTGCTAAACTAAATTCAGACTTGCTGAGATGATCACAGCAAATTAAAGAATTGCAGCCTAAACCCCTAGTCTAGACACAGAGAATTGCGGGACTCTGCCCTGAGAAAGATGATGGCTAGAGGCCTGATGGCTAGTGGGGTACCCTGAAGGAGGCCATAAAGGGAACAGAGGTGCAGTTACCCTGAGAACTGTGACAAGGAGCATTTTGTTCAAGCCTAACATTAGATTATACCTTGTAAAAGGAATTTTTAAACATCATGAATTAAGTTAGTAGTTCCAATTCTTAATGCTTTTGGACACTGCTTATTACTTCTGATTTATTTATTCCTTATTCTAGGTGGATTAAAGAGATTTTTTTTCCCCAAAAAAGGCTTTAATGCCTGATCCATCAGACACTCTATCACCTAGTACCACTTTTCAAATATCTGAATGTAGATGTAATAATAACCCTTTAATTAAAATTACCAAAAACATATTACATAAAGATATACACGTACTTGTTTCTCTGCAGTATGAAAAGTATTTGAAATAGAAGATCAATCAATAAATATGCTGATAAGAGACTATAATTTTGTCCTACATACATAGTAGCGTGTTTTGCCTAGGGTCACCATTGCAATACATTCTGCATGCAGTGAATGAGGCAATGGAGATATATTTTTATCATTGATCAATAAGTACACCCCAGCTTCAATCACTACACAATACCCAGTCTTTGCAGTGAGGAACCCAAAATGAAGAACAGACCCACATGAACACCTGTTAACAATCTAACTCTTTCACTGAGCATTACCTAATTATTTCTGTGGAACTAATATAATATAATATATACAACCATGAAATGGACTATTGTAATGCACATGCACAGAGAAGAATTAGAGTTGCAATCCTACTACTTAATGTTTAATTTTAGTAATCTACTGTGCAGCTATATTCTTCAGTGTAGATTTTGGATAGAACTTTTAAGTTTGTTTTCATGAGAACATAGAAAAAGTAGAAGTGTTTGGCAGAGAGGAGGGTAATGCTATGTTCTATGAAAGCTGTGCACTCAGTCAGGCTAGGGCTCTTGTGAAGCACTGCCTCATTCAATGTGCATATAAAAGATGATACAGAATGGCTCCATCAGGGCTCTTTCATCCTGTATATACCCTCCAAGATTTAAAAAGTCAATCTACTTTGTTATGCAAATAGCAAATAAAACATTGGAAATCTTTTTTTTTTTTTTAAACGAATACGTCTTGCACATCCTTAATTACATTTAATGGAACAGAGGATGAAACTGGAATAACGTTCACATACTACTGGAGAGCAGTGATTGTGACTTACTACACACGTTCACTGTGTGAAGCACAACAAGTCCCTATCCTGACTAGGGCCTCTAGGCGCTGCTGTTAATGAACAGTAATGAAGGAGCTATTAAAGAAACAATTCCATGTCAGACCATCTAGCAGACCAATATTAGTCTTCATAACATCATACAATGGAAGCCAAAATGACAATCAAAAAAGTCACTTCTAATTACTAGAATTTAAGGGTCACAGAATGATGAAAGATATTTCATAGAAAAATATCTTTTAAATCATACATTCATCAGGATCAAGTCTTTTCTCAGTCTGCAGCTTGAGTTTCCACAGGAACATTAGTTTACTACATGATGAAATACCCTTAAATCCAATTCTCAACTTAACACACTTCACTCCTGTGACATTACTGGGAGTTTAACAAGTTATCAAGAATTATTTGCCAGCATGGTACTTCCCACTACACTGCCCAAAAAGCATAACACCCCTCCTCAGGTCTCAGGCCACATGATTTTGTAACAGTGGCCTGGCTAAGATCATCATTCCACTAATGTATTCAAAGGCAACAAGGAGCCTTTAACCAGATCCACGAACTGAGTTCCCTGAGCATCTGCTGTTTCACCTCTGACTCCTCCTGCTCCCTAGTTCTGGCTCTCTGGCGCTTGGCTCAGTGGAACACTGCAGGGAGAATATACTGTAATTAACCCCCCATTATGTGAAATGTTGGAGAGGAAGAGGCAGCTGCAAGCAAATCCTGGCAGGCCAGGGAAACAAAGCAAAGCAAAATTTCATCTGTGGCAAATTGATGTATTCCACAGTAAAAGTGCTGCAGTGTGAAAGCCAAGGTATCTTGGAAAAATGCCAAATTCTGCAATTTCAGAATCCATGGGCTCCTGATTGAGATGAATGAGGTAGTTCACATCTCTCACACCTACTGTTGCAGACTCTCTACAGACACAGGCAAATATTGCTGCATCAGTTTACCCTGCACATGTTTTCAAGGCTATCTCCACATAAAGATTAAAATTCTCTTTTAAATGAATAAAGATTTTTGAAGCACAATTCCACATGAAGGGGTTAACTGCACAACTGTGGAATCACTGAATACCTGGGACACCAAACATACTCACTAAATAAAAGATTAAAATACAAGCAATGTATTTAGGGTTCCCTCACTATAATGCACTGCTGCACATATTAAACACATGCTTGTGTTTTTGTTTTAATTAGTTTCTTAAGGTGTCACACAGTCATAACATTTTGTGATTCCAAATCCAGGAAGAGAGGCGCAGGCAGGGCTTTGGGTTCAATATCATTATCCATTCTCCACACACAAGTCTACATGTAATTTCAGAACAGTCTCTCAGATATCATAATATTTTTAAATACTGTAGTTGACATGCTTCGGCAAAAAGCATGTTGTCACTGCACAGACTAACTTGACAAAAACCTGACCAAGGGCATATCTTAGACTAAGAAAACTGACTGTGTTTTAATTTATGTTAGCTAGTGCAGGTTAATTAACAGTGTTTGAAACATCAGTTAGCACCTATTGTAAACAAACAGTGATGCTGAAACACTTATTAGCTGATGGTGGTTAACACTGTTGGTGCATGACTACGTATACCTTCATGTTGTTTACCTAAGATGGAAAAAAATAGCTGTGTGGTCTAAGCTCTTCCTTGGAGCAAAAGCAATTACCTTGTCAAAGGCCTTATTTTCAGGAAAAACATTTTCCCTGGGTGATACTTTTTCCACTGTACACCTATCCCATTAGGGTGAGATTAGTACTGAGAACAGGAGGAGGAGGAGGAGGAGGAGCCTGTGATGTGGCAGGCCTATGTTCCCCTTATCTATGGAAGGCTTTGGATGCTGGAGTTCTTCACCAAAAGCAGCCCTACTGAAAGGTTAAGTGACCAAACTGGCCATGAATGTCTATCAGCCAACCACTGCTTCAGCCAAAGAAGCCTTTCCAGTGTTATAAAGGCTACTATGGTTCTCAACATGGTCACAATGATGTATGTAAAGTCTGACAAAGATGAAACTGCAGAGACTGATCATGGCAGCCTCAATCAATTTTGACTGTTCAGCCCTCTCAAATGTATCTGAGTATTCCTCTAGCAGGATAAAATGTTTAGATAGCCATTTCAAAAGCTTAGCCAGATAATTCAGATCACCTCCCTGCGTGACCTCGGGCAAGTTCCTTATCTCTCTGTGCCTCAGTTCCCCATCTATAAAATGGGATATTAGTACTTTCCAACCTCACATGATACTGTGAGGGTGAATACGTGGAAGATTGTGAGGTGTTCAGATACTAGAGTGATGGAGCCATACGTACCGAAGATCTCTCTTCAAAAGTAGATTCTACTTTTGTTGATTTGCCCTGAGGAAAGCACCCCCCTTAACGGAAATTGTTATCCATGTGATTCTCCTGACTCCTTGAGAAAGGGTATTTTCATTTACCAGCCAAGTGCAACTATCCTGGCATCATCCTCTAGGGATCACCCTGGGTAGATGCTGGGAGGCAGATATACTAAATCCATCACAGGAAGTTCACCAAGGCAGAGAGACAGGCAGGCTCAAGGGCACCTGTAACACCCTAGGTATACCCATGGAAAACTACACAGTGTGGGTTGTCCCAGTTGTAAAAGAATTTCTGGAATTGCAAACCTCATTCTTCAGTGTCAGGTAAAGGTATTGTTCTCTTCACTTGTTGGAGGCAGGAAAAACCTACCTGGGCAAGCTAGCAAGCCCTTTATATACAAGGAATGAAGAAGTCACCAGAAAGAACATATGTGCAGTCTCCAAGTGCTAGCATGAAGGAATTACACCCAAGCTTTTGGAATGGCACAGCACAGTAAAGAGAGAATTTCTGATATTAACAATATAGTTTAAGAGTTGCAGGGAGTTTCTCTCTCTCTTTCTCTCTCTGCACACTCTTTACAATCACACTGATATCTTAATGTCTTTAGTACTATGACTGTCTTTTTTCCCCCAAGCAACTTAATTGCACTGGATTAATTGTACATATATTCATGAGGATGCATAACAAATTACAAACAGAATAAGTATCCATCCATTCACAGTTGAATGGCTTTGAAATCCAAACTTCATCGACACTGAGGCAGAAATTATTTGTTACCTCAGAAAGAAAGGAATAGCTAGGTCTCAATGTAACTTCAAATTCTGTATCTTTGAATATTCGTGGCCAGCCAGAAGTATATCATTGTGACATAATCATGGCCGGCTGGCTAGCCAGCCAGATATTGGAGGGAGGGAAATGGCCACAAAGCAATAGTGTAATATTGCAGGTGGTCATTTTATATTTTCTGAGTGCACAGTGTGGCAAATTAAAAAAATAGGAGTGTTCTGCTCAAACAGCAATACTAACCTTCTTTCAAAAAGAAGGAGTTCACATTAGTTAAAAATGGCTACTTTTGATATTCCCTCCCACTCCCCCAGTCCCACTATGATATTTAAGGCATAGTGCCACAGGAATATATTTTGTTTAAAATTGTTATGGCTTCAGGCATGTAGCATTAATAACTTTTTTCTCATGTATTAATCATCATTTAAACAACCAACCACCACCAATATGAAAACAGATGTCCAGAAAACATAAGCTCACCATGCACTTTTCTTTATAAGTGCAATGATCTTTTGAAGCATCGCTCAGGCAGAAAAAAAATCTCACTTTTAAAGAATTAAGGAGCCCTAGAAAATAAAAGTTTGGAAACTTTTTCCAACTCTTGTTTAAAAATAAATCTTTACACAAAACAATGTTTTTTTAATTATAACATTTTAAAAGGTAGACAGCTGTTTATACGAACTCTACAATACTGTGAATTACAGTAGTTACCAATTTCATTTATATTATAAGTTATATTTAGGTAGTAAGATGTATTAGATGTTGGGGCAACAATCGGCTAGTTTTTTGCTGAGCTGACTGGCATCACACCAGAGACTGCTGAATCAGTTTATCATATCTTAATGATACAGGTGAATATATAGGTTTATAGATATAAAATTTTACATTTCAGACCAAGGAAAATGTTTTATAATTAATATTCCAATGGAAACTATAAAACAAACATTCTGTGTAAGTGTCTGAACATCCTAAACAGTGCAATACGCACTAGTGTATGAAAATCAGAAAGTGAAACTGCTTACATTGTTGTCAAGAGAAATATCAAAATCAGGACACTCAGATGTCACTAATTAAAAAGAAAAAAAAAAAAAAAAAAACAGAAAAACCCCATCTTTAAAATGGTAATGTGAAAATATTCCTTTTATAGAAGTCTGTTAAATTTTCTTCATTGGATCCAAAAGCCCAATCGTCAACATGTTTCTCCCAAACAGTAATTTACAGGTCAACTGTGTTGCCATTTTAAAAAGTTAACATATATTTCTATATATTGCTTTTTAGTGGCTTATTTGAATTTAAAAAAAAAACAAAAACAAAAAACTTTTCAGTATCATTACTTTAAAGCATACTAGTTTCATTTGTTCTCACTGGAAATTAAGCCTGAAATTGTTTGCCAAATCCAAATGTATTAATTTCTAATGCTATTTCCTGCATTTTTACTAAAGGAAAAAAGGGGGGGGCAGTTTACTCTTTACTAAAGTCAGTTCAATCTTCAATCTTCTATGTTAATCAAAACACATTTTTCAAGCATACAAGCTGTTTCCAGACTTATTTCACTGATTATAAGTTGAGAGCTTTCTTGGTTGCCTTCATTAGTGGCTTTTCAATCAAATATTTTGGGAAATCTCCTTCATTAATTTCAGTTAAGTTGCATGTTATTAAACTGACACTGCGATTTATTCAGCTCTACGATTTCATATAAAAACACTACTCAAAGCAAGAATATGCAGATCAGACAACTATGATGCAAGCTTTCATGTAGTGCATTACTTTAAAAATTGGATCTGAAATCACAAACTAGGAATTAATCGCACAAAACAGCTTTTATCTGTGGTAGTAATATTTCATGCCTTATTTTGCAGATGTAGTTACCTCAACTTGATTGAAGGAAGACAGCAGAAAGAAGCCAGAAATCCTATAAACAGTGTGATTACCAGCAAGAAAATGCAACAAAGACAGAAAAAAGAATGTTGATCTTTCACTAATAGCTTGAACATAACATTGTAGTCTATATTTTGATTTACCACTCAACTGATATCCATTATCAAAAAATTTACATTCTATTCATTTTTAAACTAACAGACTGTAAAAATGCTCACAAAATTGCAATCCTTAAATTACATCCCCCTACTTTTAAACATGTTACTTTTAGAATGAATTCTTTGAGTTAAGATGGGTAAATACCCAATACCACTTTACTTTTTTATCCATATTTACCCTGAACAGTTTAGTATAAGTGAAATTTACCTTTGCAGCAGCAGTTACTGCAGCAGTAGCTGCCAAATTTAAACCCTGTCTCCCAAAATTCACCATAGTTTCATAACCTCTTTCTTTGGCTTGTACAATATACTCATCGATCTCCTAAAAAACAAAACAGAATACATATTTAAATCTGTACACAAAATCCCTGAAAGTTATGAAGTTGTATTACCCCATAGCATTATTTTATCATCAAAATGTTGATGGAAGACTTAAGTTGAACTATAAATATATTTTTACCTTCATTAAGTATTAGGCTGTGTCTATACTAAAAGACCTTACAGTAGGACAGCTGTACCAATGCAGCTGCACCACTGTAAGATCTCTCATGTAGCCGCTCTATGCAGAGAGAGCTTTCCTGTCAACATAATTAAATCACCCTTAATGGGAAGCAGTAGTTATGTTGGTGAGAGAAGTGCTGTGCACGCTACCACTATGCCGGTGAAACTTGTCATTCAGGGAGGTGTTTTTTCACCTAAGCGACAAGTTTCGCCGACCTAAGTGGTAGTGTAGACATGGCCTCAGTTAATGTATAAATCTTTTTTGTGCTTAAGATGTTAAATTCTTGTATTCAATGCCAAACTTTGAAAATAATTTCTTACCCGTTCCTTTGAAGAAAGAAGAGGATGGAGAAACTTCCTATACATTAAGCTTGCCCCTCTAGTATATGGAGAGAGCAACCAAATAACAAAAGCGATCTTCAACTCATAGTACAATGGAAACCTGCAGATAAAACGTTATGCAAGTACTATGAAACGAAGATAGATGTTAATTAACTACCAAAATCAAAGTTTTGGAAAAAAACTGGTTACAGATTTTTTACAACAAAATGTTACACTATTTTTTCACCCAAGGTTAACAACATCTATATTGATTAAAAATTAACTATTTAATAGATGAATATCTGTTTCATTGACTTATCTGGTTTTCATTTAATGTAATACCATCAAAAGTAGAAAGGGTAAGAGATGGTTAAAAATCTTTCCATGTTTTCTAGCATTATACTATTTTATTTAAGACACGAGATTTCTTTTGCATGAGTTTTACAACTCTCTTCTCTTCTCTTGTGCTTTACAGCATGGGTAGCATTTTTCTATCTCTTCTCTTTAAGGAATTAAAAGGCACTACAAATTTAGAAATGAGGGACACTATTCATTATGCAAGTTCCTTACAGTAGTTCTTGGAAACATCACCTATAAATATAACGTGGCAATTGTATTCTCTGCATTAAATCATCAGAAAAAAAATTATATCATCCCCATGTTCCATATTATGCAAAATCTTACCAAGAGATCATTAGGTCTGCTACTGTTTCAGTAACTGTATAAAGAGCAAACACAATCCAGTACATCATCCATCGAACCTGAGAATGAAGAGACGTTATCTTTAATAGAAACATTTTAATTTAAAATTTCCACTTCTATAATAAAAAACATTTAATTGCTGCTACAAAGTAAGAAATTGAGTAGTGTCTTTCCATAGCTCATATGGAGTGACCTTATATATATATATATATATATATATACACACACACATACACACACACACATATACACACACATATATATAGTGATAGACCCAGGCCAGTTGGGTACAGTAGAACAGCAGAAGGCAGATATACTGGCCACTGGATTAACAGTTTTCTGTTCCCTGACTGACCAGAGCAGGGCTGCTACAGGCTAATGAGAAACCTGACTCTAATTAACCTGCAAAGAGTCAGGTGAGGCCATTAAGCTAATGTGAACCACCTGACTAATTAAGACCCCACTGATACTATAAAAAGGGCTCACTCCAGTCAGGGGAGAGGAGTGCGTCTGAAGGGCTGGTTAATGAAGACACCCTCAAACCATCGGTAAGGGAGAAGCAGGAGAGCTGTGGGGAAAGTGGCCCAGGGGAATGTAGAAACTCTACCAGTGAAATGTTGGCTGCCAACAGCTGCTACAATTAGGGTCCCTGGGCCAGAACCCGGAGTAGAGGGAGGGTCCGGGTTCCCCCCAGCCCACTACTACAGGAACATCTCCTGGGAGGGGAAGTCAGGCCCCTGTCAGGACAGGCATCTAAACTGTTCTGAAATAAGCCCCCAGGGACAACAGAGACTGTGGGAGTTCTCTCACCAGACTCATTCCTGGCCTATGATGAAAAGGGCTCAGTAGACCGTAACCCTGGTCCTAGAGAGAGAAGGGCTATGTGGAAGGTCACAGTGAGCCACTGAGGTGAGCACAAACTGCCTAGAAGCGCAGGACCCACGGGGGCAGGGTCAGAGCTCTGCCACAATATATTACCAAATGACAAGAACAAGTAGGTTGATTTTTTTGTTTTGCTGTTGTTCTGAGAAGATGGTCTGGAGGCTGTCTAAAACTGCTGGGATCTTCAGCAGTGTGATCCCACCCAGCCTACCTTGACTGACAGGTCTGGTTCTGCTTCCAACTAGCTGCAAACAGGGAGAAAAAAACCATTGTGTAATTAAGCTGTGAAACTTCTCTACAAAATGGACATCAAGTGGAAAGTCCTATTGTGTCAGCTCTCCACCTCAAAAAACAAAACAAAACAGGGAATCAGACTTGAAAAACAACCAGTCATTTAGATGCCCTTTTCAAAAAGCAAATCTTTACTAATCGAGAAAGTCCCAAAAAGCCTTAACTAAAAAACTTCTCCCACTATGTGCAGCTAAAAATGATTAATGTTCATTTTCCATCATGGTTCTACAAAATAGCTTCTCTTCCACCTACAGCCTTGTGGAGAGGAACTCCCATTATGCTGGATAAGACAATATGAAATTAGGATTCTAACTGGTGAAGGACATGAGGCTCTAACCCAGGGGTAGCCAACCAACATCTCCGGAGCTGCATGTGGCTCTTCAAAAGATTAATATGCGGCTCCTTCCAGAAACCAACTCGGTGGGGGAGGGGAAGTGGGTGCTCAGCCCCTCTTCTCCCCCATCAGCACCTTTTCCCCCCTCCTGCTCACCATGGTTAGCTCTTTCGCAGCATTGAGGCGGCTCTGGGAGGGAGTGGGAGGAGCAAGGACATGGTGCCTAGCCCCCTTCCCTTCCTCAGTGCTTCCCATCATGATCAGCTGTTTTGCAGCATTGGTGGCAAACTCGGGGGGGGGGGCAAAGGGGGGCTGGGGGCTGTGTCCTCACTCCCCTCCCCCTGGGGTCACCTCAATGTCATGAAACAGCTGATCACAGCTGATGGGAGGGAGGAGCAAGGACCCAGTACGCAGCCTCCCTGCTCCAGCACCGCCTCCTCAGTCCCCTTGCCTGCTGCCCACCCCAATCAGCTGTTCTGTGCTGGCAGGAGGCTCTGGGAGGGAGAGGAGCGAGGACACGGCTCACTTAGGAAGGGGGCAGAATGGGGTGGCAATTTAACAATGGAAGCCAAGTGCAAACCAAAAAGAAAATACACAGATGAAAATGGAGGCTTCCAAAGAGTGGGAAAATAAGTACATTTTCATTGGAAGTACCATAATGGTAAGGCCATTTGTCTTTTTTAAAAACAGGACATCTGGTCATCCTACCATGAGGTGCCTTACTGCCTGCCAATTATTCCACATCTGACCTACTGTCTCTCTCATCACTCCACAGCTATCTGCTGGGTTAACGAGGCAGAGGTGGCAGTGAGACATGGCAAACTGCAACATAAACTACAGACAATAATCTAGACAGTAGAACATGGTGACCCAGAGCAGCCGCTGGGAGTTACAGACCAATAATCCGTGCATGAAGACTTGCAACAGCTGAGAACCTGCTCTATTCCCCCATCTTTTATGTCTCAGGAAATCCTTATCCTCTATTTCACCTTGCATGAGAAGGGTATATAGCTACAGCTTTTCTAGGGCAGCTGCAGATGTAAGTGTAGTTTTACAATACTCTATACACTTTTGCCCATGTCTACCCTCTGTTCTTTAGTTTAGGTATATTTTACTATCTGATTTACAAAAAAGTGGGGGGGGGGGGGCTTGGGAAGAGGAGTGAGCGATAGGGGGGGGGGGGGGGGAGGAGAGAGAAAGAGATAGGGGAGTGCTGCTTCTCCAAAGCCAGTTCTTTTCCATCTTGCCTGCTCTTTGCCTGCTGAGGGAACAGAGACTGAGGTAGTCCTTTCTGGACTGAGTTGTACAAGGGAACTCAACTCTGCTAGCAGGACTGGCTGAGTTCACCCAAAAGATACCCAAAAAGGTGGTGAAGCAGAAAACAGACCAACCATTTCTTTTGCCTCTAATTTTTCTCAGCTTCTCTCTCTGCAGCCTACAGGGTACCCATCACAGTACACATTTCAGAAGGGGAGCTGGGGAGACAATATCCCCAAAAGTCATACACCTCTGGAAATCAAACATTATAGAACCAAATTATTAGTGCAAAATTTGAAATAAATTTAGATCTTTCCTCCAAAAAATCTCTACCTGCAGGAAGGTCTGTTTGAGCTCATAGCTACTGCAGAGGCAGAAAAAAAAATAAAAAGAAGAACTTTAGAGGCAGGGCATTCCCCTGCTACCAGTGAGTGACAGATCTGGTTCTGTTCCCAAACTACAAACTGACTGAAATAACTATTATAATGTATTTGTGAACCTTGGCATGAAGCAAAATTAAAAGCTGGAAAACCACTACAGCTATAGGAAGAAAAAAGTATGGTTTCACAAATTAAAAGAGCAGAAATGAAGTTATGCTGGAGACAATCAGCCTTGACAATTGTCGTATTTCACTGTAAAAGACCTGGCAATTTAAAATTTGGTTAAGTTTAAATGCTAATAATAAACTTAATATTTGAATAATCAAATTAACAAATCAAAGTAGTAACTCATGAAAATGCATTGCTTACTAACATTCTGGATTCTGCAAAACAAATATTTAATATCAGGAATTCACTTAAACACATGTTGTGCAGGCCTGAGTTAACACGTGGCCCCTGTGGGCTCACAGTGTGGCCCACGGGCAAGTTGCAGGGTGGGGCTGCTGGGTTCGCCCACTGCTGGGGGGGGAAGGCGCTTGCCTCACAGCCCCATGCGTGCTGCACTCCAACTGCCCTAATGGCCAGAACTGCACATCTCCATCTCCCACTCCCCCCGCCTGACGTACAGTGGCTACGTCACTTCTGGGGCCCACTGAGACAGGAAGCACTGGGCACAAGGCAGAGCCAGTAAGTGCCGACAGAGGGGAGGGGCGCCTGGCCTGGGCTTCACACTGCCCCTCTTTCCCGTCCCCTTAGTTCACAGCCCCAGAAAATCCCTTCAAACTGTCCCCCTTTTCCCCTCCCCTTATTTCAAGGGAGGGGGAGATGAGCTGAGTGGGCGGGCAGTGGCGGTGAGGCTTTATACTTTGGTGGGGGGGTTCTGCAGGGCTGGGCAGTGCTGGGGCAAGGGATGTGTTTTAGGGGGGAGATGGGGGCGGGGCAGTGCTGAGGCGGGGTTCGACAGGGTTGGGTGGGGTTCGGCCCTCAGCTGTTTTTCTTTGGAGTAATATGGCCCTCGTTGCTTTGAGTTGTGTAGGTCTGTTTTAACTGTTACAAACAAATTTGATCTCTATGTGGAAAAAAAGAGCAAATAGACGGTAGTAGCTGTACTTGTGTATTGGGTATGACAGAAACAGGAAAAGCTGCTTGTAGAACAGAGTTTGGTATATATCAGCCTTCATTTTCAATGTATTTAAATATAAATTTTGTTTATGGATGAATGCCTAAATTTAAGTGGACTTGTTTTAAAACAAGGTGCATTGTCCTCAGGACAGGAAGAAACATCAAAGATGTTTTTACCATCTTCTGAGGATATGAAAATTTTGCAGCTATTGACTTCAAAAATGGCATCTAAATTGGAGAAGAAAACTGTTTTCAGTAGGAATATCAGATCTGCTAGTAGTGAATATTTATATTTAGATGCCTCTCAAAGGCCCATATTGGAACTAGGATCCCACTGGGCTATGCACTGTCCAAACAGAGACAATCCCTGCCCTACCCTATATGGTTTACAGTCTATATAAACACTCCCAAATCACTTCAAGAATTGCAATATTGGTTGAGCCCAATGGCTCTGCAGTCCAGGATACTGTTTCCAACAGAATCACTGCTTTAGTCCCTGGACTGAGCTTTAGACAGCTGTCTGTCATCCATGCCTTACTTCCAGACACTGGCTAAGACATACCACCACATTCTCATATGACCAAGACAAAGTTGGGGGATTATCCACTTAGAACACAACGTACCATGTCTACTTATTAACCCTCCCAATGGCCTCTTATATTTGAACTGGAGGGATGGTAATAGGACCCTATAATCCAAAGCTCCTATTAAAAGAGAATTACCCACTGCTATGTCAGATAAAAGAACAAAGCCATTAAATAGCTACCCTATCCACTCTCATCAAGGTCTGCAGGTGAGTCAACAGGACCTTATGATTAAAGGCACTGAAGGTATCCAATAATTCCAACAGCAGCTGAGACACACTGGCAATGGGTGAAGATAAAGGAGATTGGTCAATGCAGTCTGTGACAAAACCATGTCTATACCAAGACTGACAGAGACAAAATTTCAATACTTTAAATGACTGCTTCTTGGAGCAGCTGGTACGGGAACCTAAAAGGGAAGAGGCAACTCTCGATTTAGTCCTGAGTGGAGCGCAGGATCTGGTCCAAGAGGTAACTATAACACGACTGCTTGGAAATAGTGACCATAACATTTAACATCCTTGTGGTGGGAAGAAGACCTCAACAGCCCAACACCGTGGCATTTAATTTCAGAAGGGCAAACTATGCAAAAATGAGGTTAGTTAAACAGAAATTAAAAGATACAGTGACTAGAGTGAAATCCCTGCAAGCTGCATGGATGCTTTTCAAAATAGAGAACCAACTTAAAGGTTTACCCCAAATTAAGAAACACAGTAAAGGAACTAAAAAAAGAGCCACCGTGGCTTAACAACCATGTAAAAGAAGAAGTGAAAGATAAAAAGGCATCTTTTAAAAAGTGGAAGTCAAATCCTAGTGAGGTAAATAGAAAGGAACATAAACACTGCCTAATTAAGTGTAAAAATGTAATGGGAAAAGCCAAAGAGCAGTCTGAAGAATGGCTAGCCAAAAACTCAAAAGGTAATAAAAATGTTTTTAGTACATCAGAAGCAGGAAGCCTGCTAAACAACCAGTGGAGCCCTTGGACGGTCGAGATACAAAAAGAGCGCATAAAGACGATAAAGTCATTGCGGAGAAACTAAACGAATTCTTTGCTTCAGTCTCCATGGCTGAGGATATTAGGGAGATTCCCAAACCTGAGCGGGCTTTTGTAGGTGACACTTCAATCTGTGACAATTCTTCTGATTTGTCACTAGAAGAGATTTTGGAATTAATTGATAAACTTAACAGCCACAAGTCACTGGGACCAGATGGCATTCACCCAATTTGAAATTGCGGAACTATTAACTAGGGTTTGTTAACTATCCTTTACATCAGCTTTTGTACCAATGACGGGAAGATAGCTAATGTAACGATAATATTTAAAAAGGGTTCTAGAGGTTATCCCAGCAATTACAGTAAGACTAACATCAGGACCGGGCAATTTAGTTGAAACAATAGTCAAGTGCGGCGGGGCGCCTGCCCCACCCCTATGTGAGAGGGGGCTAGAGTAGGCCAGAGAGGCTGTGCAGGCCAGCAGCCAATCAGGAAAGGGCTTACTGAGAGCCAAATCAGGGCCAAAATTACAGCCAGCCAATGAAGGCTAAGATGGGCCATATATAAAGGCTGCCCAGAAGGTCAGCAGGCAGTCTGTCCCAGACCTTCATGGGGGAAGGTCTGTCTCCACAGCAGGAGACCAACATCAGTGCTGGGCAGGCTCAGGGGAAGCAGAAGGGAACTCCAGCCCGCTACCTGCCAGGCTGCAGGCCCTGAGGGAAGGGCCTAGCCAGTGCAAACGGGCTGAAGGGGAAGTGACTCAGGGATGGATGGACAAGGGGACAGAAGGAGGGCAGGGAGGCTGCCACTAGAGGGTCCCTGGGTTGGGACCCAGAGTAGTGGTTGGGTCCCTACCCCCCTTTTACTGCACCTGGCCGTGCAGCAGGGGGCTGAAACAAACTGCAACCAGCCTTTGTGACAAGGGGCTAGACTTTGAAGGTTGTGGTTGGCCACTGAGGCCAGTGCAAGTATTATTGCTAATGCTGCCACTCCCTCCCCCACCCTGAAGGGGGTGAGGATGAATTAGAGGGCGCTGCTGGAGGGCAGTGTCCTGAAGAGGACACCACAGAGCAGAGAGCAACATGGATCCAGACACCAGTGAGGAGCAGATGATGGACGGGACACCACCAGCAGAGAGTGCTCCCCATGAACTGAGCTAATTCCCAGACTGACCAGTGGGAGGCGCCACGGTTGAGAGTCCCAACCCCCTCACAAAGAATAAAATTGTCAGACACCTAGAAGAACATAAATTGTTGGGCAAAAGTCAACATGGTTTTTATAAAGGGAAGTCATGTCTTACTAATCTATTAGAGTTCTTTGAAGGGGTCAACATACATGTGGGCACCGGGGATCCAGTGGACATAGAGTACTTAGATTCCCAGAAAGCCTTTGACAAGGTCCCTCACCAAAGGCTCATATGTAAATTAAGTTGTCATGGGATAAGAGGGAAGGTCCTTTCATGGACTGAGAACTGGTTAAGACAGGGGTCAAAGGGTAGGAATAAATGGTAAATTTTCAGAATGGAGAGGGGTAACTAGTGGTGTCCCCCAAGGTCAGTCCTACGACCAATCCTATTCAACTTACTCAAATGATCTGGAGAATGCGGTAAAAAGTGAGATAGCAAAGTTTGCAGATGATACTAAACTGCTCAAGATAGTTAAGACCAAAGCAGATTGTGCAGAACTTCAAAACGATCTCACAAAACTAAGTGATTGGGCAACAAAATGGCAAATGAAATTTAAAATGGATAAATGTAAAGTAATGCACAATAGAAAAAATAACCCCAACAATACATACAATATGATGGGGGCTAATTTAGCTACAACGAGTCAGGAAAGAGATCTTGGAGTCACCGTGGATAGTTCTCCGAAGACGTCCACGCAGTGTGCAGCGGTGGTCAAAAAAGCAAACAGAATGTTAGGAATCATTAAAAAGGGGATAGAAAATAAGACTGAGTATCTTATTGTCCTTATATAAATCCATGGTACGCCCACATCTTGAATACTGCATACAGAGGTGGTCTCATCTCAAAGATATACTGGCATTAGAAGAAGTTCAGAGAAGGGCAACTAAAACTATTAGGTGTTTGGAACAGGTCCCATATGAGGAGAGATTAAAGAGGCTAGGACTTTTCAGCTTGGAAAAGAGGAGACTAAGAGGGGATATGACAGAGGTATATAAAATCACGAATGGTATTGAGGAAGTAAGTAAGAACTAGGGACCACCAAATGAAATTAATGGGCAGCAGGTTTAAAACAAAAGGATGTTCTTCTTCACACAGCGCACAGTCAACTTGTGGAACTCCTTATCTGAGGAGGTTGTGAATGCTAGGACTATAACAGCATTTAAAAGAGAACTGGATAAATTCATGGAGGTTAAGTCCGTTAATGGATATTTGCCAGGATGGGTAAGGAAGGGTGTCCCTAGCCTGTTTGTCAGACGGCAGAGATGGATGGCAGGTGAGAGATCACTTGGTCATGGCCTGTTGGGTTCATGCCCTCTGTGGCATCTGGCATTGGTCACTACCCAGGATATTGGGATAGATCGACCTTTGCTCTGACTCAGTATGGCCATTCTTATGTTAATGACCAAAAGAGACCTGAGGCATCCAGATAAAGATTTCTCACAACAACCTTCCTCAGAAAATGTAAGGTGTGATATGTTACTGAACAAAGGCCACACCACTGCTTCCTTCAAGGCAATAGTCTCTAACTTTAAGGAAGACATTCATGATCGGCATCAACAATAGATGAAGAACTTTACCAGCCAAGCAGACAAAGGTTTAAGGCATAGTTTGTAAAACAAATCTCTCTCAACATTTCAAATCTCTCAGTGGTGGAGAATTCAACTGAAAGACTTGATATACCTTCCTCCTCCTGCACACCACAACCTGGACTCTTGCACTTGCCTAGGTAAATTATGGCAGCTTAGAGACAGCAGAATCCAGAACTCCCCACAATATTAATACCTCCTGTTAATTCAACAGGTTTATCTTTGTAAACGGGCAAGCAAGAACAGATCCAACAAGGACAGTGCTAGTCCAAAATGATTAATATCTGCTTGAAGAACCACTGTTTTCTTGAAGTAATTGAATAAAGAGATCTACATTCTGTAAAACAGAATGACTTCAATGAACTATGATATAAATGGCAGGGATCAAAAAAAAGTTAAGGTCAGAGTGACTGGCATAGATATGACACTTCAGAACTGTGTCTCCATGTGCTAGTCAGCATCATAGTGACTCTGATGTCCCATTCTCAAATTTGCAACCAAAATATATTCCTTCACTATTGAACTCCATAGTGCTCATGTCAGGTTTAGACAGGGTGAACAGATGTCTCTATTTTATAAGGAAAGTCCTGATTTGGGGGTCACTTATATAAGCACCTATTATCCCCCATGCCCAGTCCTGATTTTTTATGCATGCTATCTGGTCACCCAAAATTTACACTTCACTGACCATTTCATTAAAAATCACATCTTTAAATTCTATGAATTGTGTTGTTTTTTTTTAAACCCAAATTTATTCCCAGTAAGTAAAGGAAAGACAAGGGATTCAGTTATGTGTTGGAAGTCAGTTACATAACTTCCAGACATAGGAATTCTCTCCTCTGCAATAAGGCCTCATTTTCAGTACAGAACGTGGTTTATCAGTGCCACTTTACAAGTCACTCTTAAAACTGTACATATAGCTATACTTGATTACTGCAGTGTAAAGCCAAAGACCCTAATTCAGGGGTTCTCAAACTGGGGATTGGGACTCCTCAGGGGGTCGTGAGATTATTACATGGGGGTGGGGGTCACAAGCTGACAGCCTTCACCCCAAACTCTGCTTTGCCTCCAGCATTTATAATGGTGTTAAATATATAAACAAGTGTTTTTAAAAATTTATAAAAGGGGATGGAGTCGCACTCAGAGGCTTGCTGTGTGAAAGGGGTCACCAGTACAACAGTTTGAAAATCACTGCCCTAATTTGTGGAAGACCTATTCTGCAAGTTGTCAGTAAAAGTAATACTTAAAACATCTATAGCACTGTTTGCCACAAGTAAAAGAGTGGTCTGCTCTTAAGTTAGGCAGATGAAAGAAAACAACAACAACTCGTTAAAGTAAAGTAAACAAGATTTTTATTACCAAGATTATGTAGCTATAGCTGTGAGTAAGGTTAAGCACATACGTGTTTGTAGCTTGAGGGGCTAAAGTTTTTAAAAATTTCAGGAGGAATAAAGTTTGTTACTTCTAAACAAAACTGCTTCAGTGTTAAAACATTTAGACTTAATACATTAGAGCTATTTTCAACATTTTATACACAAGCACACACACCTCCTCTGAAATGTTTAGAAATAGAAGTGTCCAGTTAAGGTCCTAAACGGATGTTGAGGTGCTCAAATATGGGATTTTTCCTACATAACGTAACATGACTGATTTAGGTGTCAGGAAAAAGAGTCTATGTAAATCTGAAGTGATAATTTAGTAAATGTCATGCTTCAAATGCATATCTGCAATGAAAGAAACAAGTCTAAGGCCTCATTAACATCCTTACTGTAGAAACACAACAAACTGCAATTGCTAAGCAAATATCTCATGCTATATTTGCAACTACCACCACCTTAATATTGTACTTCCACAAGTTAGGAAAGCCAGATTTATACTTCATCAGGGTTTGTAGTTTCAAGTCATTGTAACTTATGCTCCTAAGTCATTCTGGAGCTTAAGTTTCAGTATTATTGTGAATACTTCAGCTTGTATGTAAACAAAAAATGCATATACCACATTTCTACTTTAAGGCTGTAAAGGTTTTAATGAAATAGAAGAAGCAAAAGAGTTCTCAAATTAGCTTCGACCTTTTTACATGATTTAAACTTTTATTTTAAATGAAGCAACTTAAATTATATTGATATAAACTGCTCCACGCTGCTACTAAGCAATATCAGTTCATAATAGTTGATTTAGATCCACAAATAAACGGGAAGTAGTGTAGATATGATCTTACTCTAATGATACAGATATTTACTCAATAGCAGTGTTTTCATTAAACATTTTATGCACTGAACATTAAATAAAGAAATGCTAACTGGACTTTGCCATAAAAACACTAAAATAAAACAGATTTCAATATTATGTGGCATTACTTAGCTATTATTTCAATTGCCCTGGTTCAACTACATGATAAATCTAAAAAGCTATGATACCTGTTTTAATATGCAAAGCCTAAAAAACCAAAATACTTTATTAAAGCTGTACTGATTCACAAAGTGATTTATTAAGTATTCACAAATCTCATCAATCTGAAAGGATCTTCATTAGTAATTTAGATCTAGATATGTAATCACCATTCATCTAAGTGACCTGCACATGGTACAGCAAAGCTAGGCACACTTCAGTAACTGCTGGAAGAATGTATTTATTCAAAATCCTTTGAGATTTTACAACCATCCATTTTCTCTTTGAATGCTACTGAGTAAATCCAAATGCAGCTATATATTTGAAACCTAATTATCAGAAAAACAGCAATATACACAGATACTATACTTTACAATTGGTTCTCTCTCCATATTAACATAGGACAATTAGTTTAAGCAAAGACAGCAACACTAATTAAATAATGGCTTAGTTAGAATAGCAAAATAAATCTTGCAATTGCTCTCTTGACTTCAGTCAGTCAATCAGGCAAGCTCAAAAATCAAACCCAAGCATGCAAAGGAAAAGTCAGCAGTTTTTTCTTTTTTTTTAAATAATTTAGAATACAGAAGAGTCATAGAATCATAGACTATTAGGATTGGAAGGGACCTCAGGAGGTCATTTAGTCAAGCCCCCTGCTCAAAGCAGGACCAATCCCTGGACAGATCTTTGCCCCAGCTCCCTCGGTGGCCCCCTCAAGGATTGAACTCACAACCCTGGGTTTAGCAGGCCAATGCTCAAACCTCTAAGCTATGCCACCCCCTTGAAGACCTGCTCCCCTCCTGATTACAACTGCATATCATCTCTCTGGTAATTACAAAAATTACTGTATATATTTGTTCATAAACTGACACAAAGAGCGGGGGTCAGCTTAAAAACTGGTCTACACCAAAATTTGATGATTTTAAACTTTATGGAATCATTGAATTCAATATCTAACACATTGTCGTTTTGTTTACCTGGACATCTGCAGGCATGGGGCCCGTCAGGTCCCTGTGGCCACTTCCTGCAGCTTCCATTGGCTGGGAACAGTGAACTGTGTCCACAGAGAGCAGAGGGGCTCCATGCCTGCAGATGCTCCAGGTTTAAAAAAAAAAAAAAAGTTTGACCCGCCAGTGGCTTACCCTGATAAGCCAGGACCCCCTGAAATATAGGGTCAGCTAATGAAAGGATCATACAGTTTTTGGGTATTTTCACCTATCCAGCTTGGGTGGAGGCCGGGGGTGTGTGTATGTGGCTTATAAACAAACAGGCTAATGAACAAGTATATACAGTATGTATTTTTAGATGTTTAATTGCAGTACAGTTAATTACACTGACTAGTACAGCATGGCATTTTATTTCCCCTCTTATCCGTTCTGTTCCCTCCTATGCTACCTGAACCTCTCCCACCCCTTGTGTCGTACTGCCCAGTCTCTTCTCCCTGTACATTTGCTTTATCTCCTGGACATGCTGCCTAGACAGCCACTTGGATCCTCTTCTCCTCTCGCTCTCTTGGGTAAAGAGTCCCACTGCTTCAATCCCATCTCCACAGCTCTCCTACATATTCCTCTGCAGGTAGCTTCATTCTCATTATTGGCTCTGTCTCAGAATAGCAGCTACCATTTTCCTCTCTACTTATGTGGCAGCAAGCCCCACTCAAGGCTTTTAGGCTAGCTCCTCTTCAAAATATAAGGAAGGGTCAGGACACCATGCGGCCAGCCATATACAGACCATCTGTGAAAAATGAAGCAGGAGGGGGGATGGCGGGAGCTCCCTTTTATGAACACAGCCATCCAGAAGCTATAAAATCCCTCTTAGTAGAAGACGTGACTAGGTTTATCCCTTCTATTTCTTTACGTCTTGTGGATTCCTCTGTGTTAACCCCCAGTGCTTTTGTTTTGCTTGTAACCTTTAAGCTGGACCTCAAGAAAAATATTCTTGGTGCTTAGTCCTTGTAGTTGCTCTTTTAAAATCTAGCAATAGCCTGAGCTCAATTTTTTTTTTTAAATTACTTTTTTTAAAACAGAATTGGATTTGTGTATCTTAAGAGGTTTGTGCACGTACTGTTTAATTAGCTGGCAGCAACAGCTGATTTCCCTCCCTCAACCCGCATTCCTTTTTCAGTTCTTCCTCCGAGGCAAGGCCAATGGGCTTGAGCTGGGTCCCCAATGCAGTGCCTGCGGGCGCCATGGCGCCCGCGGGGCATCTAAATGTGCTTGCGAAATTCGGCAGCATTTTGGCGGATGCTCGACCACCGCCACAGCCCTTCGTCTGGTGTCTGTCAGACGAAAAGGTTGGGGACCACTGGGCTTGAGGGTACCCCACAGAAAGGAACTTCCAAGTGTGCCTTCCTTGGCTCTCAAAGGGGTCTGCACTTCGGTGGTGGCAGCATCTACTTATCCAAGGTGAGAGAAAAGCTGTAACCTTGGGAAATTAATACAAGCCTGGAGTGGCCAGTATTAATTTTTAAAATCCTCGTGGGCCCCACCTTCTACACTCGAAGTGACAGAGTGGAGAATTAGCCTAGACACCATCATTTAAAAAGCTACTGATCTAAGGATTAATTTATTCAACCATGTACACACCATTAAGTTTCACTCCAAAATACACTACCTATTTATTTCAAATGGAAGATGGTTCCTTTTCAGGGTGCCAGCACCCCCTGCTGCCATACTCTACAAAATTTTAATTAAAAAGATAATTTTCACCTCCACTGTAGAGGCAGCCAATAGACTGTCAATCAAATGGAGCCCCAGTTATCCTAACCCTGCAGAAAACTAGCATGCAAGAATCCTAGGGGCTGCAACACTGGGAAACCACACCTCATTACACCTTAACTAGGCGTTAAGGAAACACCTAACTAATCCCCTTAAATGCAATAAGTATTTAAGAAATACCTCCAAATCACATTTATGCCTGAAATTTTTTTAACTTACTGTTTACAAGATTACCACAACTGCAAATCTGCCATCACTTTTGTCTAATCAGCTTTACTGTTTCCCCTGGGTAGTCAATGTCACCTATTTGGAGAGGTGCACATCAGCAATGGGGGAAAAAGCTTAGCAGGAAATGTGAATTTCAAACCACAAAAACTGGCCAGAGAAAATAAGATCAGGTTTAAATTAAGGCTATCAAGCGATTAAAAAAAAAAATTGTGATCAATCACCACTGCTACCATTTAAATATTTTTGAATGTTCTCTATATTTTAATACATTGATGTCAATTACAGCACAGAATACAAGATGTACAGTGCTCACTTTATATTTTTATTACAAATATTCATGCTGCAAAAAAATAGTACTTTTAAATTCACCTAATACAAGGACTGTAGTGTAATCTCTTTATCAAGAAAGTTGAAATTACAAATGTAGAATTATGTACAAAAAACAACTGCATTCAAAAACAAAACTTAAAAATTTAGAGCCTACAAGTCCATTCAGTACTACTTCTTGTTCAGCCACTCACTCAGACAAATAACTTTGTTTATGGTTGCAGGAGATAATGCTTCAGGTTCTGTAATTTCTGCACCAGAGTGTTGCTCTTTAGGAATTCTGAAAGCATGCTACACACCTCATCCCTCAGCTTTTGGAAGGCATTTCAGATTTTTAAACTTTGGGTCAAGTGCTGTAGCTATCTTTAGAAATCTCACATTGGTACCTTCATGTTTTGTCAATTCTACAGTGAAAGTGTTCTTAGAACGAGCATGTGCTGGGTCATCTCAGACTCCTACAATATAAAATACATGGCAGAATGCAGGAAAAAATAGAGCAGGAGACATACTATTCTCCCTTAAGGAGTTCAGTCAAAATTTAATGCATTTTTTTAAACGAGTCATCAGCATGGAAGCATGTCCTCTGGATTGGTGGCCGAAGCATGAAGGGGTATACTAATGTATAGCATATCTGGCAATACTGGCTACAAAAGTCCCATGTGAATGCCTGTTCAGATGACACTGTAAATAAGAAGCAGGCAGCATTATCTTCCATAAATGTAAACAAACTCATTTGTCCTAGCGATTGACTGAACAAGAAGTAGGACTGAGTGGACTTATAGGCTCTAAAGTTTGAGCCTGTTTTGTTTGAGTGTAGTTATGTAACAAAAAATATTTACAACAACAACAACAACAACAACAACAAAAAAATCTACATTTGTAAGTTGCACTTCCACGCTAAAGAGGTTGCATTACAATACTTGTATGAGGTGAATTTTTAACAGTGCAAATATTTGTAATAAAAATGAGCACTGTAAACTTTAGTGTTGTAATTTAAATCAATGTATTTGAAAACGTAGAAAAACCATCCAAAAATATTTAATCAATTTCAATTGATATTCTATTGTCTAACAGTGCGATTAAAACCACAATTAATCATGATTAATTTTGAGTTAATCGTGTGAGTTACCTGTGATTAATCGACAGCCCTAGTTTAAAACATTAAAAATTCCTTAAACTAAGTTTTGATGTTGGTGGCACTTTACTGTATACTTTTACTTTGAAACATGACTAAAGCATCGTTGGGCTATTTTCACAGAAACAGACAACTGAACTCCCCTGCACTGAGGGAGGATTAAATATTACCTACCATTCCTGACAGGTGTTTGTCATTAGAGGTTTTTAAGAGGAGGTTAGGCAGAGATCCCACAACTTCCCTAGGTAATTTGTTCCATTGCTTATCTGCCCTTACAGTTAAGTTATACCAGGGATCGGCAACCTTTGGCATGCAGCCCGCCAGGGTACGCCCCCTGGCAGGCTGGGCTGGTTTGTTTGCCTGCCGAGTCCGCAGGTTCAGCCAATTGCAGCTCCTACTGGCTGCAGTTCGCTGCTCCAGGCCAATGGAGGCTGTGGGAAGCGGTAGCCCTCATATCCCTCTGCCCGTGCCACTTCCTGCAGCCCCATTGGCCTGGATCGGCAAACCGAGGCCAGTGGGAGCTGCGATTGGCCGAACCTGCAGATGCAGCAGGTAAACAAACTCTCCCAGCCTGCCGGGGGGCTTACCCTGGCTGGCCACGTGCTAAAGATTGCCGATCCCTGAGTTAGGCATTAAGAAAAAGCTTCCTAAATCTCCCTTGCTGCAATTTAAGCCCATCACTTCTCATCCTGTCCTCAGTGGATGAGAGCAGTTTATCCCCCTCTTTTTTATAACAACCTTTCACACACTTGAGAACTTATATCCTCCCCCCTACCCGCCCAAATCTCTCGTCTCCAGAGTAAACAAACAAGTTTTTTCAATCTTTCATCACGGATCATGTTTTCTAGACCTTTAATCATTTTAACTGCTCTTTTTCAGACTTCTAGGGAAAGGAGTGGAACATACTGGAAGGTGTGGTGCCCAGAACTGGACATAATACTCCAGCTAAAGCCTTATCAGTGCTAAGCAGCATGGAATAATTATCTCTCATGTCTTGATAATTGGTTGGTGAAATATAAATATACCACTCACAACCAATCTGAGGTTTGTGCTCTGCTTCTTAACATGTCCTGAGGTTGCTAGTCACTCTCTGGAGCCAGCGTCTGACAGCTTGACAGAGAATATCTGCACCTTGGATGGTGTGGTTCCTAGGGATGTAAAAGTTTAGCTGGTTAACCAATAAGCTTGATGCTTATTGGTTTCAGTTCTGCTGTCGCCCCGTGCCCAGGGGGCCAGCAGCAGGGCCTCGCGTAAAATGTGGGTGAGCTGTGTTTTTATACGCTATTTACATCCCTAGTGGTTCCATCTTTCATTTTCTGAGTTTATAAGTGATGGAGTCTTAAGACTCCCAAGTGCTACTTGATTAGCTAGCAGCAATGCCTAGCACACCCTTTGCCCATTCAAGACCAGAAAGACGTAATTTCTTTGCATGCAGATCCTGCTATTGTCATTCATGCCTTTGTCACTGAGAATGGACTATTGCAGTCTAGTGTTAAATCCATGACCTACCATCTGCATTGCCTGCTGTCCCGTTTCTGGGTGGAACGTAAGGTGTTGGTTTTGAAATGCTAGTTGGCCTAGAAACTGCCTGAGACACCACTGATTATTTGTTGCAAACCCCAGATATACTTTTGGGAAAAGGGAGATCTGCAGGAGGGAGACTTAGCTTTATTTTTCCTGATCATTGTAGAATTATGTTGTCTAAAGCAACTGTAATAACTGTCATTACTATAACTGTTTTAACTATTAAGGACACCTAAAATCATTGGTAGGAAATCTTTTATTTTATGCATAATACAAATAGTAATACTTCTGCGGGGCTAATGAAAGCCTTTGATATTTGCAACTCTATTGTCTTCACAAGATTTTCACAGCACAGGCAGTTGTGGAGCAAAAACAATTATGTTCACATAAAATGGAGTATAAATCTGCTCAGTCTTGACCGTTTTGTTTCAGAAGCCCTAACATTAGGGAAAAAGCTATAAAAACCTCATGTAAGTCAGAAGACATGACATGACTGACTATACCAAAGGGAAAGATTTGTTGAGTAAGGTGGTAAAACATAGTTCTACTTAAACTTAAGTAGCAACAACCTTTCCCCCTACAAAACAAAGAAAGTTAGATGCTAAGAATACTTAATATTTCATTAAGGCAGCATAGTTAAGATCACAAAGGCTATGTCTACACTACTGCCAGATCGACACTCCAGCAATCAATGCACCATGGTCAATTTAGCAGGTCTAGTGAAGACCCACCAAATCAACTGCAAATTGCTCTCCAGTTGATCCCAGTACTCTATCATGAACAAGAAGAGTAAGGTAACTCGATAGGAGAGCAACTCCCAGCAACCCAGTACAGTGTAGACACCACAGTAAGTTGACCTAAGCTACGTTGACTTCAGCTCCATTATTTACTTAGCTGGAGGAGCCTAACTTAGACAGAGACTTACTGTGGTCATGTAGACAGTTTGAGTTTCCTGACTAAGGCTAAGTATTTTACATCAGGCCCCAATCCTGCAAACACTTATGCACCTGAATAACTTTACACACAACTACACCTAAGTGTCAATGAGACTACTCACAAACACACAGTCATGTAACTAAGTTGGCAAAACCAGGGATCCAGCTTGACTATGGTACATATGAGAACATATTTTATGATGATCTTCATATACCATAATTTTGTGTTAAGTTGTGTTATTTATATGGAAACCTTAACTTCATTTCTAAATTAGCTAAGTATTCATAAGCATTGTGACAGACTCAGACCAGTGGGGTACAGGAGTCTGGTAGAGGGCAAATATACTGGTCACTGGATGAGTAGTTTTCTGTTCCCTGAGTGACCAAAGCAGGGGCTGCACTAGAGTAATCAGGAGCCTGCTAGAACTAATTAAGGCAGACAGGCTGATTAGAACACCTGCAGCCAATCAAGGCAGGCTAATCAGAACACCTGGGTTTAAAAAGGAGTTCACTTCACTTTGTGGGGGGGCATGTGAGGAGCTGGGAGCAAGAGGCATAAGGAGCTGAGAGTGAGAGAGTGCGCTGCTGGAGGACTAAGGAGTACAAGCATTATCAGACATCAGAAAGAAGGTCCTGTGGTGAGGATAAAGAAGGTGTTGTGAGGAGGCCGTGGGGAAGTAGCCCAGGGAATTGTAGCTATCATGCAGCTGTTACAGGAGGCACTATAGACAGCTGCAATCCACAGGGCCCTGGGCTGGAACCTGGAGTAGAGGGCGGGCCCGGGTTCCCCCCAAACCTCCCTACTCCTGATCAGACACAGGAGGAGTTGACCCAGACTGTGGGTTCCACCAGAGGGGAAGATCACTGAGGTGAGGCAAATCTGCCAATAAGTGCAGGACCCACCAAGGTAGAGCAGGAACTTTGTCACAGCATATATAATGTTAGTCATATAATTTTTGTACCTAATATTTATGAAGATATTAAAGTTATGTCATGCTTTCATGTGACTATATGTTAAACTGAATAACTTGGTAAAATTTACATCCATTAAGTTTCAACTGAACCATTATGTTTAATTGGACAAACAAGAAAAGTGGGACTTACATATTCCTTCACATTTTTTGTCTTCACAGCTTTGTAAGAATAATAAGCAGGGTACAACATCCCAAACACCAACCTAAGGAAAAACAAACAGTTTTTAAAATCTGACAAGCTGTATATAAAACAAAGCAATAATCTCATACAATTAAATGGGTGAACAACCTAGAAACAGCACTCTACTAGCTTTAAAAAAAAAAAATTAAAGCAGTTTGAAGGAAGCTTTAGGCAATGTATAATGGCACTGCTTTTACCCTTTACAGACGGATCTATTTCCTAGAACCTGCCTCTTTAACAGACAACTGTAATATTGCCAATTAAAGGAACTGCGCTAGTAGCAATGGTACATATTTCAGGTGTAGTTTTACTGTAGGACTACATGTGGATTTGTGGTAGGTGTGGTCACAGCATTGCTCTTAGGCGAACTATTCTGCAACTGCCAACCCAGCTCCTTGAAACAATGGTTCGTAGGTGGTTTTGAGACAGATTCTACACTATGAAGAGTTATGAAAAGTCCAAATTCATTTTCCTGGCACTCCCCAGGAAGCTAAGCCATTTCTACCACATATTGCTCAAATGGATACTAATCTAAATGGTAGGAGTTCATTCTTAGCACAGACAGCTACTTTCTGCTCAAAGTTTTGAAAGTTCTTCACCCTCCCACTCAAACAAAAAAAACCCAAAAACCTACAACCAGGAGGGTGTCCCAGCAATGCATGCTGAGTACCAGAGCAAGACCAATAGATAACTGAATTCACACTACTGTCTAGTGAGAGGCTGTATTCTCCTCACCCCTGCTAATTTGTCATGGTAAAGAGCTCTTAAAGAAGCACCCATAAGCATGGATTGGTGGGACAGTTGATTGAGACATGGAATTAACAGCCGTGGCTAGAGAATCCCTAAACGAGGAAAGAACTCTAACTTTGTAACACCATTATGAAATCACAGATGGTATCCATGGTCCATGCTCCCGTGACCACAAACCCCTGTAGTGCTTGAAATATGGTCATGCCTGCCTCCAGCAAAACTGCATCCACAGTAGACTTATCAGCACTGAGGCTTATTTTGCAGTGAATGGAATTAACTTCTCCAATTTAATTGGCACTCCCTCTCAGTGAATTGTGAAGAAAGCGGCAACCCATCAACAAACCCCCCTGCCCCAGCATTACAGTAATTCAAGCTTTGATGGAACTTCATGGTTATTACTTGCATGTTTATAATATATGGCAAAGCAAGCTGTACTATGCCAGAAATTTAAAGTCTCTGGGTTTTAAAGACCCAAACAAAAGGGCAAGTTGTTCATCTACATGGCATAGGAGTAGAATCCGTTTATGACTAGCTAAATAACTTTCAATTTTGCATAACCTCCATATTAGCACATATACAGCATAGATGCACTGAATCATTTGTTTCAATTAGTTCAACACAAACAGCTGAAGCATAAGCTACTGCAGTTAGATAAGGCCTTGTCTACATCAGACTTGACAGCTAGATTCAATGGTAAGATGATGAATATTACTCCTAGGACCACAATCCACTTTTCTTCCTCCTCCTCCACCCCAGCCCTGACCTACTCAAGCTCCCAGACACTCCATTCCAACACACCACAGCTACTCTACTCCAGATGTTTCTACTCCATTCTCCTTGGATATTTGACATGGGTAACTAGGTATTACTTACCACCCCATTTTTGAACTGGAAAGTCTTAATGAGAAGCCATGTTTTAAAAAAAATGTATGGTAAATAGTGTATCAAATACAAATCTACTTCTGAGCACACTGAGCTGTGCTAAATTAGTCAATCTCCAAATTCATCAGTTGTGGATATCAATGAAATAACAGGACTGCAGTTTAAAAAGCTTTTTTTTTTTTTAACAGCTATTGGAATTGTTGCGGGTTGCCTAAATTAAAGCCATGTTAGTTGCATTTTGACAAACAAGGAAAATGATGGATGGAGAGGTGAAGCAGAAATGGGATTGAGAGTCAATACCTTCTGTACAATGTTTGGATTCATGCATGAGGAAGAGGTAGCTGAGAAATAAGGCTATAATGCCAACATGGATTATATTGGTGACATCAGTGACTGGGTTGGGTTTTTTGCACTTTTTTTTTTAAAAAGAATAAGTACTTAATTTCAGCTTTGCATTAATGGAATCACATACAGT
The DNA here is from genome assembly GCF_003597395.2 of Chelonoidis abingdonii. Classification (NCBI taxonomy): domain Eukaryota; kingdom Metazoa; phylum Chordata; order Testudines; family Testudinidae; genus Chelonoidis; species Chelonoidis abingdonii. Next base: position 19,091,034 of record NC_133783.1, on the reverse strand, counting down.
ACAGAGGAGGAGGTTACTTATCTATCAGTGGAGGTTCTTTGAGATGTGTGGTTCCTATCTATATTCTACATGTGGGTGCACATGCATGCCACATGCCTGAGTCCATTAGGTTTCTTAGAGTCCTTTGACCCACACGTGTCTCCTTGTTCTTCCACCGCTGAGTGTATAAGAGGTACTGTGGGTCAATGCCTCTCTAGTCTCTCTTACCATAATGGAATCCAGTCTGAAGCAGAGAGGATGGAAGGCAGTTAATGGAATACAGGTAGGCACCATGCATCTCAAAGAACCTCCAGTTACAAGTAAGTAACCTCCTCCTCTTGAGTGATGGTCCCTATGTGTATTTCATACATGGGTGACTCACGAACAGTTATCAGCATGGAGGTGGGTACTTGCATGACACTGGAAGTGCAGCCTGCAGCATAGTCTGACCCACAGCAGTGTTTGCTGCTGCTGCTTGTGTGATGGCATAGCGTGTCGTGGACATGTGGAGTCCAGTGAGGCCAATGTGGTGGCTTAGGCTCTATGACATTGCACTCCATATGTTTATGGAAATATGCTTATGAATGTAAATATAATGTAATTGGAATATGCTTTATGTAAAAGGTCTCTTGTAATGTGTCATTACAAAGCTTATAATCTACTGAGTGTTCATCCTATCTGTATGAATGTATCATTCTTGTATCTGAAGTCCTATTGTAACTATGCAGAGTGTGGGCCATTAATGGTGGTTTGGAATCCTGATGGCTCCCATTAACCAGGACAATTGGTTTTAAGTGGCTCTGTACCAGGGGAAAAGTATTGGGCCCAGACTATGAAGGAGTCTAGTCTGAAAGAAACTTATTGGAACATCTGAGGGTGAGATTTTATTTGTAATCAGTTTCTAAATATATTAGGCTTGCAGATTGTTTTATTTTGCTTGGTAATTTACCTTTTGTTCTGTCTGGTATTACTTGAAACCATTTAAAGCCCACTTTTTATACTTAATAAAATCACTTGTTTATTAACAAACCCAGAGTAAGTGATTAATATCTGGGAGAGCAAACAGCTCTCTATCTCTACCAGTGGTATGGAGGGCAGACAATTCGTGAGTTTACCCTGTATAAAGGTTATACAGAGTAAAATGGATTAGAAGTTTGGATCCCATTGGGAACTGGATGTCTGGGTGCTGGAAATTTAAAACGACTCAGCAGTTATCTATTAAAGCCTGCAGCTTTGGGGGCATGGTTCAGACCTGCGTCTGTGTTGAAGCATACTAGTGTTGTCTGGCTCAATAATGCAGGGTTCTAGGGTCCCAAGCCATCAGGGAAAATGGGCTCAGAGGTAATTTCAGCACATCAAGTGACAATCCCAAGGGGGTCTGTGTGACCGAAATCATCACAGGCTCGTGTTGAGTGCACTGTGATTCCAGCAGATGGAGGTATGATGAATTCGTTTTAGCATTCACAGATGCACCCAGAGATTCGTTGGGACGAGAGAACTTCACCACTGGATTTCTCAGCTATGGCCTGTGACGTTATTGATATAAACTGGGACCATATAGAACATGGGTTGCGACCAAGGTTCTGTAGTGGCACCAAATCTTATATAAAGGGGGTCATATAAGGTGTCTAAGACCAGGTTACGGGTTACTGGTTATGATTGTGCTGTCTGTATGTCTATCATTTTTGTAGTTGAAGTTATGAATATTGGCTGTATACTGTCTGTATTTCAAACTTGTGCTGTGTTACCGGGAAAGATCCCAGACAAGTGGGTGTTAGCTCTGTTTAGCCTGCTTGATGGCCCATTAAGGACATTCAACTATACAATTGACCCATCGAGAGAAGGCGGATACGCCCTGTGACTTAGCGGAGTATGCAGAAACTGGCCCATGTGACTGCAAACTCCATTTTGCTGTAACTTTCCACAGTAGGAACAAAGGAGTGTTCTTACACCTGGAAAAGTCTATATAAGGGAAGGCCTCATCTCCATTTTGTCTTCATCCTGCTTCTTACCTCTGGAGAACTTTGCTACAAACTGAAGCTCTGCACAAAGGATGATGACCCATCCCAGCAGGGGATGTTCTCCAGAGACTGGACTTAAACCTGCAGTTTACTTCATCACTGCTACAAGCCTGAACTAAGGACTTTGCCATTACTGTATGTAATTGATTCAGTTTAACCAATTCTAGCTCTCACTTCTATCTTTTTCCTTTTATGAATAAACCTTTAGATTTCAGATTCTAAAGGACTGGCAACAGCGTGATTTGTGGGTAAGATCTGATGTGTATATTGACCTGGTCTGGGCTTGGTTCCTTTGGGATCGAGAGAACCTTTTTCTTTTACTGGGGTGTTGGTTTTCATAACCATTCATCCCCAGGACGGGTGGCACTGGTGGTGATACTGGGAGACTGGAGTGTCTAAGGAAATTGCTTGTGTGACTTGCAGTTAGCCAGTGGGGTGACACCGAAGTCCATTTTTGTCTGGCTGGTTTGGTTTGCCTTAGAGGTGGAAAAACCCCAGCCTGGGGCTGTGACTGCCCTGTTGGAGCAATTGGTCCTGATTTGGCACTCTCAGTTGGGTCCCGCCAGAACCACATCGTCACATGGCCACAAATAGCTTCAGTGATGCATGAAAGGGTTGAGTCCTGTGGAATGCCAGTGCACGACGGATGTCAAGGGAGCACAAGGCTTTGTCAGAAAGGGAAGGGTGTGGTTTGGGGAAGAAAACTAGCAGGTGTATGCACTGATTTAGATGGAACTCAGACACCACACTTGGGATGAATTTAGGGGTCAGCCATAAGGATATCTTGTCCTTGGCTAGCATTGTGTAAGGGAAGAGTCTGCCATCATGGGTGAAAATTCACTGACTTGTCTGGTCAAGATAATTGCTATCAAAGTTGCTTTCATCAAGAGATGGGAGAGTGAGCATGTTGCTCAAAGAGTGGCTTCATTAGGGTGGAGAGAACAAGATTAAGATCCCATGGTCGTGTGGGCTTCAGTTCTGGTGGAAAACTGAGTAAATCTTTCATCAAACAGATAGTGGTGGGATGCATCAACACAGAGGTCCATGGGAGACAGAAAGGCACTGAGTTCTGCCAGATGCATTAGAATAGAACTGAGGGTCAGGCCAACATCTTGAGGGTGAGAAGGCAGTTGAGGACGACTGGAATAGACATCTTGTTCAGTGAGTGGTGGTTGAGGTGGGCCCATGCTATGAAGCAGGGATTGGCAACCTATGGCACACATGCCAAAGATGGCAAGCGAGCCGATTTTTAATGGCACGCTGTGGCCTGCTGGGACTCCAGAGTGCCATTAAAAATCCGCAGGTTCCAAGCTCCCCGGCCAGAGCATCCAGCCAAGCGCAGCAAGCTGCTGGCCCCTTCCTCACCTTCCCTGGAGCCCTGCCACCACATGCGCAGCGCTCTGGGGGCCGGGGCTGCGCACTCCGGCGAGGCAGCATATCTGGCTCTGCTTGGAGCCTCATGGTAAGGGGTCCAGGGCCGGGGGCAGTCGGGGACAGGGAACAAGGTGGGTTGGATAAGGGTGGGATCGGTTAGGGATAAGGGGTCTCTGGAAAGGGCAGTCAAGGGACAAGGAGGTGCTGGGGGAGGCAGTTGGGGGGAGGGGTCTCTGGAGGAGGTGGTCAGGGGATAAGGAGCTGGGGGGGTTAGGAGTTCTGGTGGGTGCTGTCAGGAGGCAGGGGTGTGGAGAGGGGTTGGGGCAGGCAGGGAGCGGGGGGGGGGCGTTGTATGGGTCTGGAGTTCTGGGGGTCCTGGTAGGGAATGGTTTGATAGGCATGGGAGTCCAGGGGGTGCGTCTGGGGGGCAGGAGTCTGGATAAGGGTCAGGGGACAAGGAGCAGAGGGGTTGGGAGTTTTGAGGGGGGTAGTCATCCAGCCCTCTGCCCTGAGTCCTGATCCCCCCCACCTCTCTACCCTAAGCCCTATACTTCCCTCATACGCACCCAGTCCTCTGACTCCTTCACTCCCCCACACCACGACCCCAGCCCTGATTCTGGCACTCCCACACATCCCAGCCTCCTCACCCTGACTCTTGCACCCCCCCTCCAGCCCCTTGACATCCCATGCACCCCACACATTCCCACCCTGAGCACCAAACAGAACCTCCTTCACCCCTCACACCAAATGGGAGCTGCCCAGGTAAATGCCCCCACACCCAAACCTCCTGCCCCAACCCTGAGCCCCCTTCCTCATTCTAGCTCCTGACCAGACCCTTCACCCCCAGCCCTGTGCTCAGTGCACCCTCAGCTTAGTGCAGAGAGAGGAAGAGAATGGGCCAGAACCAGGGAGAAGTTAGGTACCCACTGTATGTGGGCAGCGCTGGGAACCCAGACCGGCAGCAGGCTGAGCGGGTCTGGCAGCCAGGATCCTGGCTGGAACCCCTGAGCAGCAGTGGGCTGAGCCACTCAGTCCACTGCTGGTCTGGGGTCCTGGCCACCAGCCCCACACAGCCTGCTGCCGCTCTGGGGCTCTGGCTGCCAGACCCTTCCCAGCTGGAGTCCCGGCCCAGATCCCACTAAGCCCACTGCCAGCCTAGGTGAACAGAACCCCAGACCAGCAGGGGGCTGGCAGTGTAAGATCTACATTTTAAATTTAATTTTAAATGAAGCTTCTTAAACATTTTGAAAACCTTGTTTATTTTACAATACAATACTAGTTTAGTTATATAATATATAGACTTGGAGAGAGAGAGAGAGAGAGAGAGAGAGAGAGAGAGAGAGAGAGAGAGAGACCTAAAAAACATTAAAATGTATTACCAGCACGCGAAACCTTAAATTAGAGTGAATAAATGAAGACTCAACACACCACTTCTGAAAGACTGCCGACCCCTACTATGAAGTGTCTCCATTTAGTTCAGTAGCAGGAACTAGTGAATTCTTTCCTGCTTTAGGTAAGGATTTGTTGAACCAGAGTAGAGGGCCTGGATTGGGATGACAAAGCCTCTCCCAATCTTGTGTAAGCAGAAGCAGCGTGGTGTGCAGGCAGAGAGTTTGAGGAGGTCCGTGAACCGGAACTGATGGTGCCAGAATGGGGCTATAAGTATGACGGTTGCTCTCTCCTGGTTAATCTTGTGTAGCACCTGTGGCAGTAAGGGAATCGGGGGGGGAGGGAGAAGAGGAGTAGCAGGTTGCCTGTTCAGGGGAGGAGGAGAGAATTGCCCTGAAAGTCCTCCTTTAGAGCAGCCTGTACAACTCATACAGCGGCGAGGGCCATATTACTCCAAAGAAAACAGTTGAGGGCCGAACCCCCACAGCCCTGCCAAACCTCCACCCCTGTGCTGCCCAGCTCCCCCATCCCTGCCCCACACACACAGCCCTGAGCAGTATTAAACAGATTCCTTTTAATAATTTTAGGTCTGAAGCACACAAGCTGTACAAGCCTAAAGACAATCTGATTTGTCCTTAAATTGACGTGGATAAAGATATTGTGGAAATATCTAAGGATGGAAGCCTTTATCACATGATGGAATGTGTAAATGTTCCTTAAATGCTGGGACTTTTTAGTATTGGTTTCTGCAGGGGAATAGAGTTCAGTAGATGCTGCACTCTTTTGTAGCTGTGGCAGCAATATCATGTAGTGTTGAGATCCAGTGCTTAACCTCAGTACCCATAGTCAGCTGCAGCCCCTCACCCCTAATGCACTGATGCCTCTCTATAGATTTGGAAGCAGATCTGAAGATGCAAGTAAATACTTTAAAAAAAAAAAGTCTATTCTTTACCCACACCTCTGATCTTAAAAAAAGTCAGTTTTTTTAACTGGTAGACTTTCCAGATCACTCTGGATTACATGAATTTTTCATGTCCCGACTGAGGATCACTGGCAGCTATGTGGGGAAACTTTACACTACCTGCTTGCATCACAATTGGCTAAATATGTTGTTCAGTCTTTTTTTTTTTTCAATACCTAATTCTCCCATAATGGAATGAAACAAAAGCTTTTTTTTCCTTCTTTAGTTAGATACGTCTTTTGACTCTTATGCATGGGCTAGGTTCCTTTGCTGTTGTCTGAAAACTCTTGTTAAATTTTCATGCTAGAGCAGTGTCAAAAACACTAGTAGAATAGGGGCCACTGATAATAAAAAAGCAGATCTTATAATTATATCTAGAGTTCTTGCCACTTTCACTAATACCATGGGGAGAAGAGTGGAAGAGCATGGCTCATTTAATTGTCTTCTCTCCCCCCTCCCCCCCGCAAAAAAGCTATATGTTATGGGGTAAATACCAGGGAGGGTGAAGGGTTACTTTAAGCTAAAGGACAGTGATGGCACGACAATAGATACCAAGTGGCCAAGGACAAAATCAAGCTGGAAATTACTGTAGAAAGTTTCTAACCAGCAGTAGGGTGAGGCTCTGGAACAGCCTACCAATAGGAGTTGTGGGGCAAACAACTTAATTAGTTTTAAAGGAGAACTTGATATATTTGAGTCATGGGTTTTTTTTTTGTTTTTGTTTTTTATTTTTTTTACAGTGAGGTTCGTGTGATGATAGGGGACTGGGCTCAACAGCGCTGGGGATCAGTTTTGGTTCATGTTTTATATTACAAAAAGACAATTCTTCAGGGTTTCAGCTGGACACTTGCACGGGTCATGAAGGGATCACCTCACTCCCCAAAACTGTGTGTGTGTGTGTGTGTGTGTGTGTGTGTGTGTTTTCACTGGTGACCTGAATCTAGCATGTTCAGTTGTAAGATGTTGCTACATTCCAACTATACCACTCAGGAGTTTGAATGGAACTCTGACATATCCCAGTTAAGGGGGGGGGGGGGGGAGGGAAGAAGGGGAGGACCACCCATATCCCCCTCTCTGAAGGCATGCGCGTGCGCGCGCACACACACACACTCCTCATTATACTGGTTCTATTTAAAATTGACAGTGAGACAGCTTTAAACACTACTCATCCCTCATTTGTACTCTAAGCAGCAATTATCCATCCACCCATCCATCCTCTCCCCCTACCCCAATATATCATTATTGAGGAAAACCTAATCCTTTTGTTATTTAAAAAGGTCACAGGGTACAGGGTCAACCTTCCCTTTTCCTTACAGAGTTTCCTAGTATATATTTTCCCCCCCCAAGACATATTATTCTTGAGATCAAGTTATAAACGTTACCATGAGAATTATTTAGTGGTTACAATTACAACATGAGACTCCCAAAGCTACCAATCACATCAGCTGCAGAAAATTTCTTTATGCTCCTAAGTATTTAAGGACATTTACTCTATTCCCTCACAACAGTTTGTGGAAAAACAAAAACAAAAAAACAAACTGATTCAGTGTATTAAGATGATGTTGCACCATATGAGCTGTCAAAGCTCCAGCGTCTGAGGACTTTTAACATAATCTTTATTATTTAGGAGGTGCTTTAATTTAACTACATAGATAAGGATTAGACAGACACTTATAACGGGAGACAGAGTCCTGTGGCACCTTTATAGATTAACAGACGTATTGGAGATACATCTGACAGAGTGGGTATTCACGCTCCAATACGTCTGTTAATCTACAAAGGTGCCACAGGACACTGTCACTTTTTACAGATCCAAACTAACACAGCTAACCCTCTGATACTTGTAGCAGGAGAGACTCTTACAGATTAGGGTACCAAGTCATTTCCATTCTTACTGTTTTCAGTAAATATTTTCTGCAATTTCTAGCTACTGGTCTGAAGTTTTTTTTAGTTCTGGCCTGTGGCTGAAGCTTACTTATTTAAATGCCATGACAGTTCCATCATTTTTCAGTACAGGAGAGTGGGAAAATGCTCTTCTCCACTATATGCTTCACATTTTTTAGAACAGCCTTAGTGTCAAAACAGCTGGAAGTAGGAAGCTAAAATTTGGAAGGGAAGTGGGCTTAAGTGAGGAGAACTGCCTCTGAATGTTCCAGAGGAAGACAGGCTTTATTTATGAGATTGACAAAAGAAAATGAAACAAAACAACAAAAAAAACACCACCACAACCACACCACACTTCAATATACATTTGGTATATGTCTAAGACCTTTTAAACTAATATCTAGAGTGGTGCACAGCCTGCATTCACATGTGCAGTGGTAAGTTAGCTGCTTAGTGAAAAAATGTAGTCAAGGTTGACATCGAATAAAGGTCCACAGAAGCCCTGGCTTCATTCACTGCACCTCTTGTGAGGTAAGACTATACAACTCAAAGCTATGTGAAAATGCCCAGGAATTCCTAATATGTTCAGTGGAAGTGGATCACAACATGGTCAGACACAATAGTCACCATTATGCTAATTCTGTAACATGGAAGAGTTTCTTAAGTTCTGAACCTTTTGAGAAATAATGTTAAAATCTCTGTTAGGAAAAAGGTCAAGTTACACTGTTATGTGCTTGAATAGCTGGTAGTGGCAGCTGCCTATGGTACCTATCCCAGGGTATTATGCATTTAAGTTATAGATTAGCTGTTAATCATACCACATTATTGTAATATAATATCAGAGAGGGCAGAGTTACTCTTAATATTTTTCCCTGTGGCAACCATAGGCCTAACGTTAGAGGCTGGTGTTATTAAGCTTATTTAGCAGAGGCAAGCTTTGTTTATAACTGGGATCCTGTTGGTCTAACTTCAGCAAAAGCATGTGATGTACTTCAGAAAAGAGAATTCCATTCCTTATAGGCAAAGAGAAGTCACACTTGACTTGCAGTACCTAAAGACACTAAAAACAAGGTTGCGTGCACTGTCGTAGAGGCATTGGTTCCAAGATATTAAAGAGATGAGGTAATATCTTTTATTGCACCAATGTCTGTTAGTCAGATAGTCAAGCTTTGAGCTTACACAGACCTGAAGCAGAGCTCTGTGTAAGTTGCAAAGTTTGTGTCTCTCACCAGAAGAAGTTGGTCAGACACAAAAATAAAAAAAATAAAATTACCTCACCCACCTTTGTCTCTCTAACAACACAGTTGACCAACTAAGGAATTATGTTAACAGTTATGGGTTTTCAGAAGTGGATTTCTTTCCACAACACTTTTCACAACTGAAGGGAAGCATAGCATAAATCTGATCTCACTGTATCCTCATCTACACAAATACATCAACTAAGATTTGTATTAACCTCAAGTACTTGTAAAGTTTTTTAGGTGTTACTTTTCCATGACATGTCTTGGATAGTGAATAGGAAATGAGAAACTTACACAGAAGATGGGAATATAAATCCACAGAACTCCAAAACTGTGGGCTACAGCAATTTTCATGGGAAACTTGCAACTACTTGTCCGTTACAGCTATCCCCCTATTCCATTTTGTTCTTACAGCTGTCCCCATACTCCATTTTGTTCTCCTCCTGTGGCCGCCCCTTCCCTGGCTGTTAAGTTGTTTACCAGGGCCATTGCCCTTCTCAAAGGGATGGCCACTTGTGCTAAGTGGGACCACTGCCCTGTTCAAAGGGTTAGTCCTGTTATCACCTTGTTAAACCTGGGCTCGGTGTAGGTAGGCAATGTCCAGAGCTGCAAGACCTACTGTGTTTTTGAGATCTTGGGCATGAGTCATAGGCCTCATGGGCTTTTGAGTCACTACTGCACAGGACTTGCCCAGACATGTCTCTGTGCTCACCTACAGTTTTTTTTCCTATGCCTCTATCATAAGCATTCCCAAATCTGGACCTTAGCATCCAGAAATCGGGGTCCTGCATGAACCCTCTAAGCCTAATACCAGCTTAGATCTGATCTGCCTGCCACCAACCAGAATCCCAGTGCCTGGTACACTTGGGTCCCCAAATTCCCTGGGACCCCACGACTCAGAGGCTCCGATCTTACCACAAAGGGAAATAAACCATTCCCCCACCTCTCTCCCACCCAGAATTTCCTCTCTGGCAAACTGAGAGTTACTGATGCAACCACTTATACATCACAATAACAAGAAGATGTCTCCCTCTTCCACAAGGACATATCCAAAGACAAAGAATTTTTGCTTTTCCATCTCTCTTCCCCCTTAGCTCTCTTCCCACCCTGGACACTAGGAGTTAACCACGAGACAGCGTTTTTTCCCCCCCCGTCTTCTCCTTCCCACCAATTTCCTGGTGGGTCAACTAGAAAAGAAAATCAACAGGTCTTAAAAGCAAAAACTTTAATAAAAAAGGAAAGAATAGAATAGAATAACAGTTCTCTGTAATCAGATGGTAATGATACAGGCTTTCAACTTATAGAAAATGACAAACAATAGAAAAGAGATAAAACCTTACCCAAAAACAATACAATTTAAAGTTTTATAGCAAATGCACATAAAGACTCCACCAGCCAGATACACAGATGCAAATACGCAAACAATTTAAAAGACTATACTTTTGCTAACTTTGTACTTACAACTGGAAAACTGAAGTTAGAAGCTTACAGATAGAAAAAGATCCCCTCTCATAGCTGAGAGCCAGACAAAACCAAGACAAGAAAAACCCACAAATTTTCCTCCTTAGCTTTGAAAATCCGGTTTCCCAATTGGTCCTGCTTGTCAGGTGTTTGGTTCCTTTGTTAACCTTTACAGGTAAAAGAAACACCCAACCCTAGCCATCCATCCATGACAGCTCCCCCTGTGACAGAGGGAGCCTATCAAAGTACTGGCGGGAACTCGCTGAGTTTGCCTTTAAAACAGACATTTTTAAACTAAATCAGAAAGGTTCTGCATGCTGCTGGTCTGATAACCAGGGGTTCGGGGGGTCCTTTCTCCGCTCTCGTTATTTTTTGAGGCATACCCCGTTTTTGACCCCCCACCACCATGAAGAACGAATTGCTGCCTGAGAGATCTCCCTGATATTGAGACCCTACCTAGCCTTCTGTGTCTTGCTGCTTTCCTTTTGCTGCTTCCTAGGGACTGGTAAGAATCCCTCTGTGAAACTCTCTATACCTTATTTTTATTATTTTAGCTGCTGGCTCCGTTCAGCACACAGACTCAAGCTAAACCTTGGTCTGTGGTCTTAAACCTCTCCTAAACTCACCGCACTTTGCTGCTAAAAAAGTTTGTGCCGTGCTAAGCTCTGCTCCTGTGGGCTTGCTCGGGGCTCCTGCTGCCAGCTGTATCCACTGCTGCAGTCACATCCTGGCACATACCACTCTGCCCTCTGTAACTTCCCCATAACATAAGGTGCCCAATCGTTTTGTTTAGTTTAATATATAGTTTGTTAAGATTATAGAGCTTGTAAGATTCACCTGCCTTGTTCTTTGTTGCTCCGTATAGATTTTAAGCTTTAGTTTCACCTGCCTTGTTTATAGTTTGCATGTTTGTTGCTCCGTATAGTGCTTGTTACAGTTTGCTTAGAATTGTGCTTATTGTTGTTTGCTAGTTGTTGGTTAAGATAATAAGGTTTTTGCTGCTCTCCCTCGTATAACTTTGTCTGTTTCCCCGCTTCAATCCCCCCCCCGTGTGCTTCTCCGTGTCTCTCTGTTACAACTCCTGCTTGCCAGCGAATTCGCTCACCTTGCGTTTCTCCCGTATAATTGTCTGTTTTCCCTGCTCAATATCCCCTCTTGTGGTTTAAAACGCTCTCATATAGCCGTTGTCCTTCTATGCAGGGCTTCAAGCTCGGCTGCTTCAGCGCAACTTCCGCATCAGTTTGCCAGCTAAACATCACACACACCCCCCGCCTCACTGATTCTTGACCCACTTTTAGGTCAACTCTTCGTTATCACAGCTCACAAATTAACCAGGTCTTTTACATATGCTTGTAATATACACCATTGTTGCCTCCATTTTTCTAATGATTCCTTGTATTGCGATTATACCATTGTTTCATTGATATTATAAGGCACGTACCTACTTATACATTCTGCTTAAGATTGCTTCACCATTTTATAGAACTACATATTTCATTTTGCATTTCTTTTTGGGTACGTTGGCATTTCACATGTATCTAGAATGTATCCTATATAAAGTTAAGTTGCTATTGACGTGTACGTAATCACCATTGTGCCTGACACCACTTCCGTACCCCACTGTTAGACCCTACCGTCAATAACAAACTCCCCGCAGTCAATTCTGTCTATTGTAACACCCTATACACCCCATCCCTTCGTATTTTATTGTTAAATTCCCACCACTTCCTTTTTCCTTTAATAAAGAAATTAATTGGCACCCCACCTGTGTGGTAATTGCTCCCCAAGATCCCATATACCTGCTGGCAGGGACAAAATTGGCACCCCACCTGTGTGGTAATTGCTCCCCAAGATCCCATATACCTGCTGGCAGGGACACTACTGAAGGTACTTTTACACACACACACTTTCATATGCCTAAAAAGTCATTGGATGTTACAAGTAGCATCACTTAATCACATAAAATTAAAAGAAACATCTTCAAAACTAACGGAAATATATAAAAATTCAATTTAGATAATATTTCCTTGGTAACATGTTTAAATGTTACCCCTGGTCTCACAGAACTGAACAGGACTATCCGTCTACCAACTAGCCCCACAGAAAGTTATATAAGGAGAAAACTATGACAATTAACAGCCAGAACAAACGCCAGAGAGTGAATGGGAAGGAAAAGAGAGTGCATTTTTCCCCTTTCTACTCTTTGCTCCCAAAGCCAAGACTTCTATTACATCAGATGCATTATCAAAGGGAGGCAAAGCAAAAAGCATTATATTGGAACTTTCCACAGAAAGTTCTTCTGTCCTGGATTCTTGCACTATCAAAACAAAAAAAAGCACACACATTCACCAGTAAAATAGAAGTTAAGTAAAAGCAGGGGTTACACATTTATTTCCAAAAAAATCTTCAGCTCAAATGAAATTGTGACTTCTGGACATGAGAGCAGATGGCTGATCTGAAGTTAAAAAATAAATGGGGAATGTTCAATATTAGTTAACCCCTTTTCTGTTTCTATACTCATACCTATTATCTAAGAGTTCTTCAATCTTGTTCACAAAAGTAGTTCCCTCATCATTTTAACTGAAAATTGTAAAACGCTTCCCAGTTTGAATTATTGCTACCACTACACATTTATGCTGAAAGACAAAAAGGCCTAGTGTTTGGTTTAATATTATGCACTCCTGGAAAACGTTTTCTAAAAATGTTACATTCAAATAGATCATGTAACTTGCACTTCCTTTGCTAGTTACATTCAACTCACATCTGCCATTAAAAAGCTATATGCTTAAAGGAATGTTTTTGTATCATTACAGCATACACCTATGTCTATCACATGGATGATTTTCCAATGGCAGGTTGGCACCAAATTGTTTAGCATCACTACTACTGTAGCTAATAGTTTGCTACAACCCAAAGAAACATATCTTTACATTAAAACCTGTTTTAGAGTGGTAGCGTATTAGGGTATGTCTACACTACGGGATTATTCCAATTTTACAGAAACTGGTTTTGTAAAACAGATTGTATAAAGTCGAGTGCACGCGGCCACACTAAGCACATTAATTTGGTGGTGTGCGTCTACGTACTGAGGCTAGCGTCAATTTCTAGAGCATTGTACTACAGGTAGCTATCCCATAGTTCCCGCAGTCTCCCCCGCCCATTGGAATTCTGGGTTGAGATCCCAGTGCAAACACAGTGTTGCGGGTAAATGTTATCACTAAATTCTTTCTCCGTGAAAGCAACAGCAGACAATCATTTCGCACCCTCTTCCCCTGGATTGCCCTAGCAGATGCCATAGCATGGCAACCATGGAGCCCGTTTTGCCTTTTGTCACTGTCACCGTATGTGTACTGGATGCTGCTGACAGAGGCAATACTACACAGCAGCATTCATTTGCCTTTGCAAGGTAGCAGATGGTTACCATCCCTATTGCACAGTCTGCCATGCCATTGTAAATTGGCGATGAGATGACGGTTATCAGTCGTTCTGTACTGCCAGCTACTGTCATGGGCGCTCCTGGCTGGCCTTGCTGAGGTCGGCCGGGGGTGCATGGACAAAAATGGGAATGACTCCCTGGGTCATTCCCTTCTTTATGTTTTGTCTAAAAATAGCGTCAGTCCTGCCTAGAATATGGGGCAAGTGTACTAGAGAACCAGAGAGCACAGCCACTCCGTATCAGAGCCCCAGAGATCCCGCAGAAATGATGAGCTGCCATGCGCTTTAGGGGTTGCCCCTGCAACAAATCACCGTTGCTTCCCTCTTCCCCAACGCCACCTGGGCTCCATGGCAGTGTCCCCATTTGACCAGTACAGTGTGTAAAATAATAAGACATGCAGGAATAAGAAACACTGATTTTTAGGAATAAAATGAGGAGAGGCACCTCCAGCAACTATTGATAGTCCATTGCCAGCATAAAAATCTTTCTTAGACATGAAATGGCTGATAGAGCTCAGCCTCTAGTTGCTATGATGAGAACGGTACAGTCCGTTCGTACCATCTGCGGGAATTACCGGGAATCATTGCCCATTGTTACCAGTCCCCTGGCTGACTTCACCGAGGCCAGCCAGGAGCACTCCACGGCTGATGATGACATTGGCAGACAGAGGGTTACAATATGATTGCTATTCCACGGAAGGCGATGCTGGTGAGTTCGTGCTGCAGCACCCATCTAGCCAGCACTGCAGAGAACAGTACGGGGGGTGGCAGGGTGACACTTGAAAAAGCGGAGAACTTATTTTTCCGGCTTTGCTTTCGGGGGGGGGGGAGGAAGGTGCAATTGATGACCATAACCCTGAAACCCTGAACACCCCGGACAATGTTTCTTTTACCCTTTCGAGTGCACTGGCGAGCTCAGCAACAATGGCAATCATGCTTATTCGGAGATTGCAGAGACTGGTGGCGATAGTGAGTCCTCAGTCCCCCTCCCTCCGCCATGAGCATCCATTTGATTCTTGGTTGTCGTTTCACTTGCACACCAGCACCTGTGCTGTGGACTCTGTATCATAGCCTGAGATTTTTTCAAATGCTTTGTCATTTAGTCTTCTGTAACGAGGCCTGATAGAACAGATTTTGTCTCCCCATACAGCAATCAGATCCAGATTCTCCGTACGGTCCACGTGAAGCTCTTTTTGGATTTGGGACCGCATCGCCACCTGTGCTCAGGCTCCATGCTGGGCAAACAGGAAATGAAATTCAAAAGTTTCGGGGCTTTTCCTGTCTACCGGCCAGTGCATTCGAGTTCAGATGTGCTTTCCAGAGCGGTCACAATGGTGCACTGTGGGATACCGCCCGGAGGCCAATATCGTCGATTTGCGACCACACTAACCCTAATCCAACATGGCAATACCGATTTCAGCGCTACTCCACTCGTTGGGGAGGAGTACAGAAACCGGTTTAAAGAGCCCTTTATATCAATATAAAGGGCCTTGTTGTGTGGACAGGTGCAGGGTTAAATCAGTTTAATGCTGCTTAATTCGGTTTAAACGCGTAGAGTAGACCAGGCCTTAGTTTGGATCAGCAAGAACAACAAGGAGTACTTGTGGCACCTTAGAGACTAACACATTTATTTGGGCATAAACTTTCATGAGCCAAAATCCACTTCACTCCATGCATCTGATGAAGTGGGTTTTAGCCCATGAAAGCTTATGCCCAAATAAACGTGTTAGTCTCTAAGGTGCCACAAGAATTCTTCTTTTTTTTTTTTTTTTAATTTAAAGATCATTGGCAATCCCTTTGCAGTGTATCATGCATGTTCTTTTTCATAGTCTTCAAAATCTGAAGTTTCTATCATGGCAAGTGTAAATTCTGGATTTCATGACAAGTTTCAGTTGTCCTTTAAAAGATCAAACAGCTTGTCCATGGCAAACATATAGGACAGGGGCTATTTGTTACAGATTCACATCTTTTAGAGACCTGTGTTTTTATGGACTTGCTCATCAGGGATTAAAAGCCATCCAGATCCCAAATGCACATGAGTTATTTGGATACCAGATTTGGCTTTGGACCCTTAAGTTCCCAAAACATATCTGTATTAGTTGTTGGCTTCACATAAGACTACAAAAGGTAAGTTATTCCACTACAGGTGTGGAAGTGTTTGTGAGCTTGAAACATACCTCAGTTAAGCATATTCTGGATAGCAAAACATGCATGAGTGTTGTTTTGTACTAGGAACACCCTTTCATGACACAAAACAATGTTTTTGGTATTCTTCCATCTGAAATGTGGGAGACACAAATTGTGTTTAAATGCACGCAGTATGGAATATACACCAAGAGCATAAACTAAGAATGTCATCCCCCACAGTATGCCTTTAGCCATTCTCCATCTGGTCCCAGCATGCTTCAGCCCCTCAGTTTGCTATGGGGAACTGCACTGAGCATGCTTCCAGCCCCAGAGTATTCCCTATGTAGCACCGAGAGTACACAGGCAAAGCAGAAGCTATAAAATACCATTTGACCTAGCAAAAGGTGTGCTGGGCTGCAGAGCAGACGACTACGTTACAGCATCAGCTCTGCTCCTGGGTGGATTCTATGTGATTGTGCGCCCACAGAAAACACACACCCTCCTGCAGAATTCCTGTGCTTCCCTGCAGAAAATAGCAGTGAAGCAAAGGGAAGCCATGGGCGGCGGGGAGGAGAAGACGACAACCAGGGGCACAGTTTTTGGGGAGAGATTGCCTTCCCCAACAGACACGAGGCGAGGGAAGGCATGTGGGGCACATGGTGTTATTAGCTACTTCCCCGCCACCCCGTTTCTGCAAGTACAGAGCTGCCCAGCTGAAGGAGGCTGCGTCTGTGACTCTGCAGTTGAATGCAGCCTCCTGGGATCTAGCGCCAGTCGTGCTCCCCTTGTGTGTGCTAGGACCCTTCCTGGTTTCTGTGCAACAGAGTGTGCCTGCGGTGGGGCTGGGTAATGAGGGTGGGGGTGAGGGAAAAAGGCAGGGGAGGGAAGAAGGGGTGGAATAGGGTAGGGGAATGTGGGAGTGACGAGAGGGGGATGGAGGAGAAGAGGGGAACTGGGAGCCTAGCATGTGGCATCCCTTCGGCAGCAGCTGGAGCTCCCCAGTTAATGCAAACCTAACAAACCCTCACACTGACAAGCCCCACCACCCTACACTTGGATTCCTCTAACAAGCCCCCTACACCCAGACCTCCAACCCACTGATCCCAACCAGCTGCTCTTGGACCCCCACCCCAAGCACCACTCCCTCAGCATCCAGACTCCCCCACATACAGACATAAACCCCGCTGTGCCACAACCACCTTCTCCTGGATCCCCAACGAGCCCCTGTGCCTCCAGATTTCTCACTGAGCAACCCACTCCCAGATTGCCCCACATAGAAACCTCTCACTCCACACCTGGATTACCCCCAACACACATGCACGCACACACACACAGCCCCTCCACACTTGGTGGGCAGGTTCAGTCCAGTGAGATCCAACACCTGGTGTGCCTGGCAGAAAGCCCCAGGGTGTTTCTGGGGCAGGTCCAGCCCCTGCACTGTGTCAGGGTCAGATGTAGCCTCACTGCCAAGTCCCTGTACTGGGGGAGGTGGGGGCTTCAGGGTAATCTCCCACCTCAATGCAGCCAGTGGCCTGTGCTCCCCATTGCCATGATGGAGCCACATTTAACTGACAAATGAGATTTTTAGAATTTTAAAATAGTGAGCACATAATTTTTAGGCACAGAATTCCCTCAGGAGTAACTGGTCCCATTACTCTCACCCATTCTCTTCCTGCAGCATGCAGTTTACTACCCCAAAGACTGAAATATTTTAGTTTAGCTTAATGTTTTGGGTTTAATATAGTGGTATCCAGGTGAAAGGTATGGACATATGATATACACGAGGGCAGACTGGCTGATCTAATGGTCCTTTCTGGCCTTACTCTATGAAACTACTAGCTCCCTGTGTTGTATGGAGAAACCATTTTTATTCCTTAATGCTACCTGAAGCATTCTAGATCCATTTCAGGCTCCAATATTCTTGATAGCAATATAGAGTGGCGGGCAAGTGGGAGGGGGGACCGTACTTCACACTTCTTGCTGTACATCCAAAAAATTGCACTGCACTCCACAGAAAGAATAACCAATTTTTAGAGATACAGAAGGCAAGTTACTGACAAGTTCACTTAAGGTCACACAACTGTGAATAGAATCCAAGTCTTTTGTCTCTGAATTTTCTGTTCTCATCTCTAGACCATATTGTTTCCCTTTAGAGCATGCATCCGCCGTTCAAATGATGTATTATGCTCCAGGCTTTGGAAATTCAAGGAGATAAACAAAAACCTTAGTCATGTTTTCCAAAGGTTTAACACAACTCAACAATATAGATCATTTATTTGGGGCAGACAATGAAAACATCAAGCCAAAGTTGTTTGTACAAGCTTCTCTTCAAAACTTATTTAAACATATAATTTAAAACAAAACCAAGCTACATTTCAAGTATTACGTGATGCTGGGTATTTTTATCATCACTAACAAAACTTTTATTCAAACATCAATTTCCCACAAATTTTGTTTAAAAGCAGTATTAAGAGTACTGTAGATGGCAAAGCTAGGAATGGAGTTGCAAGTCAGTGTGTCACCTCAGTTAAATGCAGACAAGTGCAAAATGTATGTCAAGCGGACACACATTTTAAGCAGTGGATGACACCAACATCATTCACCTATACAGTGACCAGTCACTGTTCTAAGTGTCACTGCCAGACTGAGCCACATCTGAATTGTGGACAGAAGCTGAGAATTATCTACCCTCAGAACCATTCAGATGCCTCCAAAATAGTTAAACAGCTACCAGGTTTTTGTCAAATAACACATTTAAAATTGGACTGAGAAAAACCCTTATTTAAAAAAAAGACCATGTGGAAAACCATCCTACTTTGGAAGGTAATATACTACATGGCACAACCCATCTGTCACCAGCTTCTATACTTAAGTCGATTATCAGAAAAATTCCCAATAGTGTCTCTAGGCAAAGGTAAAGCTATGTCTACTGCGTTAATGGTAGCATACTAACTCCACGGTTTAAAGGCTGCTGCACTTACCCATTCCTCTCTTCCTTTAATATTCCAGGTTGGGGAAATAAGTCATGATTAAGGCTATGTTTTAGTCACAGGGTTTTTTTTGTACAAGTTATGGACAGTAAACAAAAATTCACAGCCATGATCTGTCCATGACTTTTACTATATACCCCTAACTAAAACTTGGGCAAGGATCCCACTGGGGGGAGGGCGGACAAGTGGTACCCAGCATGCAACCCCCTGCTGGGGCTTTGGGGGAGATGGGAAGACTGGCAGGCTCCCTACCCTGCATATCCCTGCACCTCCTAAGCGGAGGGGCAACCAGGGGGGTTTCAGGCACTGCTCCCGCCACATGCACTGGCTCCACAGCTCCCATTGGCCGAGAACCACAATGGTGGCACCCACAGGTACAGGTGGAGCCCCTTTGCCCCTCCACCTAAGAGCTGCAGGGACATGCCGAAAGGAGCTCTCTTTCCCCCTCTGCACTCCAAAGTAAATGAAATCCGTGACTTCTGTGACAGTCATTTTGAGTTCCAGTAATAAGTGACAAGAAGCGAAGAGAATCTTCAGTTCTAATACGGACCAATAAATGATCTTTTGACAACACATCTGACCTTCCAACTCAATCAACCCAGTTGGCTAAGTTGTATGTACAATATCACAGCTTTTTCTCCATTAAAAAGTCTGATGTATCGGAGATCTTTCACTTCTAAAGAGCATGATGTGTAACTAGAAAAACAAATACAGATTTTTTTAAAATAAAATAAACTTTATATAGAACACATCACATTATTATTAGTGCCCAACATGCTGCTATAGAATAGTCTCGTCTTATCCATACCAGGCTGTAACTGACAGCTAGTATATAGATAAGTTAGTTTCAAGTTATGACAATATATTACCTTTCAGTAACTGGTATATATACACAATTGCTCAGACCCTACAAGTGAGAAAGAATGCTTTAATTCATAGTTCAAGATCAGAAAAAATTCTCAACAGCAGAAGTCACCAAAACATGTAGAAACAAGTCCACTCAGTCCTACTTCTTGTTCGGCATGTGACTCAGATCATGAAAATGAACATAAAATGAATCTTCAGCGCATCTGGCACATAACTATCTTGTGACACTGGCTACAACAGTGCCATGGGAATGCCTGTTCTTACTTTCAGGTGATGTAAACAAAAAGCAAGCAGCATTATTGCCTGCAAATGTAAACAAAACTTGTTTCTCAGGTTTTGTTTTTTTAACTATAGTTCTACATTTGTAAATTCAACTTCCATGATACACAGATTGCAATACAGTACTTGTATGAGGTGAATTGAAAAAATACTGGTTTTTTTGTTTCTCATTTTTACAGTGTAAATATTTGTAATTAAAAAAATAATATAAAGTGAGCACCGTGCACTTTGTATTCAGTGTTGTAATTGAAATCAATATATTTGAAGATGTAGATAAGCTTCAATTGGTATTCTATTTAACAGTGCCATTAAAGCTGGGATTAATCACAATTAAATTTTTAAATTGCAATTAATTTGAGTTAAACACATGAGTTAACTGTGATTAATTGACAGTCCTATAATAAAGCATTTGTGTAGACAAGTTCAGATATTTCATGAAGGATTAGTCAAAGCACTGACAGCACATGGGCCAGTTATTTTAACCCCTTGTAGTATTTTTCAAGAGTATCCACACATTAGTCAAAAGCATGGTCTAGCAGTTGAAGCACAGAACTATCAGATGCCTCTGTACTGCAATCCTGGCTCTGACCTTATTCGTTCCAGCCCTGGCAGTCACTACATATCACTGTAATTTTACTAACCCTGAGATAAGAAGAGTCTCCTAAAATTGAAGTCGAGAGAAACTACAATTTTAGGTTTTTGTTTTGTTTTAAAGACACTTGGGGCAAAGTACAAATATAGCAAATCCACTGACAGATAATAGATCGGCAGAGGGCTGCATGATGTCTGTTTTAGGTGAATCTGCTGCTGCTCTTCTGGCTACCAAAATAGAGAGCAGTAGGTCAGCCAGGAGGTAAAGGTTCTATGGCAGTTGGGACAACAGTTGGAGACCTGGAGTGACAGCAATGAAGGCAGCTGTTCCAGGCGGCTGCTCAGGATGAATAAAACCAGGGTTTCTGGAGTTGTTTGTGTGTCTATTTAAAATATACAGGACTCATGTAGATAGTATAGATAGGAACTGCAGCATACCCAATTCAGTTACATTATTCTCCTTTTCAAACACTAGACAACTCAACTTCTGCAAGGCCCTGATATAAACAGTTTGGCTGAGGGGCACCAATGTTTATCTTTCCCACTGTGTCATTCCATTTCCAAGCCAACAAAACAGGGTCCAGCAGAACAGGGCTGGGGGAGAAGGAGGGGGTAGGGCAGAGGAGCAAATCAAGAAGCAAGAAAGGGAATTTATCAGGGCAAGGAGCCAGAGCAAGCCTGGGAGTTGGGTGAAAGTAGTAGAAGCAGGAAGGAATCCAAGACTGGAGACCATTTAACTGAAAGTTTCCTCTTATAGCTGGGGCCCTACCAAATTTGTGGCCATGAAAAACGTGTCATGGACCATGAAATCCGGTCTCTCCTCCCTTCAAATCTGGTCTTGTGTGCTTTTACCCTATACTATACAGGTTTCACTGGGGAGACTAGCATTTCTCAAATTGAGGGTCCTGATGCAAAAGGGAGTCACCAAGTTATTTTAGGGGGACTGTGGTATTGCAACCCTTACTTCTGCACTGCCTTCAGAGCTGGGCTCCTGACCTGCAGCTGCTGTTCTCCAGCTGTCCAGTTCTGAAGGCAGCACCACTGCCAACAGCAGCAGCACAGAAGTAAGCTAGCAATACCGCAATGGCCACTACAATAACCTTGTGACCCCACCCCACCCTCAACTGTTTTTGTGACCAGGACCCCTATAATTACAACACTGAAATTTCAGATTTAAATAGCTGAAATCATGAAATTTAGGATTTTTTAAATCCCCTGACCATGAAGTTCACCAAATGGACCATGAATTTGGTAAAGCCCTACTTATAGCATGCTCCATACCTTCTCCTGACCTACTTCCCCCTTTCCCACTCCAGCTCCCTTCCCTCCTCAACTCCATTTCAGTTTTCACTCCCCTAGCCCCACACAGGACCTGGTCTCTTGCCTCACAGTCCCTTAGTTTACCCTCCTGGATGCAGTTATCCCTTCTCCTGCCTCCACCTTTCTGAGACACTGGATATAGCCACTTTGTCAGGGCTTTGCAGCTAGGAAATGGGGCAGGCAGAACATGGAAGGGTCTAAGACGTGTACTTTTAAACATCTTCCCTTCTCCCAGCAAAGACAAATTATCTGAGCCTCTCAAGAAGAGTAGATAAAGAGCAGACTCACACTACATACTGCCTCAGTTCTCCCCTTCCTTCCCATAAAAATCTGAGAAGTGGGGCTAACAACCTGCTTCTTTCACAGGCTGCTGTAGCACCAATTTACTTTTAAGTCTTTGGATGAGAGAAGCGCCAAGTACAACATTCAGTCATTTTGTGAGACATAATGCCCAGCTTTATCATTATGGGCCACATGTCATAATTACAAACTGAGGCTCTCAGCCATGGTTATTCTAGGACTGTTGCTTTCAACAATACATTAAACTACTACAGGAGATGACTGACTCTGCTTTTATACCCATTGAAGTTCTTATCAAACATTATATTGCTTTGCATTAATTATATGTGACCTAATGCAGTAACTGAAATGAAAGGAAGCAGGTGACTGCATACTTAGCTACACATTTGACATTAGGATGTGTACATAAGACTGGTGCATGAATACGGATGCTTGCAGTCACAGTCTATGTTAGCCATCAGTGATGTAAACATTGACTAGCAATATCTTTGACTACAACATCCGTTTGCAAACTGGGTAAGCTGACTAAAGATTTTTCTGGACTCATTTGAGCATCTGCTATGAAGACTGAACAGTTAGTTTGGGGCTTTGTTCAGTGAAGTTTGTCAAAACAAATAAAGCTTAAGTTACAGGGACAATTGTCAGAAACCAAAATGAGGGATAAGACAACAGCAGAGAAATAAGCTCAACAACATGGGAATGATTGCCTTACAACAAATAAAAAGTTTACAGCCTCAGCTTCATGACTATTACTGTAAATAATTTACAGCAGAAACAGCAAAAAAATATCAGCTTCATGAGAGAAAAGCATTTTCTCTAAAGTGGACAGACATTATTAAGCCATTTAGGTCAGACTGTTGGCATTTTCGTTACAATACAGCAGTCATTATTTGAATACATAAAAGGCCTAATATGTTTCACTTTTAGAATTGATCCTCTTTAGTGCCATCTTACTGTTGGTAATGAGAGCATCCACAGGAAAGCTAGTACACCGGCACATCTCCCTTCTTCCCATTTGTTTCCTCATCTTTTATGGCCATACACTCATTCAGCACCCCTCCCACCCTCTACTCCAACACCTATTTTCAGTTGGCGAAGGACTATGGGATATGTTATACCCAGATCTCCAGTGCCAGGGTAGAACACAGCCTGTACAGCGCAGTTAGAGATATCATGCAGCTCTACAGACCTCCAGCATCCCCTGCTCCCTGTAGAAAGGCCCAGCATCCAGGCTGCAGTGCTTCTCCCTGCTGCTTCCCCTCCCAGTCCACAGCACTGGGACACTGCCAGGGGCTCCCCAGTTGGGCAAGGACTGGGCACCACAGTCCATTATTGCCTGAGAGAGGAGGTTGTCACTGGCCACTGGTAGGTTTGCAGGAAAGCAGCCAGGGCAGAAAGCACTGGAGTTGGATGGACCTTTCCTGGAGCTCTCTGGGCAAGTTGCAGTGCTTCCTTCCTTAGTTGCAACCTAACAAACCTGCCTGTGACTGGGGTCTATTTCCCCACCCCCCAAACAAAACAAAACAAAAACAGTTGTCTAAATGCAGCTTGACAGTTGCTAATATCCAAATCCCATTAACACTGTAGTCAGATAGGATTGGTTCTCAGGAAAATGCTGTGATAACCAAAAGTAGCCTTTGTCAGGATCAGTAGCATCCCTTGTATTTTGTTCTTGTGACAAAAAACACACCACACTCAAAGAAACTTAAGTGTTTCTAATACGCATTTTGAACCCTGTGAAATTTAAGTAGTCCCGCTACAGTTGTTCCTAAAAATTCTACAACTGTAGTGGGACTACTTAAATTTCACAAGGTTCAAAATGCTTATTAGAAACACTTAAGTTTCTTTGGTGAGTGTTTTTTTTTTTTTAATTAAAAGCATCACATTATGGAAACATAGCTATTACTTAATACAATAATTATGTTTAAGCTACGTGCCTATTGCATACTCTAATGAGGGGTGGGGGGGAATAGCCAATCACATTGTAAGAGAAGCTCTGGTATCACACAAAGCTACTCTTGAGTTAGTATGTACATATATCAATTGTGGTCAGTGAACCAGTTGTCCCCATAAATTCACCAGATATAGCTTACACAATTATGATTTTTAGCAGAGTCTGAAGTTGTAATGTTATAGACTAATTAGTAGCTAAAACCCCAACCTGTCACACAAGTGTGCCAATTGGAACAAATACTCCATCATCTGTGTAGTCTCCCTACTACAATCAAGTTGTTACATGCAAATTAGCTGCAAAGTCAGTGTGGTGAGTGGTTTAGCTACCCATCTCTGAAATCACAATGGTCTAGGACTCTCGAAGCACTGATACTTAAGTACCCTCACACAAGTCAAAATGGCTGATATTTAAATTGTAGGATAAACTTTAAAACCCAGTCAGGACTGTTGAAAATATCACCAGGTTCAAAAAGCCCTGAACCATGCTTATACATCTGTCCATCACTTCATACTCACTCAGACTTTACAAGTATCAAAGTGGAATTTTAGTCTATAGATACCTATTGGCCAGAGGCATGGTTGAGTCTCTCCCCAACTTGTTATTACAGTACCTTTTTAATTTTAAGCACCAGCAATCTGGTTCCGTTTTGGTTTAGGTGGAGCCCAATTTTCCTGTATAAGCTCCCCCTTTCCCAAAAGTTTCCCCAGTTCCTAATAAATCTAGATCCCTCCTCCCTACACCATTGTCTCATCCACACATTAAGACCCTGCAGTTCTGCTTGTCTAACTGGCCCAGCATGTGGAACTGGAAGCATTTCAGAGAATGCTACCATGGAGACCCTGGTGTTCAACCTCTTACACCTAGCAGCTTTAATTTGGTCTCCAAGACCTCTCTCCTACCCTTCCCTATGTCACTGGTACCTACATGTACTACAACCACCGGCTCCTTCCCAGCACTACACACAAGCCTCTCTAGGTGTCTCGAGAGATCTGCAATGTGTGCACCAGGCACCCAAGTCAACATACACTTCTCCCAGTCATCACATACCCAGCTATCTATGTTTCTAGTGATCAAATTGCCCATTACTAAATACCCATCTCTTCCTAATAACTGGAATTCTCTCCCCCAGAGAAGGACAGAAACGTTTCCATGGGTTACTAAGCAGCTGGAAGAACAGGCAAAGGTTAAACCCGTACACGAACAAAGCAGGCTGCCCGAGAGCACAGGAATCTGGCTCAGGCTATTGCACCGGGAGCAGGGAGCCCTCTGGAGGCACAGCCGTGGGGGCCCATCCCCCCGGACTCGGTTCCCCACCCCCCCACACACTATCTATTTATTACAGCGCACGAATGTCAAGTGACAGCAATCAGGCAAGGGGCCAAACCGGGGACACCAGGCCATAAGTGCCATCCGCTGCCACGGGCCCGGGAGCAGAGGGGCCACTGGGCGGCGCTTCGGCTGCACACGGCGGCCTTCGCATCCCACCTTGATGCCACAAAGGAGACGCTAACACCAACCCCCGAGGCGCACGGCTGAACCGCACCCCCACCAGCTGCGCAAGGCCCTCGGCAGGGTCGCGGTGGACACCAGCCCCCGAGCCATCCCCCAGGCCGAGCTCTCCGCACACAAAAAAGGAAACACCTGGACTCTGAGCACGGTCCCCACAGGAGTCACTTACACAACTGCTCGGGAAATCATCCACGACACCATCTTGGCCAAGGCAGCTGCCGCCTCTCGCTATCAACGACCACGAGACCCTCAGCCCCGGAGCCCAGCACTAAATAACTCCCCTCCCCCTCCTCCTTCTTCTTTCCTTCCTTCCTAGCTCTTCAGCCCCGCCCACTCCACTCCCAGGCCCGGAACAGGCCACGCCTCTAAGACGTGATTGGCTGCAGCACAAGGTGCTGCCCCGACGCTAGGTGGGTTGCGCAGGCGCTGTGTTCAGGTCTCTTGATATAGCGAGCGCATGCGCTTAGTTCTCTTGTGGCGGGGTTGGGTCCCATTCGGTTTTAGTCTACGGAGGCTCTGATGGTTCCTAGTAAGAGCGAGGGGGTAAGAGCTCTTCCGCCTGTCTGAGCCGGCGTCTGGAACCCTGTGCTGTTCAGCGGCCGGCCGGCTGGCCTCGCGGGGTTGCTCATTTGTCTTCGTAGCCCCCAGGACGGAACAGAGCCGGTGGAGACAGGGCCACGCGGGGGAGGGGTTCAGTCTCTCTCCCAGGAGCACAGATTCAACAGCAGCCGCCTTATAATCCCAGTGAAGGAGTCTGGTTGGGGGAGAGGGAGACAGGTCTAATCAGAGGCTAATAACGGGCTTTTCTAGCTACTGCCTGTGAACTGGTCGTGTCAACACAGGGCAAAGTTAAAACTGATTTTTTTCAACACCATAAATTACTTTTCCAGCTAGCCACTTCTAGAGCAGGAAAGGACAGGCTAGTAATGATTTAACTCAGCTATGATGACTCAACCATTGAGTTATATAGCACAAACTAGATAATTCCTCTTGAACATAGCGTTAGACTGAGATGTAAAATGCACACACAAGTGAGATTATTTCAGCTTGTCAGGAAGAAGCCTAAAACTATCAGAAGGGCTCCTGTAGTACCATGGAGCAGTTGAGGACATAGAGAGAACAAAGGAGCTAAATCACTTCCTTGCATCAGTTTTCAAAGGATAAAGGTATGTGACCCTTTTTCAGGTAATAAAGAGGAGGTACGGTCACAAAATAGACATGTCAAAACAGAGAGGGTGCTGGAACAAACTCATGAAACAGCAAAGTCACCAGTTGTTAAGCCCAGAGGATTGAAGGCTTTCAAGTGAGCCTAAAATGTAGGCCACTGAGTTTAGCTTTAGTACTAGCAAAGTTGGCTGAAACAGTAAATTATTTTTAAAAAAACAAACAAACTATATGATAGGCCCTAACAGTTATAGTTCCTGTAAAAGAAAATTGTACCTCTAGTCAACATGCTCAAATTGTAATTAAAATGGTGCAGTGGGGTCCAAACTTTTCCTGTTATGCCCCCCTGTTGCCACTAATGGAATCTGTCCATGCCCTCCCCCTCTCCATTATTGCACAGCCAAGGCTTCCTCAGCAGAGGAGCTTGGGGCAGAACTGGGGATGGGGGAGAAGCTGGGGCAAGAGGTGGAGCTGGCCTGGGAGTGGAGAAGGCAGAGTTGAACAGGGGGTGGAGCAGAGCTGGGATCAGAGATGGGTGTCACTCCCTTCCCACCTGTGCCCCCAAATGTTCCTCCCACATTTTATGGATCACCTACATAATGGATGAAGAAAAGTTGATTGACATTAGACTTTTCATAAAGCCTTTAACAATATCTTTTTTTAGGGACTATAAGGAATCCAGGAGTACTGGAATGAGATGCAATATACAGTCAGATTAGAAACTGACTAAGAAACAAAAGTCACAGGTAGAAGTAAAAGGTAAATTTTTCACCAGGACAAAGGTTAATAGTACAGTGCTTCTAGGTACAAAGGGTGGTGTTTATTCATAATGTGGGGAAAGGTGTCAAACAGAGAGGTGACAACATTTGCAGATGATATTTAAGACAATCAGGACTAGAAAAGACTGAGGAAATTCAGTTAAACATAATCCTAAATGAAAGGACTGTACAATAGGAGATGGAAGACCAAGGACAAAGTAGGCCCGTTACTCAATGAGGGGGGAAAATAATAACAGAAAATTTGGAAATGGCTTAATAACTTCTTTGTTTCAGCTTTCACCAAGAAGGTTGGTGGTGATTGGACGTCTAACATAGTGAATATCAGTTAAAATGAGGTAGACTCAGAGGCTAAAATAGTAAAAGAACAAGTTAAAAATTACTTAGACAAGTTAGATGTCTTCAAGTCACCAGGGCCTGATGAAATGCATCCTAGAATACTCAAGGAGCTGATTGAGGAGATATCTGACCCATTAGCGATGATCTTTAAAAAGTCATGGAAGATGGGAGAGATTCCAGAAGATTGGAAAAGGGCAAATATAGTGCCCATCTATAAAAAGAGAAATAAGGACAACTCGAGGAATTACAGACCAGTCAGCTTAACTTCTGTACCTGGAAACACAGCGGAGCAAATAATTAAGCAATCAGTTTGCAAATTCTAGAAGATAATAAGGTGATAAGTAACAGTCAGCATGGATTTGCCAAGAACAAATAGTGTCAAACCAACCTGATAGCTTTCTTTGACAGGGTAACAAGCCTTGTGGATAGGGGGGAAGTGGTAGATGTGGTATATCTTCATTTCAGTAAATCTTTTTATACTGTCTCACATGGCAAAACTGGTTGGAAAACCATTCCCAGAGAGTAGTTATCAATGGTTCACAGTCATGCTGAAAGGACATAATGTGTGGGGTCCCACAGGGATCAGTTCTGGGTTGGGTTCTGTTCAATATTTTCATCAACGATTTAGATAATGGTATAGAGGATATACTTATAAAGTTTGCGGACAATACCAAGTTGGGAGGGGTTGCAAGTGCTTTGGAGGATAGGATTAAAATTCAAAATGATCTAGGCAAACTGGAGAAATGGTCTGAAGTAAACAGGATGAAATTCAATAAGGTCAAACACAAAGTACTCCACTTAGGAAGGAACAATCAGTTGCACACATACAAAACGAGAAATGACTGCCTAAAAAGGAGTACTGCAGAAAAGGATCTGGGGATCATAGTGGACCATAAATATGAATCAACAGTGTAACACTTGCAAAAGAGCAAACATCATTCTGAGATGTATTAGCAGGAGTGTAAGCAAGACAGGAGAAGCAATTCTTCTACTCTACTCCACACTGATTAGGCCTCAGCTGGAATATTGTGTCCAGTTCTGAGTACCACATTTCAGGAAAGATGTGATCAAATTGCAGAAAGTCCAGAGAAGAGCAACAAAAATAATTAAAGGTCTAGAAAACATGACCTATGCGTGAAAATTGCAATCCATCCCATCACCGGATCACTAATGAAGATGTTGAACAAAACTGGCCCCAGGATGGACCTGGGGCACTCCGCTTGTGTTGGGGCTGACCACAAGTTACCTTGGGCTGATGTTACAGAATGGTTTGGGGGGAGCTAGCAGTGAACTGGCTTTGACTGGATAAATAAGTGAAGAGATAAGCGAGGCTCAAGACTGTGAAGTGTGGGAATAAAAAACAGCATTGTTTCCTGGCCGAGCCTGCTTGTGGGTGAATACTGCCTGCCCCGCCCAGAAGGAGATGATGATTAAAAACGGCTATGCGAATTGCTTTAGATGAACAGTCTCATCTGCGGACCCTGGCCTTGTGGGTGCCCAGAAATTCCCCACGCTGGAGCAGCGCCTGCTACGAGCCCTCAGGGACAAGGCTGAAGGGTCCAGGACTGCCCATAGCAGAGGAGGCGTAAGCATTGATGCTTGCTTGCTTGAAAGCACGTATTTAGTAACGTGTGAAGGCTGGGAAGCTTATTATACTTTGGCAATAAAACTGATTATACTTATGCACCTGATGTGGCTTCATTGAGTGTATCCGAGCCTCCTCCCCTTTGCCTCGACAGTTTGATACTGGCTGCCAACTAGACATCGAGCCATTGATCACTACCCATTGAGCTGGATGATCTAGCCAGCTTTCTATCCACTGTATAGTCCGTTCATCCAAGCCATACTTCTTTAACTTGCTGGCAAGAATACTGTGAGAGACCGTATCAGAAGCTTTGCTAAAATCAAGGTAAATCATGTCCACCGCTTTCCTGATATCCACAGAGCCAGTTAGCTCATCATAGAAGGCAATCAGGTTGGTCAGGCATGATTTGCCCTTGGTGAATCCATGTTGACTGTTGCTGATCACCTTCCTCTCCTTCAAGTGCTTCAGAATGGATTCTTTGAGGACCTGCTCCACAATTTTTCCAGAGACTGAGGTAAGGCTGACTGGTCTGTAGTTCCCCACATTCTCCTTCTTCTCTTTTTTAAAGATGAGCACTGTATTTGCCTTTTTCCAGTCGTCCAGGACCACCCCCAATCACCATGAGTTTTCAAAGATAATGGCCAATGGCTCTGCAGTCACATCAGCCAACTTCCTCAGCACCCTCCGATGCATTGCATCCGGCCCTATTGGACTTGTGCATGTCCAGCTTTTCTAAATAGTCCTTAACATGTTCTTTCACCACTGAGGGTTGCCCGCCTCCTCCCCATATTGTGCTGCCCAGTGCAACAGTCTGGAAGCTGACCTTGTCTGTGAAGACCGAGGCAAAAAAAGGATTGAATACTTCAGCTTTTTCCACATCATCTGTCACTACGTTGCCTCCCCCATTCAGTAAGGGTCCCACACTTTCCCTGACCACCTTCTTGTTGCTAACATACCTATAGAAAACCTTCTTGTTACCTTCACATCCCTTGCTAGCTGCAATTACAGTTGTGCATAGGCCTTCCTGATTACACCCGTGCATGCTTGAGCATTATTTTTATACTCCTCCCTAGTGATCAGTCTAAGTTTCTACTTCTTGTAAGCTTCCTTTTTGTGTTGAAGCCCACCAAAGATTTCACTGTTAAGCCAAGCTGGTCGCCTGCCATATTTGCTATTCATTCTGCACATCAGGATGGTTTCCTCCTGCTCCCTCAATAAGACTTTAAAATATAGCCAGTT
Organism: Chelonoidis abingdonii; assembly: GCF_003597395.2. Lineage (NCBI taxonomy): Eukaryota > Metazoa > Chordata > Testudines > Testudinidae > Chelonoidis > Chelonoidis abingdonii. The sequence continues at coordinate 19,060,249 of NC_133783.1, read as the reverse complement.
CTCTTGGGTTCCTTTCCCCCTCATATTAGCCTCCCATGGGATCCTGCCCATCAGTTCCCTGAGGGAGTCAAAATCTGCTTTTCTGAAGTCCATATTCTGTTGCTCTCCTTTCTTCCTTTTGTCAGGATCCTGAACTCGACCATCTTGGTCACTGCTGTCCAGCTTGCCACCCACTTCTACTTCCCCTCCAATTCTTCCATGTTTGTGAGCAGCAGGTCAAGAGGAGCACGGTCCGCAGTTGGTTCTTCCAGCACTGGCATCAGGAAGTTGTCCCCAACACTCTTCAAAATCTTCCTGGATTGTCTGTGCACTGCTGTATTGCTCTCCCAGCAGATGTCAAGGTGATTGAAGTCCCCCATGAGAACCAGGGCCTGTGATCTGGAAATTTGTTAGTTGTCCGAAGAAAGCCTCGTCTACCTCATCATCCCACTACAACATCACCCTTGTTGCTCTTGTCTCTAAACTTAACCTAAAGACTCTCAATAGGCTTTTCTCCAGTTTCATACTGGAGCTCTGAGCAATCATACTGGTCTCTTACATACAGTGCAACTCCTCCACCTTTTCTCCCCCACCTGTCCTTCCTGAACAGTTCATACCCATCCATGACAGTGTTCCAGTCATGTGAGTTACCCCACCAAGCCTCTGTTATTCCAATCACATCATAATTTCTTAACTGTGCCAGGACTTCCAATTCTTCCTGCTTGTTTCCCAGGCTTCTTGCATTCAGAGACAGGCACCTAAGGTAATTAGCCAATTGCCCTACTTTCAAGAGGCCTCCCCTGTTGCATCCTCCTCCTTGTGTTTCCTCCTGGTATCCCACTTCCCCACTTACCTCAGGGCTTAGGTCTCCGTCCCCTAGCTAACCTAGTTTAAAGCCCTCCTCACTAGGCTAGCAAGCCTGATTGTGGAGATGCTCTTCCCTCTCTTCATTAGGTGGATCCCATCTCTCCCTAACAATCATTCTTCCTGGAACAGCTTGCCATGGTCGAAGAATCCAAAGCCCTTTCTCCGACATCACCTGCGCAACCACACATTTACTTCCACAACTAGATGGTCCCTACCTGGGCCTTTTCTTTCAACTGGGAGGATGGATGCAAACACAACTTGCACCTCAAACTCCTTTATCCTCCTTCCCAGAGCGATATAGTCTGCAGTGACCCACTCAAAGTCATTCTTGGCAGTGTCATTGTGCCCGTGTGGGGAGAAGTAGGAAGGGGTAGCAGTCCGAGGGCTTGATCAGTCTCAGCAGACACTACATCACATCCTGAATTCTAGCTCCAGGCAAGCAGCACTCTTCTCAAGTTTCCCAGTCTGGAGGGCAGATGAATGACTCCGTCCCCCTTAGGAGGGAGTCACTGACCAGCACCACCGATCTCCTCCTCTTGGGAGTGGTGGTCGCGGAATCCCCATCCCTAGGACAACGTATCCCATGCCTTCTGGTCAGTGGGGTTGCCTTTTGATTCCTTCCTTCAGATGACTGTTCCAAACCATTCTCCACTGTAGTAGCTGTGCAGAGTTTCTTACCTCAATCTGCGTTGGGAGTACATCAGTTGTCCTCTTTCTTCGTCTGGAGGTCATATGCTGCTAATTTTCTTCCCCGTTCTGCACTGCTCTCTCTGATTCTTCAGAATGCTGTGCCTGCAGGACCAAACACTGACTTCTATCCAGAAAGTCTTCATTTTCTCTTATGTTACACAGGGTTGATACTTGCGTCTCTAGTCCTTTAACCTTCTCTTCCAGTATGAAGATCAACTTGCACTTCTTACAGACAAAGCTGCTTCTATTCTCTGGAAGAAAGACAAGCACAGCACATCCTGTGCAGGTCACAGCAGCTGGTCGCTTACTATCCATGTTGTCTTCCTTCTAAGAGCCTCTTCAGATGTTGTATTTACTGATCACAGAAGCCTGAAAGGCAAAAGACTCTGTGGGAACTCCCCACAGACAAGCTCCTTCTGTTTGTTTCTCCTCTGTTCACAGCTGAACTTGTTATGCCAAGTTATGATACTGAACTTGTTATGCCATCTTATAGCTAGTTGGCGTGCCCTAACCTGGAACATGTCAGTTTTGATCACCCTATTTCTAATAGCAGAAACAGAAGGAGTTCAGAGGCAGATAATACATTTCTATATGAGAAGAAATTGACACCACTTACTTCTGATAGGAAATGGTTAAGAAGGGATATGATAGAGACATAGAAAATAATGGTCTAGAAAAGGTAATCTCGGGGCTACTATTTACCCCCCTCTCCCAATACAAGAATAGGGAGATACTAAATTGAAACAAATGTGAGACTGAGAATATAATTTCTTTAAGAAATGTTATAATCACCTCACGCTTCAGGGAATAAGGCAGCCACTAATTTATGAATTATGAAGACAAGTTCTCTATTCAAAATTTATTCCATAGTTGTCCACGCTGCTCTTTCTTGGACCTTTCTCTGCAGCTTTTGGCCCAGGCCTGTATGGGAGACAGAATGCCAGATTAGATGAATCACTGGTCTAACCCACTATGGCAGTTCTTGTATTTAGAAAGAAGGAACAGCAGTGACAGATGCCCTAATATCTGCACAGATCTCTATTCTCACATCATCCAGCCCCCAGATAGGGCTGTATCATAATTTGCTACATTCAAAACACCCTACACCAAGAACTGTATCATTTCCTTCTCCACTACTACCCATGTGGTATCATCTATCTTCCCCTTGCACCTCATAGCCAGTACTGTATAGTTTTCTTTCTTCCTTGCCTTTATAGCCAGGATTGTATCATTCTCCTTTCTCTGGAAATCCCATGAGCCTTATCTGATTTTGAAAGGAAAACTCAGGCCACCTCTCTCATGCATGTGCAATACCTTTCACACAGGTGAATGAGGAAGGCAGTGAAGTATAATGAAATTCAGAACTGAGAGGAGGAAAGGATTTTCACCTTCTTCCCACCTATTTTCTTTTGGAATAGAAGTTGAGATGACATTAAACTGTGAATAGATGAGTACTGTTCCATTCCCTTTTTGTATTTTCTGTATAGTTCCTACCCACTTCAATATACTTACCTTTTGACCTCACCTGCTTAGAGTCCTACCCATCAGCGATTGGGTTGGAAGGACAGAATAGCTGCATTGAATAACAGAATATTAAGGTTCGTAGGTTACAGGACAGTCAGAATGGCTTGCGACAAGGAAGGAGAGAAGAAGTCATGAAGAATTTATAGGCAGGGCTCTTGGAAGCCCTATCTAGCAAGTGTGCTTTGCCTATATTCAGAGTTTCTCTGCTTGATATAAAATGGGCTTTCCCTGCTTTGTCCTACAAAAGACAGGTCAAATGCCATCCATGTGAGTGAGTAATTTTAAATGGCAAAATTTGGTTGCAGAATCACACCCTTGGAGCTTGAAGCCCTCTGGTCTCAAGAATTGCAGGACAGCACTGACAGTGCAAGCTTTCCTGTGCTCCACTACAAATAGAAACCCTGACTTATAGGCCTGGGGGGGCAGGGGATATGTGTTTGTCAGAGCTCATTTAGAGTTGCTCACTCTGGTAGGACAGCCACTTGTTTGTGCTGATGCTTGGAGACAGAAATTTAATCAAATCCATCAGTTTGTTTCGTATACACCATATACATGGGCTGGCAGATGGTAATTTGATGTAGCTCTACCATACACCTGGCTAAAATTCACACCTTGAAGTGAAAGCCTCGCTAAGGTCCTGAAGAATTCACAGTGGCACCTATATATATATTAGATGCAATATTAAGTGTTAATATCCATAGCCCAGTACAAGACACAGGAAGACAGTGCTGTGCAGAGAAATTTAATCTGAGGATTAAGATTGTTAAATAATTATTTTAAAACCTAGTTTATGCAGTGCCTTTTGTGTGGTAGAAGTTGCAAAAGGAATTCTGCTTATATCCATATTAAACTGAAATTTACCTACAGCAATTTGGAGTGCTCATGTTTCATTGTCCTACTAACATTTAACAGCACTATGGCAAAAACTTTAAAATAAATACTGCTTCTACTGAATGTGTTGCCTAGTGATTAAAGAGAGGACTGGAAGTTGAGATTCCATTGTTATCTTCCTACCTTTTCCATTAACTGGCTTTGGGGAAGTCATTTAACTTCAGTGACACTATCTGCAACAGAAACAACTTCAGGATTTGTTAAATGGGGATAATATCCACCTTGGAGCAGCTGGGAAGTGGCTTAATTAGTTAGTGCTCATAAGACACTGACTTTAGAAGAATGTTGCAATGTATGTGAAAAAAATTATTTTCATCCCACTAATGAGTGCCAGATTGCCTTATCTACCCATCCCAACAAACCCAATTCAGGCACTGTTAGTTTCATTACCATATAAGCACAGGTCTCACCATTATCTTTTTTATTTAAAAACACCTTTCAAAAACAATACATAGAAACAAAGCCACATGGCTGGAGTTGGTAAATGAGGCACAAAATTAGTTTAACAGAAATTAAGTATTTCAGGTTTTGACTATATTTCCCTTATAAGCTTAAAAAGTTTCATAGCTCAGAAAGCTGGAAGCCAGTGTCAGAGAACTCAATACTACCATAGCAATGGTTACCCTTTCAATCCTTGTTTAAGGACTTTGGGATTAAAAACTATGGTGGTTACAGAATAAAAGGTCAATTTAAACTGTAACTCAGGATTGCAAGGGATAACTTGCACAAAAGGGGATAGAGGAATGTGGTTGTTGCATCATTTATCATACTGCCTCTGAAACTAATTTTTTTAAACGGTCTTACCCAGATAGGATTCTTCTAGAAACATGCGTGAAATGAAAGCAGCAATCTAGCTCTTCATTTATACACACTTCAAATAAGGAAACATCTCCAGTGTTGTAGCTAACAAGGCTACTTCAACAGTGAAGTTTCAAGATGTAAGAAGTCATGGGAAGGTTAAAATTTAGGCTCCAGTTTTGTAAGCTGTTCTGTGCAACCACAGCCTTCTGCCCCCATTTGCTTCAATTGAGTTCTGTAGGATTCTGCATCACCCACTGTATAATGCAGGATTGAGGACTTAAGTTCCCAGCACTTATGTTAAACTAATATACAATATCACTCCTTACTGCAAGCAAGGTATTTGATAACATCTCACAAAGATCCCTCCCCAAAAGAATTAAACATTATTGTACTTACTGTTAGATGTAACTATATTCAGTGATTCTGTAGGTTGCATACTACATTTTATTTCATACAATTACTGTGTGCTTAAGAGGGAAAACAAGGGGAAGGATAGCTCAGTGGTTTGCACATTGGCCTGCTTAACCCTCCAGTTGTGAGTTCAATCCTTGAGGGGGCCGCTTAGGGATTGGAGGTAAATTCAGTACTTGGTCCTGCTAGGGGGCTGGACTCAATGACTCTTCAGGGTCCCTTCCAGTTCTGTGAGATAGGTATATCTCCACATTATATATTCCTTAACAAAAAGACTACCAGCCCCCATAACCTCTTCTGAAGAAAAGGATTTATTTTGCATTTGTTCCCATGGAAACACTGTCCCTAGTGGAAAGCAGAATTTACATTTAAAGACATTTTTAAAGGTAAAGACAGATCACAGTTAAATGTAATTTCTCTTAAGATAATATTTTATTTTGTAGGATGTTTGAGACTCAAGACAGATAATACATTATAACAAGACTAGTAATTTAAGTCATATAGGAAGACAAATATAAAGAAACCATAGAAGATTCCCAATACAATATTTTAATTCACATAAGAGAGAGATGACAGTATATATTGGAAAAATAAGAAGCTAGTTGGCAATGAAATCCATTTTATGTATCACCTCCAAACTTTTTGATGGTCTTCTATTAAACTCGAAATCCTAAGACAAAACGAACAAACAGAACAAATCCCACACAACTTTGGCCATCTCGTTATGAAAAAACTTTTCACAAATCCAAGATATCAAACAGTCCCTTTTCATAAGTAAGAGTTTTTAGTAACAGTATGTTTTAACTGTATTTTGATAACCCCTCTTATCGAGTGCTTACATTTGCTTTTCTTGGTCTCACTTGTAGAGTGCTTTAAATTTATGAACATTAATGATTAATCCTCAACATCCTTTTGAGGTGGGCAAAATTTTTTCCCCATTTCACAGCTGGGGAGACAGACATTAAGTGACATGAAGAAGGCTACTTATTGAGTTTTTGGCAAAGCCTGAATTGTCACTCAGGAATTCTTGGATTACAGTCTCCTTGACTGTTCTGTTTTTCGTATTATATCAATAGAATACAAGATCTCATGCCAAATCTACATGTTGTATCCATTTACAGTGGTTTCTGTACAAATTTTCTTCATGCATTTTCTTCTATTCATAGAAGCAAATTTAGGCCCTGATCAGCACTTGAGCAGACTCATGTTCACGCGGAGCCCCAGTGACTTAAAGGGACTTCGCTCATTGCAGGGTCTGACCTGGAAGTGCTACCAGATATGTTGCTGAAGTACAGCAGCTGACGCTTTTTGTGGAAGTGTGGTTCCTTTCTCTGACATTTCTTGCTATGATACTGTGTTCTTACATGATATCACATCTCATTATAGAATCAGTCTGTGATAACTGGTAATTAGCATGGCTGTGTTTTATAGTTAGAGATAGAACAACGAAAGCATAGCTTGGACTCTAGGAGTCCACAACATATTTATAGAAATATAGTAACATGATACCAGCAGTTTCCCTAAAACAAAATAATCAGGGATACATTTTCCTCTTCCTATTTGTGATATGGCACATTCATGCAGTTGGAGTATTATTTGATTTTGTAAGTACTTACTAGTTTGGATATAGGGAGATTGCAGTGTTACCAGTTTTCATGATTTTAATTACAAGTCTCAGTATGTTTAATGTCATTATGTAAAAATCTCAGCTTGCAGTTAAATAGATTTTTAGCCTGCATGGCTGCAGAGAAAAGCTTGAAAATATGAGCCCTAAAGTCTCAAAAATTAGAAAGATGATAAGACTAGCTAGAGTTTGTTGTTTTTAAAAATCTTATAATTTTTAAGCTAATTTCATGAGGTTTTAGGGCCTGCATCAATCTTTGAATACTTATGGTTGGCAATTCTGAGTACACTGTTTAAAAATGGTTTATTTATATTTGGGAGAGCCAAACAGCAGTAGCTCTAAAGGGATGCTGGGAAAAATTACCTGTAAGAGAGCAATCCTGAATTAGTGAGTTAGTGGGATCAGAAAGCCATTTAAGAAGGTGTACAGGTTTTTTGGGAGTGGTGCAGGAAAGAAAGTTAGCTCTCTGAACTTCCAGTACTGTGCTTTAACCACAGGACCATCTTTCATGTTAAACTACTGAAAGAAACACAAATAGCCCTACCACCTGGAATTAAATCCTAATTTGAAATGAAAACAATTTTTATTAACCCAGGACTGGTTTGTTTTGAGTGCAACACACTGGAATATAAAGAGCACCACTTGTGTGTTTTCAATAGGGTATCTCATGCAGAAGTTGATCTAATTGTAAGTGCAAAAATTAAAACAGTACCCACCATATTTTAAAAATGTAACATACTGTTTAGCATTTCTGTTACGTAGAAGCTTTTATCTTAACAGCTTAATCCCTAATTATGGATAAATCATTTTGTCAGTTTTAAAGACTAGTTCATATTAAGGCTGCAATGGGATTAAGTTCCTTTCTTAGACTATATCCCGGACCCCAGGAAGAGGGGCGGGTTGTGAACCCTATTACATCCACCCAGTCCTACTTCTTGTTCAGCCAATCGCTAAGAGAAAAAAGTTTGTTTACATTTACAGGAGATAATGCTGGCTGCTTCTTATTTACAATGTGACCTGAAAGTAAGAAAAGGCATTCGCATGGCACTTTTGTAGTTGGCATTGCAAGGTATGCTAAACATTCGTATGCCCCTTCATGCTTCAACCACCATTCCAGAGGACATGCTTCCATGCTGATCGTGCTTGTTTAAAAAAATGCATTAATTAAATTTCTGACTGAACTCCTTGGAGGAGAATTGTATGTCTCCTCATATATTTTGTGTTATGGTAGTCTAAGATGATGACCCAACATATGTTGTTGATTTAAGAACACTTTCACTACAGATTTGACAAAGCACAAAGAAGGTTCCAATCTCAGATTTCTAAAGATAACTACAGCACTCAAGATTTAAGAATCTGAAGTGCCTTCCAAAATCTGAGAGGGATGAGGTGTGGAACATGCTTTCAGAAGTCTTAAAAGAGCAACACTCTGATGCAGAAATTACAAAACCTGAACCACCAAAAAAGGAAATAAGCCTGTTAGTAGCATCTGACTTAGATGATAAAAATGAACATACGTCGGTCCGCACTGCTTTGGTTCGTTATCAAGCAGAATTGGTCATCAGCGTGGATGCATGTCCTCTGGAATGGTGGTTGAAGCATGAAGGGACCTAAGAATCTTTAGCACATCTGGCACATAAATATCTTGTGACGCCAGCTACAACAATGCCATTCAAACGCCTGTTCTCACTTTCAGGTGACACTATAAACAAGAAGCGGGCAGCATTATCTCCTACCTACAGTATTTGTATTAGGTGAATTGAAAAATACTATTTCTTTTGTTTTTTACAGTGCAAATATTTGTCATAGAAAATAAACATAAAGTGAGCACTGTATACTTTGTATTCAGTATTGTAATTGAAATCAATATATTTTAAAATGTAGAAAACATCCAAAAATATTTAAATAAATCATATTCTATTATTGTTTAATGCTGTGATTAATCATGATTAATTTTTTTAATCACTTGACAGCCCTATTAACAATGTTCATCTACAGCTCTAACTGTAAATGTAAACATGGAAAATACACTTGTCACTGAAATTTTCAAGCACATATGCATGCAGAACTTTTATCTGCTATGCCTACCTGCTATTCACACATGCAAGTACTCAGGAATCCTGCAAGACAGGAATAATATGGCAAGCACTCTCACACACCCCTTTGATTTTTTTGTGGAATGTGAAATTCCATATAACAGCTAACTGCCAGTCTAGTAGGCCTCCGTTATTCATGGGAATGTCTCCAGTTAAGGGACATTCCCAAACACATATAACAGCTCATTTTAATAGAAGTGCAAATTGAATTTACTTTTAAAGCTTTATAACATAGTTTCAACTATATGCAATTCCTTTCTAGAACTACCAGTTCACTTTTCTGTAAAGGTTGTATAATGCTGTAGACAGAGGCCACAGAATGATTATATTAGGAGAAATTCTCATTACATAAAATATTTAGTTGTTCTGTATTTAAACATGCTCTATGGTAATAAAAAAAAGGCTCAGCAGCTTGTGTTTCTAAGAGCAAATTAGCCTGACTGTTTTAAAGCATTTGAAATTTCCCTTCATGGTAAAAAGATATTTTGCTGTATTTATTATGGTGCAGTGGTCACTGCACCATAGCTATCGTTGTATAACAGATCACTGTTAACAGGAGCCTTAAACAGCCTTTAATTTGTTTAAAAAAAAAATCTTATTTAAATCACAAAAAACAACATATAGAATATACACTATGAGCACTCTGAATTTTTCATGGTGGTTTGAGAAAATGAACTGGTGTTGAAAGAATCAGTCTGAGAAATCACTCCTTTCGGCATAACACCTCCCCGCCTCTCCCCTCAGTCTCTCTTTTCTTTGTACCTCTTTTGCAAGAAGTCTAAAAGCACTCTGGAACCTTTCGTTTGGACACATCGATCCTTCTCGTGCTGATTCATAGAATATCAATTATATGTCTTATAAATGTGTAACCGTAGCAGAAAATGTGCACCAGCTGAACTCACTGAATTTTAGTTTGACAACAGCAGCAGTATGTCACTAACTTCTGAGTGAGGCTTTAAAAACAGACTCAACATAACGTCCCTAGAGGGACTCTCCTTAACTGAAAATCCGTATACCCTCAGGGAAAATTCTTTGTGCTCTGAAAGAGGGCAGGGGTTAAAATAGGTTGAGATTTGATTTAGATTTTCATATAATTCAGTACCTTTATTGACTGCAACAATGAGTCACTATGTACCTAGAAGGGTTAGGGAACAGCTGCTCCTAATAATGTATGCGTCTCCACTACAAGGTCCCTTCCGCCGACATAATTCGCCCATTAAGTCGACTTAATAACTCCACCTCCTCAAGAGGCATAGTGCTTAATTCAGTGTTCATGGGCTGACAGAGAGGCAGGGTAGACACGGTGCTGTTTAAGAAGACTGAATTGGCCTCCAGGAGGTGTCCCACAATGATCCACTGCAACTGCTCTCGTTTTCAACTCTGCTGCCCTTCCGCTGTTAAAGCCCCAGGAACTTTTAAATTCCCAGTACCTGTTGAATAAGCATGGAGAGTTCGCCAGCCCAGCTGATCATGGTGACTCAATGCACTCCAGGATGGAGTACACAGGAGGTGGTAGATCTTATTGGTCTGTGGGGAGAAGAGTCTGTGGAAGCACAGCTCCAAAGCAGTAGAGAAGTTGACCTCTATGAGAAGATTGCTCAAGGCATGAGAGGAAAGGGCTACACCCAGAACACGCAGCAGTGCCACATGAAAATCAAAGAACTTCAGCAGACGTACCAGAAGGCATGGGAGGTGAATAATTATTCTGGTTCTGCACTGCAGACACGTCACTTCTACAATGACCTGCAGCATGTGATTCTTAGTGGCGACCCCCACCACTACCCCCAAACACAGCATGGATACCTCACAGGAGTCAGAGTCCTGGACCACTTCAGGCAACAATGAGGAGGAAGTTTTGAACGAGGAGGAGAATGGGAGACAGGTGAGTGGGGAATCCATTCTTCCTGAGAGCCAGGAGCTATTTTTAACCCCTAAGCTGTCCAGCCAGTCACAGGACAGCATCATGTCCAAGCATGATGCTGGGGAAGGAACCTCTGATGACTGTGAAATTCCAGTCAAACTGTAGGAGTTACATGATCTTATATTTCATGTTTAATATGAAGAAAAAGTGAGGTCCAGTGGATCTCTGATTCTCAGTGACTGCTCCAATTATGCAGTGGGTGCCTCCTGGAAAAGACTATGTGCACAGAGATGGCCCAGGAATCCTCCATGGAGATCAGGAAACTATCATAGAGGTACTCTGCAATCCTTTGCAGAAGGTTTCTGGGGAGGGCTGCCTTATTTTTTCAACCATAGTAGGACATTTTCTCATGCCAGTCCAGGATTAATTCAGCTAGCATCATTGTGATACACAGTATAGCAGCATAAGGACCAGGTCGGTACCCAGAGGCTTGCAGCATCTTCTCCCTTTAGGGACAGCAAATTTGTATAATTTTTGGTGGTGCCCAGAATGGGTCCAACTCCCTCCCCCACCCCCACACCTGCATAAGGCTCTGGGAGGGATTTTGGGTGCTGAGTGTGGGCACTGAGCTGGGGCAGGGTGTTGGGGTGCAGGAGGGGGTGCAGGCTCTGGGAGGGAGTTTGGATGCAGGGAGGGGAGGGGTGCAGGACTGGGGAGGGAGTTTGGGTGCAGGAGCGTTCAGGGGTTGGGCTCTGGGAGGGATTTTGAGTGCAAGGTGCAAGCTCTGGGCTGGGGGTTGGGGTGTGGGAGGGGGAGGGGTGGGGCGCTTACCTCAGGCGGCTCCCAAAAGCGACCCGCACCCCCCTCTGGAAGCAGCTCCTAGGCAGGAGAGCCAGGGGTCTCCACATGCTGCTGCCCACAGGCGGCACCACCTCTGCAGTTCCCATTGGCTGCAATTCCAATGGCCGAGTTAGCACTCAGGCCAGTGGCAGCACGTGGAGACAACCCCCCGCCCCCCCCGAGGCCATAGGGATATGCCATCTGCTTCCAGGAGTGGCCCACTATGTGGAGTGCAGACGAGCAGGAAGCCGCTTTAGCCCCACTGCACTGCCCAGGGGTGTCAGGCGGGGCCAGGAGACACTCCAGGGGCCGTGCATGGGGCCAGCAGGTGGAGCCAGGGGAGAGACCTGGCCCCGAACATTGGTGGAGCTGGGCCTCCATGCTCTGACTATTCCTGGAACATGAGCACCACGGGCCCATACAGCTCGCTGCCCTGGCTCCCTTGACGCCTTTGTTATCCTCAGGAGACTGATATCATATCGGGTCACTTAGGCGAGACAGCAGAAGTTTTCAGTACAAGTGCTCATACCGCAAACAATAGATAAGGCTGCGTGTCTGTCAGAGAGATCATGGAAATAACAGGTTCCGTGACCTCCGTGACTTCTGCAGCAGTTTGGGTGTGTGGGAGGAGGCTCAGGGCTGGGGCAGGGGTTTGGGGTGCGTGGTAGCACTTACATTGGGATGGAGGCTCTTTGGCTCCCACCACATGTCCCTACAGCTCCTAGGCGGAGTGGCCGGGGGGCTCTGCACACTGCCTGGGCCTGCACATGCCGTCCCCACAGCGCCCATTGACTGCAGTTCCCAGCCAGTGATGGAATTCCCTAACTGTGGTGGGGTGATAAATGCCACACATATCCCTATCTTACCAAAGAGTACCTAACCCAAAAGGGATACTTTTCAATGGTGTTGCAAGCACGGGTCGATCATGGGGAATTTCACTCACATCAATGTGGTTTAGTCAGGAAAGGTGTATGAAGCACACAACTTTAAGAACACAGGTTTGTTCACAAAGCTGCAAGCAGAAACTTTCTTTCTGGATTGCAAAATAAGCATAGATATTGAAATGCCAACAGTGACCCTGGGGCCTTGGCTACACTTGAGAGTTACAGCACTGGTGGTAGCTTTACAGCGCTGTAACTCACTCTCCGTCCACATTGGCAAGGCACATACAGCACTGTATCTCCCTGGCTACAGCGCTGGTTGTACTCCACCTCAACAACGGAAATAAAGAGAACAGCGCTGGTGCTGCAGCGCTGGGATGCCAGTGTAAACAGTGATTAATCTTACTACGCTGTAACTGACCTCCGGAACCTTCCCATAATGCTTTCAAGTAAGGATAACACTCTTTGTTTTGTTGTCATGCCTCTGTTTGTTTTGTTGTGAACTTGGGGCTCCCGGACCTGCTTATCTAAAAAACAAACATAGCTACTGTTTGCTGTGAATGAGGCAGGCAGGCAGATCCCTTTGGAATGTCCACAGCTAATGTTTGCTTGAGGAGAGAAGCAGCACGGCGGGTGGGCGGGCGGGGGGGTCCGTTTTGGAGCAGCTGCTTATGTGGTCTGTGAGGAAAAAACAAAGAGGGCTATTTGCATTTAGTGAATGAGAGAGGGTGGGAAGGGGTCGGAACTTGCAAGGCAGGGAGCTGACACAGTGTCAGCTCCAAAATCACTCTCGCTCTCCCCCACGCTCCCTGTCACACTCCACCCCACTCCCCTCTTTTGAAAAGCACGTTGCAGCCACTTGAACGCTGGGATAGCTGCCCATAATGCACCACTCCCAACACCGCTGCAAATGTGGCCACAACAGTGCACTGGTAGCTGTCAGTGTGGCCGCACTGCAGTGCTTTCCCTACACAGCTGTACGAAGACAATTTTAACTCCCTGCGCTGTACAGCTGCAAGTGTAGCCATACCCTGAGAGACCCAGCCAACCGCTTGCTCCTATGGCTCATGAAGCCATATATCAGCCACCTGGACTGCAGTAAGGAGCTATTCAACAATAGGCTGAGCAAGTGCAGAATGGTGGTGGAATGTGCCTTTGGACATTTAAAGGGTCTCTAGCACCGTTTGCTTACTAGGTTAGACATCAGTGAAAGCAATATCTCTATTATTATCACTGCCTGCTGTGTGTTCCATAATATCTGTGAGACAAAGAGAGACGTTTCCACAGAGGTGGGGCATGGAGGCGGATATGTTGTCTGCTAATTTTGGGTAGCCAGATACCAGGGCAATAAGAAGAGCCCAGCAAGGAGCACTGCATCTCTTGGAGGCTTTGAAAGCCCGTTTCAGTAATGACCCACAGTAATGTGCGCCATTTATCTGCATTGTGCCTTCCCATGCCATTCCCTCCATTACATCAGTTTCCCTGTACCGCCTCTTCCCCCAACTCCCTTTGCTTAGAATAAATGAAGAATATCTCATTCTTGAAGCATTGACTTTTATTGCACAAACATAAAGAAACTGAAAGACCAGGAAAAGAATTTAACCTTAGATGAACAATGTGATAAAATTGGGAGGGGAGAAAGCAAGTCTGTGTGTCTGTAAAAGCATGGTAGTTCAGAGTCAGTACTCTTCTTAGCAGAAATCAATTAATTGCCCTGCAAATTTGGATCGCAACAGGTCCTGCAATGGCTTTACCAACTCCAAATTGATTCCCCACTGATCGGTAGCAGTCTTGCATTGCAAGCTTCCACACAGCAATTGCTGCTTACTTCTCCACTTCTTCACTTCTCTACTGTCAAAGCAGGTCTCATTTTAGTATTGCTGTGCTTCAGGGTGGGGGAAAGTTCTGCACAAAGTTCCTGGAATGTGGCTTACCCCATCTGAAATGTCTGCAGCCACTGCTTGTCATCCCATAACTGCATAACAATGCAGTTCCACCAGTCAGTGCTTGTTTCCCAGGACCAGAAATAGTGCTTTACCAGGTTCATCTGCTGCATGACTGACACCAGCAACGGGGAATTGTTTTGTTCTATGGCTTGCTGCAGGGCTGTTTGAAGGATATTGCAGTGTTCTGCATGGCAGCTCCCATCTCAGCTCTGGAAATACTGCCAGATAAGGCGTGAGGTGTTTGTAATGTTCACAACAAGAGTGCCCAGCTGAGCAGGGTCCATGCTTCTCAGGCTATGGTGTATACACGGCTAAGCCAGCCTTTGAAAAAAGGTGTGAAAAAGTATGGATTGTTTGCCGTTGGCATCAGTGGAGGGAGTTGAGGAAACTATATCATGAGAAATCAAAGCCATGTTCCCATTTCCCTCTGCGACAATGTTTTGGTCCCATGAGGCACTGACAGCCGTTCCCAACCCCTCCTTAATTACTGCGGCAGCTGGGTGTCTACTTAAATTAAGTTGACTTAATTTTGTAGTGTAGACATGGCCTAAGAAAGAATGGAGCGTTAACTAGAAAAAAGAGAGAATGGTAGAAACAGTTACAATACAAAACAAGATTATGAATAAATGCATATTATTGTTACCTTTCCTAATAAAGTAGGTTCCCTCCTCGCCCCTCCTCAAAGTTCAGTCGGTTGCAGTGCTGGCTGGCTTCACTGCAACCAGGATTCAGTTTTTCTTGAGGGCATCCCTGCACCTGAAGATGTCTCCTCAGTGAAATGGTCCAGAGGTCTTTCTCCCCTTCTCATATATTGAATCATTCTTTTGTCTTTATTTACAGACAGAGTGAACCTCTTGTCTGTTGTAATGTTCTTTTTAGTCTCCCAGTGGTTTCAAGTGTTTGCAGTTGTCTGTTGATAGTTTGGGGATGTAGCAAGGCTAGACAGTTAAGTCTTGCATTACACTGCTGGCTGATTAGGGCAAGGTGACAGCACCTTGGTGCTTGAATGTGCAATCACCAAGACACACAGTCACTGGACAAACTTTTATTAGTCCATAAAGCATACTTTCAGCATAAATATATTATTCCTGAAATATTATCTGTACATATCTGTACATACATCTTGCAGTGATTATGAATCTTGAGAAGTTATATAAGCTTTTTGTAGATACTTTATATGCTACTCTTTATGGATAAATACCCTTGAAGACATGTTTGGGGTAGTGAGTTTGTCAGAACTGAGATGAGGATTGTTTGCATAGAAGAGGGGATCCTTTGCCTAGAAGCCCCTGTGTCATAGGCATCACACGGAGTTATTCACTTCCTTGCTTACACCTTTGCTTCTCTGGGTCATCTGGACTGACTTACACTTTATATAGTCATTTTCATGTTCCTCAAGGACATAACTATACACGACTGCAAGGCACTGAAGATTCAGGCCCCTGGTTTTCTGTATTATAGATCTGACATAGATCAGAATTCAGTCTCCTAATAATAAGGAGTAACTATTAACATTTTAAAAGTTGGGATCATTCCTGCATTTCTTTATGTTAGCCCAGTAAAGAGACTTCCTCATGTAGCTTTTACCACTTTCTAATCCCTGGGCTACATTTTCTGTAAACAGCACTTAGGCTGACAAGGATTGTTTTGCCTTCTCTTTTTGTTCCCTCTTGTCTGACTTCTCTCACTTCCTCCTCCTTCTTCCACTTACTCCTCCTCTCCACCCTCGTACCAGGATTCTCCAGTCACTCTTCCTCCAGCTGCTTCTAATATCAATACTAACGGCAGTTCTAGCATATAACACCAGAAATATGACCAATATCTAAAAACAGAAGTGAAATGCGAGATAGTGGTACAGGAGCACTTCAGCATCTGTTAGGTTCATGGGTATATTATTCATAGGGTGACCATATTTTCCCAAAGAGAAACACTGGACACTGCATAGGGCCGGCTCAAGACCCTCACTCCATCTCCTCCCATGTGAGCCCCCTCCCCAGCCTTCCCTGCCTCCTGTCCACAAGGCCAGCCCAAGACCCCGTCTTCCACCCAATTGTGGGGCCAGTCCAAACCCCCTGGCCACCCACCCACGTGGCTAGCCTGAGGCCCCCATCTTCCTCCCCGACCCCACACAGGGCCATCTGAAGCCCCCCTGCCATCCACCCGCACGGCCGGCTCCCTCGCACACATGGGACCTGCCTGAGCTCCCCCTACTACCCACCTATGTGGGGCCAGCCCGAGGCCATCCTATACCCCTGCACACAGGGCTGGCCCAAGACCCCCGCCACACACCCAGGCACTGCTGGCACGGCCCAAGCTGCTCTCCCACGCCCTCCTCCCACGCAGGGCTGCCGTTGCCACTAGCCATGCCCCCCCACATTTCTCCACACCCCGCTACGGGTCACACCCCATTTTTGGGGTATGTCTGTTACAGCTATCCCCCTATTCCATTTTGTTTTCTTACAGCTGTCCTCATACTCCATTTTGTTCTCCTCCTGTGGCTGCCCCTTCCCTGCTTGTTAATTGTAACCAGGAAACCCACTTTGCCTTCTCAAAAAGGGAGGCCCCTTAAAGTTGTTCACCCAAGACCATTGCCTCTTCTCAAAGGGAGGCCACTTTGCTAAGTGGGACACTGCCCTGTTCAAAGTTATCCTGTTATCACCTTACACTCGGCTCAGTGTAAGGGAAGCAATGTCCAAGCTGCAAAGACTATTGTGTTTTTAAAATCTGGGCATGAGTCATAGGCCTCATGTGCTTTGAGTCCACCTACTGCACAGGACTCTGCCAACAT
>NC_133783.1:19002438-19041781 GCF_003597395.2 Chelonoidis abingdonii | reverse complement strand
CATCATTGTCTATTGTAAACACCCTATACACCCCATCCCTTCGTATTTTATTGTTAAATTCCCACCACTTCCTTTTTCCTTTAATAAAGAAATTAATTGGCACCCCACCTGTGTGGTAATTGCTCCCCAAGATCCCATATACCTGCTGGCAGGGACAGGGTAAAACTGCGCATTTGTCCAGTTTGCTCTTGCCAACTGATGATCAGTTTTTTCCAAAAAAGTCAGGATGGCCGGGACAGGGCTTATAAAGGGAATTATCCTGGCCAAAATGGGATGTATGGTCACCCTAAGCATTCACACTCCCAATCACAGTCCCCTCATGATGACACGATTTGCTGTCCCATGAAAAGAGGATATATGTCCTTATAGTGGAATTGTGCAGTCAGAGTACAATTTCATATTCTGAATGGAACTATGCACACAAATAACTTAACATTTCTCCAGTGGACCTTATTTGTGAGAATTTTGAATATGACTATTGGAAATAGGACTGTTGATTAATCACAGTTAACTCACACGATTAACTCAAAAAAATTAATCATGCTTAATTGCAGTTTTAATTGCACTGTTAAATAATTTAATATCAATTGAAATTTATTAAATATTTTTGGATTTTTTCTACAATCAAATATATTGATTTCAGTTACAACACAGAATACAAAGTCTATGCTGCTCACTTTATATTACAATTTTTATTACAAATATTTGCATTGCAAAAATGATAAACAAAAGAAACAGTATTTTTCAGTTCACCTCAGACAAGTAATGTAGTGCAATGTCTTTATCGTGAAAGCTCACTTTAATACTGTATATATTTTTTGTTACATAACTCCACTCAAAAATAAAACAATGTAAAACTTTAGAGCCTACAAGTCCACTCAGTCAGCCAATCACTAGGAGAAACAAGTTTGTTTACATTTATGGGAGATAATGCTGCCCACTTCTTATTTACAGTGTCACCAGAATTCATAACATTCACAAACCAGTGGGAGAACACTTCAGCCTCTCTAACCACTCAGTGACAGACTTGAAGGTAGCAATTTTGCAACAAAAAAACTTCAAAAACAGACTCCAAAGAGAGACTGCTGAACTCGAATTAATATGCAAATTAGATACAATTAATTTAGGTTTAAACAGAGAGTAGGAATGGTTGGGTCATTACACTAATTGAATCTATTTCCCTATGTTAAGTTCTCCTCACACCTTCTATGGGTCTTCTCAATTATCACTTCAAAGGGGGGGGTTTTTTTTGGTTTTTAAAGGTTTTTTTTCTCCTGCTGATGATAGCTCATCTCAATTGACTGGACTCTTCCAGTTGGTATGCGCACTTCCACCTTTTCGTGTTCACTGTATGTATAAATATCTCCTGTCTGTGTGTTCCAGTCTATGCATCTGAAGGAGTGAGCTGTAGCCCACGAAAGCTTATGCTGAAATAAATTTGTTAGTCTCTAAGGTGCCACAAATACTCCTGTTCTTTTTGCGGATACAGACTAACACGGCTGCTACTCTGAAACCTGCCATTACAGACAGTTGACAACAAGGTGTGAGTAACAGTAGGGAGAAATTAGTATTGGGGAAATTAAGTTTAGGTTTTGTAATGACCCAGCCACTCTTAGTCTTTATTCAGGCCTAATCTGATGGTATCCAGTTTACAAATTAATTCCTGTTCTGCAGCTTCAGTTATTCCATAGCCAGATCCCCTTAATTGAGAATGGCTTGTCCCCAGCTGTTACACATTTCACCTTGGGTTTTGTAATCTGCATTGTCCCAGGGAACCACAGCTGTCTTGGTGGTTCATAGATCAAAATTTGGTCTGTAATCTATTTGAGGCTTAATCTATTAATTAATCAGAAGATTAGTATCAAGACCTGCAGATGGCATCAGAAGCTTACTGAGAGCCAAGAAGAGACTTGAGCACAGGTTTGATGTGCTCATGGTGATGTAACCATGGAGAAGTAGGGAGCTACATTTCGTACCAACTAGAGCCTGCATTCTTTTCATTTAGCTTCAGATACAGTCAATTACAGTAATCAAGCCTGGAGGTGACAAATAAATGGAGGTTACAAATGCAAGTCCTTTGTCTAGAAGGAAGGGAAGAAATTACCTAGTGAGCGGGAGGTAAAGAGAAGGCATTTTTAGATGCCAATGCTATGTGGTCATCCAAACTTAGTAAGGAGCCAGACAGGATTCTGAGGCTTCACAATACTGACAATGGAATTTGTACACCTTCAGCTGGAGATGTCTTAGACAGCTCTTCAAAGTGTTTTCTCTTTCTGATCAGTATCATTTAAATCTTACCTGCATTCAGTTTGAGACAGCTGCTTTTCATTTGAAAGGAGATCTCTTGTAGGCATTGTGAATGTTTAGTAGTGGCAGTGTTCGCATCAGCTGAGAATTAGTTGAGTGTCCTAAGCAGACTTCTTGCTGCTGAGCCCATGGTGTCTCATTATCTTTTTCAACATCTCACAAAACTACTGAGAGAGAAGGGGGAATAATATAGATCCTCATGTGATCCTGCAGATGAGAGCCTTTGGAGCAGAGAAGCACTTATCCATCACCAGTCCCTGACCATTGCTGGAGAGGGGCAGTTGGAACCATTGGGCCATCTTTCCCTGCTATGTCATGTAGGTAAATTGAAAGAACATTATGGTTCACCATGTCTAAAGCTGCAGTGTGATCCAGAGCATGAGCTTGGAGATTTTACCTGTGTCCATGGCCATGAAAAGGTTGTCTTTTAATGCCACTACAGCTGTCTCTGTGTGGTGCCCTGGTCTGAACCCTGATTGTGAGGCATCCAGGGTGTTGGCTGATTTCACACATTGCTAGAGCTTGGTGGTTTCTACTTTTTCATTTTGAAAGAGGTTGGAGCAGTCTTAAGGGTCAAGTTATACCATCTGGAGGGTTGGTCACACTACTGTGTGTTTTAAGGAGTTTGGTAGGTGTGCTTCTCTAAAAGAGGCATTAACTGTTTCCATTAGCATTAGGCATAAGTGCATTTATAGTTGTACATTTACACAGGAATAGTGTTTTTTCTTCATACTACAAAGGAAGGTCCTACTTTGACCTAATTTCTTTTTGCCTTATTTCCACCTTTCTAACTTGCCCTTCATATCATATACTGTACATAATCAACAGCCTGTTATCTACCGGTATCCTCCCAACCCCCTCCAGAATATCCCATCCTAGACATCTCTCCCTAGGCCCTCCCTCACCCTTATCAACTATGTTCACCCCCACTGAATGTGAGGAAAAGGGACAGAAGAAACAAAGGGAGAAAAAATATACAAAAACATGAATTTTGAAAGTAAATGCATCAGATGTAATTTCAGATTTTTACTCAACTATGTGCCGTGTGTCAATATATTGTATTGTTTGAGCCTTATGATGTCACCTGCTTGAAGAGAAATTCTGGATGATGTGAAAGTTAACTGCATAATGATTTGACCATCTTAGCGTATTTCAATACAGGAATTATAAGAGCCATTTGATAGTGAGAAATAATCTGATGAATGAACTGTACTCAAACCCCTTTATTTCTTTTCCCTTTTTTTAACTGTTAGTAGGTGGGGTCAGTCATCATTTTACTAAAAGCACAGAGTATTCTGGGGTAAAATGTCCTATAAATCTGTTTTATAATATTCCAGATCAAGGCCTATTGGTGGCTATCTGCTGGTTAGTAGAATAAATAGCTCATTTTTGAAGCTTTATGCACCCTTGGTAGAGTAGGTACTGTACCTGAATGCCAGCAACTGGGGACAAAGGAGGGAGGATGTTCCAGTAGATAGGACACTGGAGTTCTGTTTCCAGTGGTGTTGTTCACTTGGTGTTGACGTTGGGCAGGTCACTTAACCTCCCTGTGCTGTAATTTCCCTTTTTTATAATAACAGATATTCATGTTTATAAAGTCCATTGCTATCTATAGATGAAATGTGCTTACATACATGTTAATAAGTGCCTAAGTGCCTAAGTGCCATGTGTGTCCTACTGCCTTGGCTGCACTACTGCACCTGTTTGGATAGGGCATTGTCACAATTCTTGGGGTACTGCTGTGCACCTCCTACTGGCTAGGGCTGCCAACTTTCTAATCGCACAGAACTGAACACCATTGCCCCCCCTCTTTCCCTGCCCTGAGGCTCTGCCCCTGCCCCGCCCTTCCTCCCAGGTCCCGCCCCCGCTCACTCCGTCCCCCTGTCCCTCTGTCGCTCACTCTCCCCCATCCTCGCTCACTCACTCATTTTCACCAGGCTGTGGCACAGCTTTGGGGTGTTAGAGGGGGTGATGGCTCCAGCTGGGGATGCAGGCTCTGGGGTGGGGCAGGGGATGCGTGGTTTGGGACGCAGGAGGGGGCTCTGGGCTGGGAATGAGGGGTTTGGGGTGTGAGAGTGGGCTACAGGCTGGGGCAGGGGGTTGGGATGTAGGGCAGAGTGAGGGCTCCGGCTGGGGGCAGTGGGCTCTGGGGTGGGGTCGGGGCAGTGGCTCAGGAGTGCGGGAGGGGGTGTGGGCTCTAGGAGGGAATTAGGTGTGGGAGAGGGTTCCAACCTGGGGCAGGGGTTTGGGGTTTGGGAAGGGGTGTGGGTTCTGTCCAGGTGGCGCTTGCCTCAGGCGGCTCCTGGAAGTGGCCAGCATATCCAGCTCCTAGGCAGATGGGTCAGGGGGCTCCTTGCGCTTCCCTCCCCTGCAGGCACCACCCCCGCAGCTCCCACTGGCCATGGTTCCCAGCCAATGGGAGCTGTGGAGCCGGCGCTCGGGGCAGGGGCAGTGCATGGAGGCCCTATGGCTGCCCTTGTGCCTAGGAGCCAGACATGTCAGCTGCTTCTGGAAGCTGTGTGGAGCTGTGTGGCCCTGCTATGCTGTCAACCAGATTTTTAGCAGCCCAGTCGCACCTTTTTGACTGGGTGTTCTGGTCATAAACAGGACACCTGACAACCCTAACTATGGCTTGGGCACTGCAAAACCTGTAATGGAGCTTCCCCATCAGTATAAACAGAAGTCTCAGAATGAAATAGTCTGACTGCATTTGAAGAGGAGGGAGCTCCTGACTTCCACTCCTTAGTATATTTCCCTGATTCCCTAACCCCAGGGGGAGTTGAGAATAGCAGTACCAATTGCTTGACAGCTTACCTTGGGGCTTGCTCAACCTACCTTACCCAGCTAGTGCCAAAGTCTACTCTTTCCTTGTAGGATGAGAATGACCTTCATGGCAGTTTCCTTGAAGCCTTCCAGGAGTCTCTCTCTCAAACTATAAAACTACTGCCTATTCTCCCCAAACTGCTCAGCAACTGACTGGAACTTCTTGCTTTTAAACTGTTGTTCGATCCCTGAAATAAGTGACAGAGTTGGAGGGAGGGGGCCAGCCTCGCCCACAGCAGCTGTTTAACTCCTTTGTCACTGGTGGGGGTTTATACACCATGGCAGGCACCCTCCTGGAAATTTGGAAACATGAGTTCTATTACTGGATCTGGTGCTGCTCTGCTGTGTGACCATGAGCAAGTCACTTCACCATCTCTGTTTCTTCTCCCACCCTTTGTTTATTTAGAATGTAAATTCTTAAGGGCAAGGCTGTCTCTCACTATATGTACAGTGCCGAGTAACATGGCTCTCCAGTCTCAGCTGGGGCCTATAAGTACTACTGTACTACAAATAATAATTGTAAGGAAAGCTGCTGTGTGTGTAACACATGGGGACACACTCCTTTCACTAATTCTGTTATTCAAACATCTTTTGGTAATATCTTAGTAACCAAAAGCAGGAGCAGAATATTGGAATTGGAAGGATCAGTGGCAGTGCCAGTTTGCCATGCATTGTATATCTCTTTACAGATACCATTGATGGAGCTGTACCTTGGTGAAGTACAGCTAAAGAGTATGCTAGTATAGACAAGGCTGAAGTACTTTACAAATATTAATGAATTAGGTCTCCTTTCTATATGAGGCATCTTTGGGACAAGAACAGTCTCTTCCTATGTGTTTGCCCAACACCTGATGTAATGGGGCCCCCAATCATGCTCATGGTCCTGAATGCTGTTGCAGTATAAATATTAAATAATAATGTTATCCATTTTATAGCTAGACGAAGGGCCTGATTTCCAGAAGTGCTCAGCACTAAAATTCCCATTGGAATCAATAGAAGCTCCAGGTGCTCAGGGTATGTAAGTAACTTGCCCGAGGTCATTCAACAAGTTAGTGGGAGTGTAGTAAGAGAGAAAGCCTGACTCTCAGATCCCAGCTCTAACTCCTAGGCCACATGACCCCAAATGACACATCCAGCTGACAACCAGTTGCTGATTTATTATCTGGGTTGTGTTAATGATCCCTGATTTAAATTGCCTAACATTTTCCATTATAAAAATTCTTCTCACTGAGAAAGTACTCCATAATTTGCAACAGGACTGATACTGGCAGGTGAATGGCCTTGGGGTCAGGAAGGTGAATTCTGATGACTCCATGAAAATCCATTCTGCTTTGGCTAAATTATAATGTGTCAAAAACTGCCATTTCCTGTCTGTGGTTTGTTTACCACAATTTGTTCTGGGCTTGCTGCCAAAAACCATGAGCATTCCATTAGTGCAGTCCATGAACCATACTGGTGTCTCCCTCCAATATGCCATGCAGAACTAAATCTCCAGATGGGGGACAGACAAAATGGTGGTGGCATATTTTTCCCTTATCAAAGCACTCTGTGTCACAAGGCTAGGAAGCAGGATCTCTATACTTCCTCTAGTGGCTAGTGTTAATAATTCTGACCACTTCATAATCCTTATTAGTGAGCAAGGCCACATCCCCCACTGAGCAGTTTGCAAGATGGGAATATCTCTAATACCTAATCAGACCCAAAACTCAGTCCCTTAGCCTAACTATCCCTGGAAAAGAATCTGCAAAGACCTTGTGCTTGATTGTGCTGAATGTAAAATATTATAGTTCCTGCCTATATTATTCACTGTTTCAGTATGTCATGTATCTTCCTCTAGTGGCTGGGACACAGAGAATAACAAACTTCTGCTGCTTCTACTGCTACCAAATTACTGCTCTTACTCCTTTAGCTCACCTCATAGCGGTGCATGCTGCAGTACTGGACAGGAAAGGTTCAAACCCTGCTGCTGATGCATGACTTAGGGGAGGAGAGTTGTTAGTTACATATAGTAGAATTTGATTTTGCCTTTTTTTAAAAAAAACAACCTAGGAATTTACATTTTTAAAAGTAATGTTGAAAGATTATTATTTAAGTTACAAACTCAAGCATTCAAAAGTTAAGAAATGCCAGAATTTAAGTTGTGCAAGGTTAATCCAGCCCCATTGTGTATATGTAGTATGATGCATTCTTTAATTGTATAGTCACACAGGAGCCCTGCCTCTTTCCTTGTATATGCTGGAAGGTGCTCAGGGACTACTTCATGGCTGTGTCATAAATGAGATTCTGTCTGTAGGACTTGTGCCTTACTTAGTCACTGTAGAAATTGGAAGATGTGTCAAAAATAAGGCAAGCTGCAACTAGAAGAGAAAGGATGGTCTTGTAGTCAAACAGTTGAATGCCCGCTGGGAGAACATGGTTATGTCTATGGCTTGGTCATGTACTTCCACTGTGATTAATTGTATTTAATTCACTTGAACCAATCTTTTTGCAAGTGGCTTCTAATTATGTGATCTTAATTTGCCAGATGCCCAGCCCTTTCAGCTGATTAAATGTCCAAGTGAAGTCTAATGTTTGACCTCAGAAGCCATTTGTTGCCATTGTGCACAGTAACATCAATATTTTTTCAATTATATGAAAAGATGGAAGATGCTCTGATTTGTGAAATTATAAGAAAACTTTTTTTTTTTTGCCTGAAGCACTGGAAAATGCAGCGCTGTTGTTTTCTCATACTTTCCATTGATATCCCTTTGGGGCAGGACATAGGTTAGTAACTATTTTAGGGCAGGTTCAGAAGATTAATAGTGGTTTTGGGGTTGTTTGTGTGGAAAATAATTGATCTGAGTGGACATATATAGTATCAATGTTTGTTTTTTGGTTGCTAGGACTGGCTGAATTTTTTCCTTTTACTATAAATCCTGATAATTGAATTGATCATCTGCTCCCTCTACTACCTAACCTGCAATCTTGATGCATGCAGCAAACATAGAAATAAAATGTCATTATCATAGGTTTGCTATTAACAACTGTCTACAGACAGATTATGTTAGTGATTGATAATGTCACTGAAAAGATATTGTTTCTTTTCAAGCTTTAAATCTGCCATGAAACTCAAATTCAGAAAGGACAGAAATAAGAGGCTAACAGTATGTCACAGTTTAGAACTTTCTGAAATACCTGAATAGTCTGTACATTCAAATCGTGGTGTAGATAGATTCCATTGTATGATGTGCATTCACCAGAATGATGCAGTTTTCCTTCTCTGCAGCAGCATCACCACAACACTGTCTGCACTGTAACTATGGCAAGGCCATATTCATTGAAAAACATGACTCTGGATAGGTAAAATTTTTCCTAGGAAGGATTTTCATTTAGAGGGAGTGATGGTTACCTCATCAAGCATGAGTAATTCTGCAGGGGTTGGAATAGCAAATAAAATAAAAAACCCTATACGATGAAATTGAGAGCATGGGTGGCTAATGGAAAACAAGGCAAGAATAACATCTTATCTTACTGTTGCTGCTGCTGCTTTGCTTCCCTTTGCAACTCTTGCACCAGCTGCAGCAGTGGTAAAAGTAATACCCCATCTAAAGATTGCTGCTGCTGCACTTCCCAGGGAAGTTCCTGTTAAAGCAGCAGTAGCAGCAGTTGGAAGAGCAGATGTAGCATGTGACTATTATTGCTGCTTCCCGTTGCAGCCTCATCTCCCGTAGGAGCAGCAGTTTGTGGTGGTTGTGCTGTAATGTTACAAACTGGTATGGTCACAATTTGCTACTGGTAGCAGTTACTGACACCTATGGGAGTTCTTTTTTACTGCTTAGTCACAACTTGCTGCCTCTCATCTTCCTCATCCTCTGGCTAATTGTGATGTTTGGGGATACACCAGTCACAATTTGCTAGCTCTCACCCTTCCTCATCTTCTGATCAAGGTGGTGGCAAGATGTATGGTTGGTGGCACTTCTGTCACAATTTGCTAGCACTGTGGAATCTCTCTTTAAAATTTGGACACAAATAACTAAAGATATTTTTTGTAATTTGGAAAGGCATTGTATAGAGTTAAACTGCAGGACTGTTGTATGTAAAACCCTGAATGAAGATATGTGTTCTCTTTATTAGTCTCTTTCCATCGTAGGTTAGAATCTGTATGGCCTATATTAAACAAACATTTAACGTACACAAAACATTGAAACTTGTGTAAAGCATTGTACGCAGTATTTGAAATACATTTTAAACACAAACTATTAGGTAGAAAATTTGCCATTGTTCCTTATAAAAACACACCCACCCAGGAGTGGCGCCAGAGTTTTTGGCGCCCTAGGCAGGGGTCCTTCCGCGCTCCTGGTCGTTGGCGGCAGTTCTGTGGCGGGGGGATCCTTCCGCGCTCCTGGTCGTTGGCGGCAGTTCTGTGGCGGGGGGATCCTTCCGCGCTCTTGGTCGTTGGCGGCAGTTCTGTGGCGGGGGGGATCCTTCCGCGCTCCTGGTCGTTGGCGGCAGTTCTGTGGCGGGGGGATCCTTCCGCGCTCCCGGTCTTCAGGGCACTTCGGTGGCGGGTCCCGGAGCGAGTGAAGGAGCCGCTGCAGAATTGCTGCCACCGATCCAGAGCACGGAAGGACCCCCCACCGCCGAATTGCCGCCCTCCCAAATCCTTGCGCCTTAGCGGTCACCTAAATGGAAGTGCTGGCCCTGCCCCCACCAGCCCATTATTGCTGTTACAAATATTGATCAAGTTTTAAAAACAAAATTTGCACTTCACTATTTTGGCACAAACATATGAGCATATTGTCCTGATCTTATTTCAGAGACATTTTCTCAGGCCTTTTCCTCACTGCTAAAACCAAATTGCCTTGTCCTCATTGTGTTTTTATCTCAGATTAACTCCCGCAGCTAAGGCTTCGTCTAGACTATGCACCTTTGAGTGACAGGGCTGTGCTGGTACTGCCATGCCCCTAAAAGGCACACAGTGTAGCCACTGTTTGTTGGTGGGAGAGAGGCTAGAGCTCTCCCGCTGACAAACAACTTCCACCTCCAATGAGCGGCGGCAGCTTTGTTGGCAGGAGAGCGCTCCTGCCGACAAAGCGCTGTTCACACCAGCGCTTTTTGTCTGCAAAACTTTTGTTGTTTGAGGGGATGTTTTGTTGTTCAGTTTCCAGTGTAGGTAGTAAGGAAAAAAGCCTAAGGGCTAAATCCACAAAGGGACTTAGGCACCACAATGCTCAGTATCATACCATCTAGCTTCTAGGCACCAAGAAAATCACAAATCCTGAGTTAAGTGCCTAAACTCCCTACACAATGATGGGGGTGGGGGAGGGCGAGGGGCAGCACCTTGGAGTGGGATCCACAAAAACCATCATGGTAGGCATGGAGCTTCATAAAACAGCCAAGGGGAGATGCAGAGTTTAGGGCATGTAACTCTGCCTGGCCGTCCCCAAATGGCAGTCCCTTTCTTGGAGTCAGGTAGCTTAGATGCCTAAGCTGTTTCTTGAGAGAATGAGACAGGCACGTGCCTAACTCCACACAAAACAGCCAAGGGAGGAGGCAGTACTCACCTTATAACTTCTAGTATAGTGGTTAAAGCAGTCCCCCAGTTGTCTGAGGGGGAAATTGAACCTTGATTTTCCATCTCCCACATGAGTGTTCTAATCACTGGGGTAGAAGTTACAAAGCATATGGTGACAGATTTCCTTCTCCAGCCAGATTTTGAATGGGACCCAATCCAGTAGGCAGCTTCTTCGCACACTTCTTGGATTGGGCCCTACACGCAAGATAAGTGTTGCCTCCTCTGCAATCTGCCCTGGTTTGTGAATTGCTCTGGAGTGGGGATATAGGCATCCAGATGCCTAGAATAAAGGAGCAGTGTGCATGCTCAGAGGTAGAAACTTAGATACTGAAGGAAATTTTATCCTGAAAATGTAGGCACTAAGTGAGTTTAGATGTCTAAAGGGTTTGGCAAGAGTTTTGGGAATTGCATTGGAGCCTAAAACTGGGACGTACACACCTAAACCTTTGAAAATCTAGCCCTACGTCTCTATTAAAAGGAATAAAGAGGATCCGGGCATTATAGACCACTTAACCGAACTTCGATACCTGGAAAGATACTAGAACAAATTGTTAAACAATCCGTTTGTAAGCACCTAGAGTATAACCCCATTATAAGGAATAGAGAGCATAGATTTATCAAGAAAAAATTGTGCCAAACCAAGCTAATTTCTTTACTGGACAGGGTTATTGGCCTAGTGAATAGGGGAGAAACAGTAGATGTGATATATCTTATTTTAGTAAGGCCTTTTACTAGGGGTGTCAAGCAATTAAAAAAATTAATCGCAATTAACCTTAAGATTAAAAAAATTAATTGTGATTAATCGCACTGTTAAACAATAATAGAATACCATTTATTTAAGTATTTGTGGATGTTTTCTACATTTTCAAGTATATTGATTTCAGTTACATCTCAGAAAACAAAGTGTACAGTGCTCACTTTATATTTATTTTTTATTACACATATTTGTGCTGTAAAAAACAAAATAAATAGTAGTTTTCAATTCACCTAATACAAGTACTGTAGTGCAATCTCTTTATCATGAAAGTTGAATTTACAAATGTAGAATTATGTACAAAAAATAACTGCATTCAAATATAGAACAATGTCAAACTTTAGAGCCTAGAAGTCTACTCAGTCCTACTTCTTGTTCAGCCAGTTGCTCAGACAAACGAGTTTATTTACATTTGAAGGAGATAATGCTGCCTGCTTCTTGTTTGCAATTTCACCTGAAAGTGAGAATAGGCGTTTGCATGGCATTATTGTAGTTGGGGTCACAAGACATTTATGGGCCAGATGCGCTAAAGATTTATATGTTCCTTCATGCTTCAATCACCGTTCCAGAGGACATTTATCCCTGCTGATGACGGGTACTGCTCAATAACAATCCAAAGCAATGTGGACCGATGCATGTTCATTTTCATCATCTGAATCAAATGCTACCAACAGAAGGTTGATTTTATTTGTTGGTGGTTTGAGGTCTGCAGTTTCTGCATCAGTGTGTTGCTCTTTTAAGACTTCTGAAAGCATGCTCCATGCCTCGCCCCTCTCAGATTTTGGAAGGCATGTCAAATTCTTAAACTTTGGGTTGAGTGCTGTAGCTATCTTTAGAAATCTGATATTGGAACCTCCTTTGTGTTTTGTTAAATCTGCAGTGAAAGTGTTCTTAAATCAAACAACATATACTGGGTCATCATCCTAAACTACCATATTACAAAATATATGGCAGAATGCAAGTAAAACCATGGAGCAGGAGACATACAATTCTCCTCCAAGAAGTTCAGTCACACATTTAAGTAACACATTTTTTAAAACAATCCTCAGCATGGAAGCATGTCCTCTGGAATGGTGGTCTGAGCATGAAGAGGCATATGAATGTTTAGCATATCTGGCATGTAAATACCTTGCAATGCCGGCTACAAAAGTGCCATGCGAATGCCTGTTCTCATTTTCAGGTGACATTGTAAATAAGAAATAGGCAGCATTATCTCCCATAAATGTAAACAAACTTGTTTGTCTTAGCAATTGGCTGAATAAGAAGTAGGATTGAGTGGACTTGTAGGCTCTAAAGTTTTACTTTGTTTTGTTTTTGAATGCAGTTTTGTAACAAAAAATAATCTACATGTGTAAGTTGCCCTTTCATGATAAAGAGATCACACTACAGTACTTGTCTCAGGTGAATTGAAAAATACTATTTCCTTTGTTTATCACTTTTACAGTGCAAATGTGCCTGAAAAAAATAACAAAAATTTAGAATGAAAAACTCATGTTGCCATACAAATATGAAGTGCTATACCAGAAACAGTGTGAGATGTGATTGTGGAAGGTCTTGGAAACTACTGATGTATTCAGTGAGTGTCTGGTGTTGAAAATATCAGTTAAATAGCACAATGACATCTGATCCATCTCCAGAAAAGTAGATGATTAAGTGCTAAGAATAATCAAAATAGCATATTAAAAATAAATAATTTAAAGCATTAACCTACATTTACAGTAGATTTCAAGATAAAGGCAGTCCAATTCAGGCATGGAGAATAATAATAGTTAAGACACATTTGTGAACTGCTCTGAGGCTTTATGCAGACATATAAATAGATAAGGGATTCGTTTAAAGACTAAAAACAAGTAAGACAATTATAATTTTCAGAGGGGGTGTATGTCAAGTATTTGGTTAAATCAAGTCTGTTTAGCAGCTCAATGCATCATGCCAGGAGGGAAGCGCTGCTGTGTCTAGGCACTGGGAGGCACCACGCCTCTAAGAACACAGCCCTGGGAAGTGGGAGCTGAGCGGCACTGTCCTGCCAGGGGGAAAAAAGCCCTGCTGCCCCTCACACCCTATTTTTGCTGCCCCTGGAGACCGCTCACCCTGCTCTGACCGGGTAATTGC
Organism: Chelonoidis abingdonii; assembly: GCF_003597395.2. NCBI lineage: Eukaryota > Metazoa > Chordata > Testudines > Testudinidae > Chelonoidis > Chelonoidis abingdonii. The sequence goes on along the minus strand of NC_133783.1, from coordinate 19,028,231 downwards.
CCCTGGGATCCTCCCTAGCCCCGGGGTCCCCTCAGCCCCTATCTGGCAGCGCCCCTACCCGTTCTCAACCCCGGCTCCTACCCCCGATCCCGACTGTGTCCCTAAGCCCCCCTCCGTCCCCCTTCCCCTGCTTGTCCCTTCTGCAGCCAGTCTCTCCCTGCATAGGCCCTGCCCAGCCCACCTCGATTCTCCGCTCTGCCCCTGTAAACAGCAGGGAGCAGCCGCAATCCCCAGAGACGGCACAGCCAGGGCAGTGCTTCAGCTGACGTTACTGAGCATGCTCAGTTCCAGCAAAGCAGCAATTCTGGGGCCGGACTCTTTCGCATGCAGTAGTAGTTCTTCCCGCCCCCTCCCCGCTCGCGCTGTCTGGCGGAGGGAGACGGCGCGTGGTGTCGGTCTCCATGGTAGTGGACTGTGTGGGCGGAGTGGTCGGGGCTGCAGCGCGGCAGTGAGAGCGGCTCCCCCCGCCCCCTTCCCTCCGTGTGTTTGTGTCAGGCTGATCGCGGCGGCGGAACTGCCCGGGGTGCCCGGCTCGCAGCGGGCGACGGGGACGGACGCAGCCAGCCGCAGAGACAGCCCCGCTCCCCTCGGCTCAGCCGGGCTCTCGACATGGGCGGCCCGTAGAGGAGAGGGCTAGGCGGCTGGTGCAGTGCCTGTGCGGCGGCGGCGGCCATGGCGGTGGTGGAGACGCGGCCGGAGCTGGTGGGGAAGCGGTTCCTGTGTGTCGGGGGCGGCGAAGGGGAGCCGCCGGAGCGCGGGGAGAGCGGGCGCTGGCGAGCCGGGGTCATCCGCGCCGTGTCCCACCGGGATTCGCACAGCCCCGAGCTGGCGGTAAGAGGCCGGCCCCGGACCCTGCTCCCTGCGTGCCCCCTCTGCGTGGCCGGGGGGGTCCGGTCACTCCCACGGGGCTCTGCTCAGCAGGCGTTGGGGGGGGGGCTGAGGGGGGAGGTTCAGGCGTCGCCTGCTCTCTCTGTAGGGCAGTGCTCACTCAGATCCTGAGGGTTGGGCAGCGGGGTGTCCTCGTTCCCCCTAGCTGGGGCCCTGCTCGGTGTGAGGGGTAGCAGATGTGGGAGTGGTCAGAGGACGCCCCTCTGCTTGCAGATGAGAGGGTGTGATACAGCCTGTCTTTTTCTCTCGCTAGGCACCTAAGGTGGGGTACGGAGTGCGGTGATAAACACCCCCCCCCCCCCCGTGCTCTCTGTAGCATGTAAGTGCATGTCAGCCTCTTCTCCCTGCTGCACACACCGTGGTGTATGGTGGAGAATCAATCGGGCTGACGTGGATCACGAATTATAGAAATTATCCTGAGTGCAGTAGCAAGAAGATGCCGTAATATGGGGCTTGAAATTGGGATAAAGGTTTCTTTAGCTTCCCCAAAGAGATCGGCACCCCGATACTAATGGGAAGCTTCTGTTATGTATGTGTTCAGCATATGTGACGACGACAGAGGAGGTGGCATTGATTAGACTTATTATCTTTGCGTGGAAGATATGGCTGCTATTCTGATCATTTTAGTTCTTCAAATTTATATTTTACTGGGAAATGGTAAAAACTTAGCTTCTCTGTGGAGTGAAAATAACCAGCCCTTTCATCTGACAGGTCTAAGAAACCATTATTTTTTACTCAGCTTGAATATTCATAGTCCATTTAATGTTGTGACAGGTTTAAAAATACTTTTGTGATAAAAATACTAAAAGATTATGTTGAATTATTTATTTTCCTTGTCTGTGTTGTTGTAATTGTTTTCCTAAGGGGTGTAGGAATGTGCGTGGAGGGAGAGAACAAGCAAGAATATATTCTGTTGTGTTGAGACATATTCTTGCTGAGGGAAAAAACAAGCAGGATTTCCTTGGGTTAGTGTTATGAATACATAATCTGTAAAATGGAGTTTGTGTGCTGTAGAGAACTCATCTTTTTATTTGTAAATTTCAGATTCTACTAATATATGCATTGGTACTGTTGCATTTGTACGCTTGCATATTTTATATTATTTTGAGCATATAAATGCGCACTTGGTTAAACATCATGACTACATAAGTTCTTTCTGTACATATGGAAAATCACCGAACTGCATTGTGCAGTTCCCTAGTGCTATTGATACAATACAGCAATTCAAGATTTAAAAACTGTCATAAGTGTGATTTCTTCTTTTATGTGAAAAAACAGGATAAACCAAAATATCTGTTCCTTTAGAGGTTATTGATTGCTTCATATGGTGGGGGGAAAAGTGGTCTGCTAAAGTAATCTGTGCTTGCCTTTGTTCATCCCAGGATTTAGCTGTATTTGTATAAGTAGAAGGATTTACACTTAAACACTTGTCTTTACCATAGTTTCTAGATTTTCTAGTTTAGATACTTTAATTCACTATTGTATGTCATTTGTCCGTTCCTCTTCTTTGTCAAATGTCTTAAATTTTCAAACTTTGTGTTATGGTCTTAGTCTTTCTGATGTCAGTTGGTTTTGTACGACACCATGGAGTTCTCTAGATGTATGTTATATAAGGAATGTGTTTTTTAAAACATATATTCAGGGTAATTTTGTAGAACATATATATTTAATTATGGATATATAAACATTTTGGGCAACACAATGAAAAATGTACCAACTGCTACTAGCCAGAGTCATATACCAGTTGTAAACTGTGGGATAAATCTGTGGCGAATAGGGGAAAGTGCTGTCCATAGACTTTTTTTTAAGGGGATTTATCTTTTATGTCTTAAACAGTGCCCAGAATGTGCTAGGTGCTATCTGTTGTAAATATTTACATGGTCTCATTACTGCACATTACTAAGGCTTCATCTTTTAATGTATTTATCCTCTTATCCCATTTTACAGACAGGATACTGAGACACAGAATAAGGTGACTTGTACAAAGTGTCAAAGGAAGTCTATGACAGAGGTGGGAACTAAACTCACGTCTCTCCGTCTCAGACTGGCACATCATTGGACTATCTTTCTTTTCTCTAGGTGGTTTACAGAGTGTACAGAATTCATGATACCGGTTTTACAATTTAGGGATAAGGTACAAGTAAACACAAAGACCCAAAGGGCGAGTGAGGGGAGAAGAGCGAACAAAGGTTACAGTAAGAAGACTGTAGGGTTGTTTATATAGGTTAGGCACACATCTTGATTGATTTTTTCTTTACACTTGTAATTAATATGTTATATAAGATTCAGCAGTGTAGACATACTATGCCAGCATAGCTCTCTCTTTAGAGGTAACCTACACTGACCAAAGGAGGGTTTTCTGTCAGTGTAGGAGCACCATCTCTCTGAAGGACATTAGGTATGTAGACAGAAGCCCTCTTCTGTTGTCAGAGCTGTGTTTACATTGGAGTTTGGTTAGCATAACTATGTTGATCAGAACGTTCTTTTTTCAGTCCCCTAACCAATGTTGCTGTGACAAACATATGTCTTAAATGTAGACCAATCCTCTGGCGAGCTGGTGTTTGAAATACGTGAAAACCCTCTTCCAATGAGCATTTGTGTGTCCTCCCTGCCTCCACTACCATTTGGTTGCATTTCTAATCCTTCCACAGCCTCCATTTTTAGGTGGTCTTCCTTGTGAATAGCTCCAGATCCTGCTGCTACTCATTAGCAGAGTGAAATTGAAATGCTTTTTGGCAATTTCATCACTGCATATTGTGTTCTGAATAGTAACAGTTAGATTGAGTTTTATCAATTTTGGGCTGGCTTACCCTCTGTGAGCTATGAACCCTGCTGAAGCACTAGAGCTTTCCTGCATCAATTCACATATGTAAGACCCTTTCCAATTTTGTGGGACAAGGAAAATTTTTGTAATGAAAAGTTCATAAACTGCTATCTGAACCATACTTGATACCAACAAATGAGTTTTAAAGGCCTGATGTGCTTCATGAAATGGAAATGATTACTTTGTTTATAGCTAAATTCCAAAATATGTGTGTGTAGTTGAAATTTCTGTATTTACTGATAAGAAATCAAATCGGTTTTAAATAGCTATTTAAAAAAGATTAAATGCAGCTTCAAAATTCTCAATGTTAAGGAGCTTTGACCTAATTAGACAACTTTCTACATGAGATTTAAAATGGGATAAGGGCCATCCTACTGCCTATGAGTCTACAAGGGTGAAACCATAATTTTCCAAAGGAGGTGATTCAGCACATGTATGTCCTTGCTGAGCCCTCTCTTCAGATTCTGGAATGGGCTTGGAAGCATAAGGTGATGGTTTTCTGGGGTTCTGAGAAGCAGGGAGACAGACCTGGGGGACTAGAACACCAGGAAGAGGAGCTTCTGCTGCTCCAGGCTGTGCTGGTTGCTGACCGCTTTGGTCACTTCCCCCCCACCCCCATTTCCAAGGATTAGGTGGTTTCTCTGACTTGGAACCAGTCCTTGGATGGGGAAGAAGCTGTGATTAAAGCTGTCAGTGACCCACCTGACCTGGAGCAGGGTCGACAGCGCCTCCTGGGGCTCTGGCCAGGGGGGCCATTTCAGATTTCTTTGTGTGCGGGGGAAGACTTATAGCAGGGGTTCAAGGTTTGCTTAGGCTCTTAGCTTTTGGATTTCTTTGAAGGTTAAAATGTAAATCAGTCTATTTTGGGTGAATTTGTTGTGATTATTATACTACTCAGCAATGTTATCTTCCATATACTCTCAAATCACCTGGTAGCACCCCAGTCCCTCAGTCAAACTCTGCTCTATGTTTCAGCAAGCTCTCCCCGGAACCATACTTCTGGGGATGTGGAGTGGCCCAATCCGTTGTCACCACCTGATATGCTAGCTCTTGGGTGGCAGGTGGGTGGAGAAGTCCCCCACCTGCGGGGGGGGGGGGGGGGGTCATGTGGAAGGAATTCCCTGGATTCTGTTCTGTGACCCTCCCCCTCCAGGCACCCTCTTCCTTGCTCACCTGGATTGGTGCTCCTGGGTGTAGGCATGTGAAATTTCATGAGGAGAGCCCCCCTCCGATCCAGACTGTGGTGACTGACATGCAGGGGGACAATCATGGCGCTATTGTGAAGGTGCGGCTCCTTAAAGAAACCCTGGGATCCACTTGGAGCCCATCCTCTGTGCTCAGGTTGGATTCCTGGGGCAACTCCTCTGCCTGCTCTTCCTCAGTGGGACCCCTAGCTCTGGCCCTTGCCCCCAGCACCCTGCTTCGCAGAACCCTGGAGAGACCAAGCACCGGCTTTGTCTATGGCCAGAAGGGTGGCCTCTTCCTCTCCATCCCCATTGAGTTGTTGGGTGTGATAATTCACACCTCTTATAAGCTACATTGAAATAAAATATGTATATATTAACTTGTATAGAACAGAATGAATGAACTGTGTAAAATGGAGTGTGTTAAAACCAGACTGAGTAAAAGTAAAAAAGTACTGTCCCCATTATTTTATGGAATTTTTCCCTTCTTCCATTTTCCCATACTGGCTGCAATGTTTACTGTACCACTGGCAAGGAGGATGGCCAAGCCATCTGGCAGCAGTTGTTATGCTTCTGGTATCAGTTGTTTGGAAAATGAGCATGTTGTCTCTGCAGTGCACACCTCTTCCTCTTGCCCAACATTTGGACCCCTTGGTTTTTCCTAAATGTACTTTGTAGTTCATCTTGTAATGTGTACTAAACACTCTGTATAATCTAGTATACATACAACCCTAATATAAAAGTACTCTTCTAACCTCAACAATTAATTTTAGTATGTTTTTTTAAGGGGCCGGTGAACTTCTTTAAGCAATGTTTCTCAAACTTTTTTGTGATGTGAACCGCAGATCAGTAGTGTCATAGATCACTTCACCTTCCATTTTTAAATTTGGAATAGTCCTGTGGTAACAGCAGCATTTGATTACATGGGGGAGAAGGAAAATATTTAATTGGTTTTAATGTTGACCTTTTTTTCTGATCGTAGTGACTGCTAGTAGTGGTAGCTAGGAAGGCTCTGCCTCATTTTCAGGTGCTTTTAAAGGCTTCCTGACTGTTGTTTGTCGTGATGATTCTGGAAACCTGCAGAAGCAGCCAGTAGCAAGGAAGTGGAGTCAACACCCTATGACCTATCAGCTCTTTGCTGCAAGTAGCAGTTGATTTGCAGGGCACAGTTTTCAGAATGCTAGTTGAATCAATATTAGCAGGATTGAACAGAAAATGTCTGTGAGAGTAAATATACTTATTTTCCCAAGTTCTGTTACTGTAAACAGTAAGTATTTGAAGGCACAATGTCAATTTCACATCTAGTCAGATTAAAAAAAAACAAATTTAAAGTTAAAACAAGGAGCATAAGCTTATGCCCAAATGGCTTTGTTAGTCTTTAAGGTGCCACAAGGACTCCTCATTGTTTTTGCTGATACAGACTAAGAGGGCTACCACTCTGAAACCTGTCACTATTACAGTTAAAAGTAGTTTTTTGGTTACAGTGACATTTGCCCCGAGTTCTGCCAGTTTTTGTGTCTTTGCAGTCTCATTTTCCTATTTGAAAAATACTTTTCTCTACACACATGAGAAACTAGGAAATAAGTTTTTAATGTTGAGGGGTGCCTCTTTAAAAAGGTCGTGTGCAAGATCATTTTTTAAATAAAAAAAGACTATAATTGTAGTGAATTTATAGTGAAATCTGCCGTTTTTCTTCTGATTTTCTAAAGCTGTGCATTTAATACACCATCATTTTGATACCATTTCTATATGGCAGTGTTGGACAACATGAAATCAAGAATCCAGTAACTTGAGTCTCCTGGGAATAGTGTTTTAAGATAAGCAGATGTGGTAACTTTCTGTATATATCACCAAGGCAACAAATAAGCTGGCAAGTAAAAGGAAAACATTTCACTTCTTTTGGGGAGGGCATGGAGAGTACCTCCAAAGATTTGTGAAAGTAGTACTTAAGCATATAGAGTTTTTTTCTGTGACTTTGATGTTTATGGAATAATTAACAAAACATTGTTAGGGAAAAGGTACAATAACAATTCTGATGGAACTTCTGACATGCATTTTTTGGTTCTCATGTCCGGTGGTATGTGGAAAAAAAAATGTATTGAAATTAATATTTTCTATTAGTTTCTTGAGAAGAGTGGTGGTAGGCTTTGCATGTCTTTATCCTCTCCAGTGTATCTAACAGAATACAAATGTACAAAATTTTGTAGTATAAAATGTAAACCTGATTAGGACACAGAATTATAGAAATTTAAAAATAAAGTCATCTTGTAGAAATGCTCCTCGTGCTGAAAGTTGTTTTTTTTGCGCTAAAGATGTGGCTAAGCATGACTACATGATATACAAAGCTGTGTTTTCCCAGACCTGTTCTACACTTAAATTTTATGTCGACATCACTGTTTTTCAGGAGTGTGAAAAATCCACACCTCTGATTGACATAGCTGTATCATTCTAATCCCCAGTGTAGATACAGGTAGGTTAATGGAAGCATTCTTCCATCAACATAACTATTGTTGTTTGGGGAGGTTGAGTTCCTACACCAAAGGAATAACCCCTTCCATTGGTGTAGGTTGCATCTACGTTACTGGGTTATACTGGTATGGCTACAGCTCTCAAGCCATGCCCATATTAGTCCCTTAGTACATACATACCCCCAGATTTCCTGTTCCTGTACATTATGCACTCTCCTCTCTTTTGCTCAGTTTTCCTGATGGATGATAACTTTTGCTGTACTTTAAAGTTCAAGTGCATATTTCTGTGACTGTGGTTTTTGCTGTGTGTCAGTGTTAATGTGGCATTTCACTTTTGATTTTAGGTAGGGTCCTGCATATGAGTCTTTTACTAAATTTGCTAATAAAATAAGTTGAGAGCTGGAGTATTTGAGGAAAATTGTTTTTTTTTTAAAGCAAATTTTACATAGTACAAATTAGAATCTGATTTTGTTTTTTCCTTGTTTTAAGTTTGACTTCTAAAAATTAACAGCTGTTGAGATCTGAGGGGATTTAGACTATCAATATACTGGAAGTGTCAATTGCAGGAAATGCTTCAAATAAAAACTATTAATGTTGGACAGAGCAGACGATGAATCAGTTTTAAAGCCAGTTGAGCTAGATAAAACAATATCAGATTGCTTGATGGTAGCTAACATAATTGGGTAAGGTTGTGGTTTAAAAAAGTCTTTGTGCTTTTCAGGACTTTACCTCAGTTCTCTTTAATATTGGTCTGTTTATGGATGCGCCACATAGCAGTGTGATATGTCCTAGATGATGATGGATATCTGTGGTAGTAAGACTTGAAAAAATGTACTAGACATCTGTTAGTCAGAGGATATACCTCTACATCTATATAACACTGCCCTTGGGAGCCAAAAAATCTTACCATGTTATATCAAACTTGCTTTGATCCGCCGGAGTGCGCAGCCACCGTCCCCCCTCCCTGAGCACTGCTTTACCATGTTATATCCGAATTTGTGTTATATCGGGTCACATTATATTGAGGTAGAGGTGTACTACGAAAGACGAAAGCTTCTCTTCTTGCTTTGCCGTGAGAAGCCTAGTACGTGTCTCAGACCAGCTCTTGGGAAGAGATGCTAAACTTACCACTAGGGTGTTGTCATTGGATCTGGTGGAGGGATGTGAGGAAAGATGCATCCTTTTGTACTAACCTTGGTTGGTTGGTATCTGAAGTATGGAGAAATGTGGAGAAGATTGCAATTGTTCATGCTCTTGTTACCACCCTGAAGCAATTTTCAGAAGATAACCAGGGTTTGGGTAGTTTCCAGCTTCCATAGCATTCTGTCCAGCAGGAATGAAGTTTACAAAATTCTTGTAAATTTCACTGTGCTATGCCTCCCTGGATAAAAGCAAACACTCATCTATTTTTGGGTGAGTGAAGGGAAGACAAGGAAAGGTTTCCTCCTCCTGCTCTCCATGTCTAATAGAAGTAGAGGATTGGGTCTGCTCTTGTCACCACAGCTCTTCTTAGAAGCTTGTTTTATTTTCTGTTGATGCTAACAAAGAGGTGAATACATTTTTCAAAGGCCACTAGGTAATTTAACAGCTTAACCACAGCAGAAAGTTCAAACATAGGAGCATGCCCTAAAAAAACAGAGGGGGTCAAATTGAGAGGCACGGAAATAGGGAAAGTAGTGGTAGTCCTGTAAGCTCTGCTCCAAAATAGCTGTCAAAATGAGATGCTCCTCTTTGTAGATTGTGCCTACGTTCAAAATCTGTGCTTTTCAGGCTCTGCTGGGTTCCTTGGGCTTGGCTCTCCCTCGTTGGGGTGTCCTGCTGTGTTGTTTGGATGTAGTTCCTCCTTGACTATGGGAAAAATTAGTGCTGGCACTCTCCCATGTTCACCTCTCATGGCAACAAATCCTATGTCTGTGTTGCATTCTACTGGTGGCAGCACATAGGGTATGTGTAGTTACATGTCTCAGTGAAAAGGGGTCTGTGTCCATGCTGTGGTATGTAGCTACATGTGTCAATGGGACTGTCATAGGGGGAGGCAGCAGAAAAAAGCTCAAGCAGCTTTCCACTGTTAGAGCTTCTCACTGTAGCAGAGAAAAGCTCTGGCAAAGGGGAGGTAGAGGGGAAAGGCTCCAGCAGTATGAAACTGCTGAGCCTTTTCCTTTTGCCTTCTTTCCCCCTCCGCCCCCCCCCCCCCGGCCAGAGCCTTTCCCTGTGGCCAGGAAAGACTCCACAGTGCTACAAATAGCAATGTACACAGGGGAGGCACTGCTTTGGTGTGTAGAGAACCATGTAGGGTACTTACCCACAGGGTACAGATGTGTGTCTGTACTGTACTTGTCTGAGCCATGCTATCTACACTGCTAGCAGTGTAATAAATATGTCCTCTGCGTGCTGCCGTAAAGAGTGTAAAGTGTAGATGTATCTCCGGTGAAATGTCAGTACAAGGAGACTCCATTACTTTGTAATATACTACAACTACTTCTATGTGTTGAATACAGTATCATCACTGCATTTGGATTAACACCTATTGAGATGAGATGAATGTGCAGTTCACAACTTGAGCTATTGTTCCATGTTCTGTACAAATGATCAGTTGTACTTAGTTCATGTTTTCAAACAACCGTAACAGCTGGAGACTCTTCAATTTTGAAATGAGAGGTGAGATTCTGTAAAACAAGAAATAACCTGGGCAAATGTTGGGTTTGTTTTTTTTTTAATTTTCCATTCACATTTTTTTCAAATTTTTATGAATTATATTAACAAAATTGTTCTGTGTTAATATTTGGGTTCTATTCTACTCTACTGTCTGTCAGAGTAAAATGAAATTACAGACGCTTGTTGATTACTAAGGGGGGGATGTCTGTTTGACTTTTATCAGTACTTTTGTGATACAATTAAATTAGTGACATTTATCCTTAGAATTCTCTTATTTTTTTTTAAAAAGGAAGGAAGATATTCTTGGCAAATGAGAATGCAAAGTGTATAGTGACACTATAGTACTGTAGTTGAAAGGGCTTGTTTCTGGGAAGAATAGTTATGAAATCTGCATTATTGGGATGCGGGTGGGGGGGAGTTGTGTAGTCAGGCTCCACTCACTTATTATCCCAGAATGCCATTATGCTACTTATTGTGATTGTGCATATCTTCATAATCTGATTCTCTTTTTCCTGACATACCCTGATCAGTGGTGAAATTGTCAACAATGTTGACATTAAAATTACCACAGTTTAAGGTTGAGTAAATCTCTTACTAGGATGTCTGAAATCTCGGGTAGGCATTACCGAATTGGTTCCATTTGAGTTGACTATTTGCAGTTGTTAGGAGGTATATTTTTGCAGCCATAAGGGATATAGACTGTTTTGTAAACAATGGAATCTTAAATTCTGAAGCTCAATATTTTAGTTGCGATGGAAAAGGAACGGTTTTCTTAGTCATTGCCAGCTGGCCCAGTTCAGCACCTGTGTGGTGGTGGTGGTAGCGATGAGGAGGAAGGGAAGAGTAGAAAGTGGCAGTAATAGGAGCATTAGCATGAGGATCATTAGATTTTGCAACAAATCTCTTCCAACCTTTTTTCTGTGTTTGAAGGTTTTCTGCCCATCTATTGTAGATGGTGCCATTTGCTGGACAAATACTTGTTTGTTACAACTTCATCTGCTTTTATTAAGAGTTCTCTGTACGTAACACTTAGTATATATGTTAGTTCTTTTAAAGACTGTGTGTGTGTGCGCGCGCACGCTTTATATATTTGTCACTGTTTTACAGATAAGATTCCCAGTAGGTCTTCGAAATCAATCAGTTGCACAGTTAAGCCTAGCTCTACCCAGCCAACTTTTTGTGCTTCTGTTGGCAGAGTATGCAACTCCCAGGACTGCGGGGGCATGTCGGCCGCTTCCGGGAGCGGCATGGGGCCGGTGCAGGCAGGGAGCCTTAGCGGCAACCCCGCTATACTGCCGGAGATAGCTGTTGATGGGAGCTGCCACTGGCTCGCGGGCCTTGCAGTCAAGAACACTGACATATGTGGTATCACTTTCCTGAAAGAGGGCTCAGCTCTCATAAATTTGGAAAACACTGTTACAAAGTGACCTAGAAGTTTGCTTCTCTCAAGCCTCTCTTTCTCTGTTCCCCAAAACATGCCACTACCTCTTAAGTTAAAGGAATTGTTAGGGATATCAGTAGGAAATGTTTGCTTTGTACTGTTGCACTGTTGGAGAAAAGCCTACAGTGGTAACAGGAGATAAGAAGGTACCTTTTGTTCTGGTCAGTTTGTAGCAACCACTGTTTCCCTTTCCTTTATCTCTGTCTATCCAAAAATCCTCTACACTTGTATTGTATGTCTCTTTAATGGTTCTAAATAGTGGAAGAATGTGTGAACTGTCAGGAAGAGGAGTAAGTGCCATTTAAGAGGGAGGCATGATGGCAACACTCTAGGGTGTAAGACTAATCTTAGAAGCTCAATTTGGGAAAGTAAGGAGCTATGTAATGTAAATAAAGCATTAAGAACTGCAGAAGTGTTTTGTTTTTCACTGTGGTAAGAGCTAAGGGCTTGGCTACACTTGCACGTTGCAGCGCTGGTGAGGGGGTTACAGCGCTGCAACTTACCAGGTGTCCACACTTACAGAGCTCAGCCAGCGCTGCAACTCCCTTCCTGCAGCGCTGGCTGTACACCTGGTCCGCTACGGGTGTAGCGAATCCAGCGCTGCTGATGCAGCGCTGCTCATCAGGTGTGGACACTCACCAGCGCTGTTATTGGCCTCCAGGGTATTAGGAGGTATCCCACAATTCCTGTATACAACAAACCGGAAGGTACTCCCCGGAGCTACTTATCTAAAAAACAAACACAGCTGCTCTTTGCTGCAGCGAGCGAGCGAGCCGAGGCTTTGGAATGTTCACAGCTGTTTGCTTGAGGAGACAAACAGCACGGCGGGGAGGAGGGGAGGGAGTCCGTCGTAGAAGCTGCTTATCTGGTCTGAAGCCTTTTTACATTTAAGAGTGATTGAGAGAGGGGTGGGGGAAATGGCCAGAATTTGCAAGGCAGGGAGCTCACAGTGTCTGCTCCAAAAATCCGCTCTCTGTGTCTCCCCGACGCTCCCTGTCACACTCCACCCCACCCCACCCCTCGCTTTTGAACTTGCAAGGCAGGGAGCTGTCACAGTGTCTGCTCCAAAAATCCGCTCTCTCTGTCTCCCCGACGCTCCCTGTCACACTCCACCCCACCCCGCTCTTTTGAAAAGCATGTTGCAGCCACTTGAACGCTGGGATAGCTGCCCACAATGCACCACTCCCAACAGCGCTGCAAATGTTGCAAATGTGGCCACACTGCAGCGCTGGTCGCTGTCAGTGTGGCCACACTGCAGCGCTGGCCCTACACAGCTGTACGACCACAGCTGTAACTACCAGCGCTGCAAAAATGTAAGTGTAGCCATGCCCTAAGACTATTTAACCGTTTGCAAGGAAGGACAATTGTAAAAACCACATATGGTAATTTGCTTTGACTTTTATTGATATATTTGTTGATTATATTGGGCCCATAATAATTACCATCTTGGCAAAGATAAAATGGGATGCACCACATGTACAGTGGAGAGCTATTGAGTTCATTTAGTGTACATGTATGGCCCTTTTTTGTCATTTTTTTTCCTCTATCAAGTTCAGTAACCAGTATTTTTTACATTGAATGGGTGTTCCAGTATCTGACCTTTGACTTAAAAACAAGTGTCTAGCCCACAAGGCTGGAGGTTGTGGGGAAGACACCTAAAAATGTCAACTGAATACTGTTCACATCCATATTGCCACTGCATAGTAAGTGACTCTCTATCACTACCTCAAACATAATAATTGCTTCCATGTTCTCCCTTCTCCCACCCAAATCTCCATTCCTTCGTATATTTTCTATAATCATATGTTTGCCTGCATATTAGCTGAAGCTTTCTGCTAAAGTGATAAGCAGTGAAATTAGTTGTGTTGTCATTTACTAGGGCATTTTTAGGTTCCAGAATTAACTACCACATTTAAATGAATGAGGTACATAAAAGGTTAATGTAAATTTAGATGCAGGAGCATCCATTTGTCATAGAAACATTTAGGGACAAGTATTTGTCATTCATTGCAGTGGAAATACAAAATTACAGTTAATGATAATAAAATAATATATAAATAACTGAAATAGTAATCTCTCTTTATATTTTTGCCTAGAATTTAGTTTACAAGAAGCCGGTAGCAAGGGGTTGTGGTCTTCCCGATGCATGGGGTGAGAACAACATCCACCCCCTGATGGGCAAAACTGGGACACCGCCTCCGGACTGCCTCCAGTATCCCCTCTGCTTCAGCCTGTGATCTGGATCTACCTCATCCTCCAATTGCACCTTCAAAAGGCCGGTTTAGGGCCAGAGGGTGGCTTGGGCTGGCCAGAGCCCTGGTCTAAGGATGGCTGATACCTCCTCCTGCCACATCTATTCCTCCTTCCAGAACTGTCCTGTCAGTTCTGCTGCTGGAATCTCTGAGGAGGTTGTGGGCAAAAGCGTGGCTCGTGAGTCTTTCAGGCTGTGCAGCCTCTTGTCTGTCTTTTCAGGGAAAAAAAGTCTCACCCTCAGATGGGAGGCCCTGAATGGTCTGCTGGACTTTGTAAGGGAGCCCCGAGACTTGGAGCCAGGAGCCCCTCCTCATGGCTATCCCAGTTGCCATGACCCTTGTGCTGGTGTGTCATTAAATACTTAAACATTAGAAAACCTAGAAAATTTGTATGCATAAAACTTAATCGCGAAACAGTTTCAGTTGCCCCCCTCAACCATAAAGCAATGCAACAAGAAGACACTTACTAGTGCCTGCCTTGTACTTCTCCCCCACCCTGAAATACACCGCTACCTTGATATAACACTACCCGATATAACATGGTAAAGCAGTGCTCCGGGAGGTGGGGCTGTGCACTCCGGTCGATCAAAGCAAGTTCGATATAACATGGTTTCACCTATAACGCGATAAAATTTTTTGGCTCCCAAGGACAGCGTTATATCGAGGTGGAGGCGTAAATCTTACTATTACCAAGGTCAGTAACTTTAACTGTGACTCAATAGGGATGTCAGCCTCCAGAACCCTACCAGGTATGTTGTTGCTAACAGGGTTTATTTTTTGCTGCTTCAGTTTGATTTTCTATTACTAATCTGATAACGTGCATTTATTTGTCCGCTGTTGTTGATGGTGAGAGGCATTTCTGAGTTGGACTACTGTTTGATAAAGTCAGTTTCCATTTTAGTTTATTTGGAGTATAAAATTTAAGCATACTTCTGTATTGGTGGCATTCCTATGTTCCTGTCATCTCCTTGAGAAATCCTTGTAATATGTGGAAAAATGTATGAAATCTAATGTATTTAAAAATCAGTTGCGTCTTACCTGGGACTATGAATAAGAACATAAGAATGGCCGTACTGGGTCAGACCAAAAGTCCATCTAGCACAGTATCTTGTCTACCGACAGTGGCCAATGCCAGGTGCCCCAGAGGGAGTGAACCCAACAGGCAATGATCAAGTGATCTCTCTCCTGCCATCCATCTCCACCCTCTGACAAACAGAGGGTAGGGACACCCTTCCTTACCCATCCTGGTGAATATCCATTAACAGACTTAACTTCCATGAATTTATCTAGTTCTCTTTCAAATGCTGTTATAGTCCTAGCCTGCACAACTTCCTCAGGTCAGGAGTCCCAGAAGTTGACTGTGCACTGTGTGAAGAACGTCCTTTTATTTGTTTTAAACCTGCTGCCCATTAATTTCATTTGGTGGCCCTAGTTCTTGTATTATGGGAACAAGTAAAGAACTTCCTTATTTACTTTTTCAACACCATTCATGATTTTATATACCTCTATCATATCTCCTCTTAGTCTCCTCTTTTCCAAGCTGAAAAGTCCTAGCCTCTTTAATCTCTCGTCATATGGGACCTGTTCCAAACCCCTAATCATTTTAGTTGCCCTTCTCTGAACCTTTTCTAATGCCAGTGTGTTGTTTTTGAGATGAGGAGACCACATCTGTGTGCAGTATTCAAGTTGTGGGCGTACCATGAATTTATATAAGGGCAATAAGATATTCTCCGTCTTATTTTCTGTCCCCTTTTTAATGATTCCTAACATCATGTTTGCTTTTTTGACTGCCACTGCACACTGCATGGACGTCTTCAGAGAACTGTCCACGATGACTCCAAGATCTTTTTTCTGATTCGTTGTAGCTAAATTAGCCCCCATCATATTGTGTGTATAGCTGGGGTTATTTCTTCCAATGTGCATTACTTTATATTTATCCACATTAAATTTCATTTGCCATACATAAAATGTGTTAGTCAAATGTGTATGGTTACTTCATGGTGTCACTAAAGGGTAGAGCTAAGATTGTTTGGATGACTTAACTACGCAATTCCATGCCTGAATGTGAGTTGGGTTTCTTTTAGTTCAGTAAAACTTAAATTCCCTGGATTTATAATACTTGTTTTTGGGATAACATCCTTATCAGTAATCTAGGGTAAAATATATTATATGTACTGTCAACCTTAACTTCATCTTAATGTAGTTTTTGTTAGCCCAGCCACTAAATTACGCTTCAGAACCTCAGGTTTCATTTAAATAAATATAAGTTTTAGTTCTTTATAATTGCAGAGAGAACCTCAAAATTGTGACGTATACTGATGTAGTATTGCCTTCTGAGTTTGCAGAAAGCCCAAAGCAGGAGAACTCTCAACTATTTCATTTATCTTAGGGCTGTATGGGCGTCTTGATTCCATGGCTGCGAATATAATACTTTTTCCAAGATGGCACAGAATTCAGCATTTGGCTGCAGCCTAGTACTGTTTTCTGTTTCCTTACTTGTCAGCAGCTGCCTCCTGCTCTCCAGGTTCCACCACAAGGGAGAGTTTACTGGATTACAGTCCATGTTCCCTGTGCTTTTCCCTGGAATCAGGTATTTGCGTCAGGAAGCCACAACTGGAGTCCTTGCAGCCATAGAGAGGGGGAATGAAAATTGTAGGCTGGTAAGCTAGGCAGCCTGGAGAATAGTACAGAAGCTAAGGTCCTAGAAACTGTGGAGATAAGACTCTGAAGCTGTCTGGATCTCTCTCTTTCCCTGACACACATGGGGAGGAAAGAGTTGCTTAGTTAGGATGCCTGGGCAACATCATGGGAGTGGAGCTGGGCTGCTTGGCAAACACAATGCCTCCCCTTCACCCCCCCCCCCCCAAATAACAACAACAACAAAAACCCTCACGCCACCCCTAAATCTATTCTTAAATTACTGTCAAAAATAATTGATTTCTATGTTAATGAGTATTTTCAACTGGATCTGTAGCTGTATGTGTTTGTGTGTGGCAATGGGAATGAAGGGTATTTCCTGGCAGTAGAATAAACTAATGTTGCTACAGAACTTGGGAGTTAGTTCAGCAGATTTTGGTCCTATTGTGCTGTGGAATACACAGTGTCCTGTCTATAGTTATGGTTTGCTGGTTGGAGACACTCATAGATATGAGAACAGAACTGAGGTTGTGTGTGTAGTCTGTAGTGTAGAGTATTTGTGGTAGTGGGAAAAGGTTTTTGGTGGGCCAGGGAGAGTGTGTATTTGGTTTGTTTTTGTGTTTCTGTATTGGGTATGTTGCATGTAGCAACCTTAAATGTTTCACAATAAGTTTTTTGTTCGTGAATATGGTGTGTCAGGCTAGAATTGTTTTAAAATGGGACGTGTTTTACGCAAACTTACTCGCCAAGTTTAGCTGAAAGGATTTTACTTGCACATTCTTGGATAAAAGAAAATTATCATTGGGCAGAGATCAAGCATGAAAATTTTCATATCAAAAGGTGAGTGTTTTGCAAAAAGATAGACATATGAAATAAGCTTTTAACTGAAATTGTTTTATAACCTTCACCTTAAGAAGTGTTATTGAGCATCTGCTGTAAGTTAAAGCAGAAATTATTTTTTTTTTTCTATGTTGGTTAAATTGTAATTGGGCAGCTATAAAGTAAGAAAATTATAACCTAAATCGTAGAATGAATAAATTTTGCAAGAAAGAGCTTTTGCATCTTCAATGCATATAGTCATTTTCAGACTTCAAAAGACATTGTAAATATAATCTGGACTTAGTGTTTTGAAATAATAGCATGAAAACTAGTTCTACTGATCTCATTTTCTTTTTCTTCTCTTCTGGTGTTGGAAATGCCAAATCGCCAAGGTAGCTAGTATAAGAATACAGGTGATGTGCATCTCAACAATAAAAATGTATGAATAAGGAGGAGAAAAAGGATTTATTGGTGGCAATCCATCCCTTGTGGTGTGGGGGATGGATTGAAGAACAGTGTACCACCTTCTTCCTCAGAGCATGCACTGGAATTATTCATGCTGCCTTTCCACTTGCCTCTGTCAGGTGCTGAACCTCCATCTGAGGAGTTGTCTATACCTTTTTCCTGTTGCCTTTTCCCCATCTGCACCCATTCATGGATGCTGTTTTAATGTCTTCCCTTCAAGTAGCTTAGGTTTCATTCCTGCTTCTTCCTATGGCAAAACTTTTCCAAACCCATCGCAAACATTATTTTTTCCACCTCAGTATGTGACCTGATAGTCCTACCAGCCCCATCTTTTAAGTAACGAGACATGGAAACCGTATCTTAACAGTATCCAGTTTAAGTATAAATAGACATAGCAAGTGGACAGCTACTGATAATTTGGTTGGTTATGGAGTTGACATTAACACTTGTAGTATCAAAAGGTGGCTTTGTTGACTCATCTGGTCCTTTGCTGGTCAGGGATGTAATCATTTGAATGGAAGAAGGAAGGCTGAAGAGAGGGTGTGTATATACTCAACATTTGATCTGAAATGTAGCAGATACCCAATTCCAAATGTGCACTCATTTGTTCCAGTCTCGTATGAGAATCTGTGAATTCTACATAGTGAACAGAGGACACAATTACACTCCAGAATGTATAATAAACTTCTGTCAGGCCTAGTATTAGAATTGCTGAGGCTACTTCTTTGATACTATTAGTGTTCATCTCTTACTATTTTTGTCACAGCAAGGAGCCCTAGTCATGAACTAGGAAACCATTGTACTAGGTGGTCTACAAACACAGAACAAAAAGATGGTCCATGTCACAAAGAGTAGACAATATAATAAGACAACAGACACAGACAGGAATACAAGGAAACAATGAGACAAGTTTGTCTCATGGGCCAATCAGAGGTGCGAGTCAACGTCTGAATAGTGAATGAGAGATGCTGAAAGGTAGGTTGTGAGGGGTCTTTAAAGTGAAGACAAGCAGCTTATGTCAAGGAGGAGCCAGTGAATGGATGCAAAGAGTGGGATGATATAGTGAAAGTGATCTTTGTAGCAGCACACTGCATGGATATGAGTAGGACAAGATTATATTTGTCAAGGCCAGCGAAGAGGATGCTGCAGTAATTGAGATGAGAGTCTGAGTTTTTTATTTGTAGTTGCATAGGAAAAGCCGTATCTTAGCAATATTATGCAGAAAGAAATGGCAAGACTTAGTTGTAGCTTGGATGTTAAGACTTGAAAAGATGTCAGAGTGAAAGATAACACCTAAGGTATGGACCTGAATAACAGGATAATGGTGTTGTCCATACTGGAGAAGAAGCAAGGGAGAGAAGATTGAGGTCTGTTTTAGCTATTTTGACCTTGAGCTGACTTCTAAACATCCATGAGGAGTTGTCAGAAAGCTGGTTTGGAATCTTGGCCTCTCTGAAACGATGGGATAGTCTCAAGTACAGTAGAACCTCAGAGTTATTAACACTTTGGAAATGGAGGTTTTTCATAACTCTGAACAAAAAATTATGGTGGTTGTTTCAGAAATTTACAGCTGAACATTGACTTAATTCAGCTTTGAAACTTTAGTATGCAGAAGAAAAATGTTGCTTTTAGCTATTTTAATTTAAATTTAAACGAGAACAGAAAGTTTCCTTACCTTATCAAATCTTTTTTTAAACTGCCCTTTATTTTTAGCAGTTTACATTTAACACTGTACTGTACTGCATTTGCTCTCTCTATATTATGTGTGTGTGTGTATGTGTGTGTGTATGTATATATATTTATTTATTTTTTGGAGGGACAAAGGGGTCTCTGCTGCTATCTGATTGCATATTTCCGGTTCCAAATGAGATGTGTAGCTGACTGGTCAGTTGGTAACTGTGGTGTTCATAACTGTGAGGTTCTACTCTAGTTTGATTCAACTCATAGCAGTAGATATGTTCTGAATCTAATTTTTTTTGGCTCTGTTGAGCTATTGGGACTGAACATGAGGTATGAAATCGTACTGTAGACCTTAGCCTCTTTTTTCCAGTTCCTCCAGGCTGTGCTCAAGGTTTCTCCTTTTGAGGTGATGAACTTATTTCTGAGCTCAGATAAAGAAATGCTCAATGAGGTCTTGGAATGCCTTGTGCAATTCTCATATCGATCTAGTGCAGTGGTTCTCAACCTTTCCAGACGAGTGCAAGCCTTTCAGGAGTCTCATTTGTTTTGTGTACACCAAGTTTCACCTCACTTAAAATCTACTTGCTTACAAACTCAAGACATAAAAATACGAAAATGTCACAGCACACTGTTAATGAAAAATTGCTTGCTTTCTCATTTTTACCATATAATTGTAAAATAAATTAATTGGAATATAAATACTGTACTTAGATTTCAGTATATAAAGTAGTATAAACAAGTCATTGACTGTATGAAATTTTAGTTTGTATTGACCATGCCAGTGCTTTTTATGTAGCCTATTGTAAAATTAGGCAAATATTTTTTTGAGTTGCTGTATCTCCTGGAAGACCTCGGTATACCCCCATAGGTACATGTACCCCTGGTTGAGAATCACTGATCTAGTGGAACAATTGAATCATCTGTTGTTCACAGCCACTACAGTGACATTTAGATGATTGCGTCATTCTCACAGGTTGCCCACATATACAGATGATCAGTGGTAGTGGAGAAAACTGATTGTGGGTAGGTTCAGTGAGAGTCAGATCACATGTTACAGGGAATTTTTATGTTCCTGTGCCATGGCAGTGGTTGAGGTAAAAATTCTTGTCCTCCATTTTGGCCCCAAAATCTGAACAATCAGGACCAGCAGAATAGTTGAGTCATACATTAACCTGGTCTGCCTCAGTATGGTAAAAATTGAGTTTATTGTGAGACATGGACAGATTTCTTAGCATGTCAGTTGGTTGTAAGCCATCTTAAGCATTTAAGTGGGAAGCATCAAGTGAGAGGAAAAAATAATCCATCTATTCTGATTGGTGCTCACTGAGTTTTGCCTAACAAAGTTTCGGATGTTGACTAGTGAGTTGGCACCTTTCACCTTGCTCCCTCCCCGAATCCTCCAACCTATGAAATCCATGTCTTTTATAACTGATAAAACTTGACAGCAACTGAGCCTGTTATACCTGTTTTTACCAAAAATCTTCACATCTTGGGTCTCATCTTGCTACCCTCTTGTTCAATGTCAGTATGAAGCCACTGGGGGGACAGACATCCTTAGGTGTATTGTCTGCAGTAGTCTAATGCTTCTCAGTTCTAGATTTTTTTCTTAAAGAACCCTAATGTGATCAATTTGATACTGGCCAGAAATTTATAAAGACAGTATACTGACCTGGTTATTGGCACGTTTACTGCATGAGCATATTAGTTTAATTTAATAGGATGCTATTGGGGAAAAACAAGAGGAAAGGAAAAAAGGGCTCAACTTAAGCTGTCATTTAGTTGACACTTGAGGGATGTTGAGGGACAATGGAAAAGTCTGAGAACACAGACTCTGGCAGATTAAAAAAAAAACACATTTTCAAGGGTGGGGGGAGAGTTAAAAAGAATGATATTGTGATACCAAGTACCCTGTTGCAGCTATCTGAAGAAGTTAGGCCTAGGTTACCATCAGGAGATGGTAAGCTTTTAGGCAACATAAATGTGTGATCTGTTTTAAAAATCTTTCCCTAATGCTTTGTTTCTACTAGGGCTGTTGATTGATTGCTGTTAACTCACGTGATTAACTAAAAAAATTAATCATGGTTAAAAAAAATTAATCACAGTTTTAATTGCACTGCTAAACCATAGAATACCATTGGAATTTATTAAATATTTTTGGATGTTTTTCTACATTTTTCAAATATAGATTTTAATTACAACAAAGTGTACAGTACTGGCTTTTATTTTTTATTCCAAATATTTGCACTGTAAAAGTGATAGTATTTTTTAGTTTATCTTAGACAAGTACTATAGTGCGATCTCTTTATCGTGAAAGTGCAACTTACAAATGTAGATTTTTTTTTTTTTGTTACATTACTGTTTTGTTTTTGAGTACAATGTAAAACTTTAGAGCCTACAAGTCCACTCGGTCCTATTTCTTCTTCAGCCAGTTGCGAAGACAGACAAGTTTGTTTACATTTGCGCGAGATAATGCTGCCCGCTTCTTATTTACAATGTCATTTGAAAGTGAGAATGGACATTCGCATGGCACTTTTGTAGCAGGCATTGCAAGGTATTTACATGCCAAATATGCTAAACATTTGTATGCCCCTTCATGCTTCAACCACTAGTCCAGAGGATATGCTTCCACACTGTGAGGTTGGTTAAAAAAATTTTCATTAATGAAATTTGTGACTAAACTTCTTGGAGGGGAATTGTATGTCTCCTACTGTGTTACCCATATTCTGCCATATATTTCATGTTATAGCAGTCTCAGATGACCCAGCACATGTTGTTTGATTTAAGAACACTTTCACTGTAGATTTGACAGAACACAAAGAAAGTACCAATGTGCGATTTCTAAAGATAGCTACTGCACTCAACCTGAGGTTTAAGAATCTGAAGTGCCTTCCAAAATCTGAGAGGGACGAGGTGTGGAGCATACTTTCAGAGGTCTTTAAAGAGCAACACTCTCCCCCCCCCCACAAAAAAAACAAAAAACAAAAAAACCCCCAACCAACCTTCTATTGGTGGCATCTGACTCAGATGGTGAAAATGGACATGCATTGGTCCACATTCTTTGGATCATTGTTGAGCAGAACCTGTCATCAGCATGGACACATGTCCTCTGGAATGGTGGTTGAAGCATGAAGGGACACAGGACTCTTTAGTGCATCTGACAGCTAAATATTTTGCAACACTAGCTACAACAATGCCATGCAAATGCCTGTTCTCACTTTCAGGTGACATTGTAAACAACAAACGGGCAGCATTATCTCCTGCAAATGTAAACAAACTTGTTGAGTGATTGGCTGAACAGGAATTTGACTGAGTGGACTTGCGGGTTCTAAAATTTTACATTGTTTTATTTTTGAATGCAAGATTTTTGTACATAATTCTACATTTGTACGTTCAACTTGTATTAGGTGATTTTAAAAAGACTATTTCTTTTGGGTTTTTACAGTGCAAATATTTGCAATAAAATATAATGGACGCTGTACATTTTGTATTGTTGTAATTGAAATCAATATATTTGAAAATGTAGAAAACATAAATATTTAAATAAAAGGTATTCTATTGTTTAACACTGTGATTAATCGCGCTTAATTTTTTTAATTGTGCAATTAATTACAATTTTTTTAAATCACTTGAGAGCCCTAGTTTCTCCTGGTAAGAATAAATTATAGTTGGGTTTTAAAAAGGCAGTCACAATCCCATTGCTAGATACCAGTGGTCACAGATGCATGAAGGGAAGATGTCTGAACTGAGTTGTACCTTTTGGGTAAGAACAGCGTTTACACAGAATACTGTAGCCTGGGGAGGCTTGGTCTGAAAGTCAAAGAATTGTGGAATTGTATCCTGGGGATAGGTTAAGGTTACCAGTCCTGGCACCAGAAGGCATGCAGTCAGAGACCACAGAGGAGCAGCTAGTTCTGTAATCGGGACATCTGGTTCTGCAATCTCATCAGTCTCATCAGTCTCAGGTGAGAGTGGATCTTGTGTACACGTGCGTGTGCTAGCTTGAATAACAATAAGAGTGAGCCTACAGCAGCACAGACTGTGCAAATCTGCCAAGCACCCTGGGCGTGTATTTGAGAGGGTAGCCTATGCTGTTGGATGTGTTTCTGTGGTTTCATTGCTAGTGTTATTCAAGCTGGCTAGATCTAGCTAGTTTGGGTATATCTACAGTTGCTGAAGTCAAGCATCTGATTGCAGCATAGACATACCTGTATGGTTTGGCTATGCTTGGAGCTTGGGCTGTGATTCCCTGGCTCGTGTACAGATACTCGTGCTGGCTCAGGGAGAGCACATGGCTATGCTATTGTGACTGCGCTACTGGTTTTTAGTGAATCATAAAAGATTAGGGTTGGAAGAGACCATGGGAGTCATCTAGTCCAACCCCATGCTCAAAGCAGGACCAACCTCAACTAAATCATCACAGCCAGGGCTTTGTCAAGCAAGGCCTTAAAAGCTTCTAAGGATGGAGATTCCGCCATCTCCCTAGGTAACCCATTCCAATGCTTCATCACCCTAGAGAAACGCTTTTCCTAGTGTTCAACCTAGACCTCCCCCACTGCAACTTGAGACCATTGCTCCTTGTTCTGTCATCTGCCACCACTGAGAACAGCCTAGCTCCATCCTCTTTAGAACTCCCCCTTCAAGTAGTTGAGGCTGCTATCAAATGCTCCCTCACTCTTCTTGTCTGTAGACTGAATAAGCCCAGTTCCCTCAGCCTCTACTTGTAAATAACCTGTCCCATAGTCATTTTTGTTGCCCTCTGCTGGACTCTCTCCAATTTGTCCACATACTTTTTTGTGATCTTTTCTGATAGTCCTCTTGCTCTGAGTAAGGACAGGTACCTTTTGGTCAGATGCATTTATACTTGGCATGCCTAGCTTGTGTCACTGCTGCCTGTGCTACTGTGGCTATGCCATTATTTTTAAGTATGCTAGCTTGATGAGAGCTAGCGTGAGTATGTCTGCTCATGCTGGAGAGTCATAGCCCTAGCTCCTAGTGTAGATCTACTCTGAGGGCTGGTCTACATTAGGGGAGGGGGTCGATCTAAGATACGCAACTTCAGCTACGTGAATAACGTAGCTGAAGTCCAAGTATCTTAAATCGAATTATCTACCGTCCTCACGATGCGGGATCGACGTCCGCGGCTCCCCCTGTTGACTCCGCTACCGCCGCTCGCTCCGGTGGAGTTCCGGAGTCGACAGGAGCATGTTCGGGGATCGATATATCGCATCTAGATGAGACGTGATATATCGATCCCCGAGAAATCGATTGCTACCCGCCGATACAGCGGGTAGTGAAGGCGTAGCTTTAGATACGGATTTAGAAGAAGGTGATCTCAAGCTCCATGTGATGCATGTTGGTGGGGGAGAGCTTTTAGAAGACAGACCTGGTGTTTGAACCATAAGCGGTGTTTGAACCATAAGTTGAAGGTATATGCCTGATTTTCCCCAAAAATGAGTAGCAGTCTCCTGATAATTTCCAAGATATGGGTGGCAGTCTGTGGATGTGACTCCATTTTATAGAAGTGGTTGTTGTGAGTTTGTAGCTACAGTTGAGTTCGTCTTTTTGATTTGTGTAAGAAGTGTAGCACATCCCACCCCCACAACTTAGAATGCTTACTCTTTAAGTACAGAATTATTTTTCAGTCTACAATTAAATCCATTAGCTTCACTTTTTATTTAATTTTTAAATTAATTTTTCCTTTAAGAAATTTAGCATCTGTCTCTTCTTTACCTAAATATTTTTAACAGTGGAATAGTGAAGACATCACTAAGTTATTAAAGGCTGTTGGATCTAATTATTATGATTACATGTGCCACAGACTCACTCAGGTCAGTTTTAAATGAAGCCATTGTGACATTACAAGTAACTGCATTGATTGCCACACTTCCTCTCCATCAAGGAAGCCACAGTTCTGTTGACTGAAGTCACTCAGCAGTGTGAGGGAGACCAGACATTCATATAGAGAGTTGTCATTGACAAATTACTTTACCCAACTATCGCTGCTCTCCAAAGGCTCCGTAGCTGTTTACTGGCTGTCAGTGGTTGAAAAGCTTCATATGGCATTGCTGCTTTGGCTGTACTTAGCACTGAGGTATTACTGGTGGTGGAACAGACACAGGAGTGCAGGGGGCATGCAGACATTAAGATTCAGGGTCTGGTTTCACACCGCCTTATTTTCCCATAGCAGTAGTCTCTCTAACACAGCCCTCTGAACCAATGAGTAAATTTTAAAATCAAGGGCCAAATGCATAAGTATACCTTTGCTGCTTCATGGTGTTCTGGAGATGAAAAGGAGCTGATATGGAAAAACGAAATGTTCAGAAAATCAGTAATCTAATCTGGGACCACAGATGCTGAAGTGCCTTTGTCATAAATAGATAGCTAAGGGTTAATGTTTCTTTCACCTGTAAAGGATTAACAAAGAGAACCAAACACCTGACCAGAGGACCAATCAGGAAACCAGATTTTTCAAAGCTCAGG
>NC_133783.1:18943096-19001353 GCF_003597395.2 Chelonoidis abingdonii | reverse complement strand
CCCCCCCCCCCCCCGAGATAATAGTTTTGTGGTCATTCTGTTTATGTTCTAGGGGTGAGTCCCACAGTCATTTCCTGTGTACAGGAGTTTCACCCTTGTGGTTGACAGTTTCATTGTTCTAGTGAAACAACGGTCTTTGAACAGTCATGGTAATTCAGGAGGAGGGGATTGGTCAGGTAATTAGTTCCAGTGAGAGCTTTGAATATACAACTAAAACCTTGAATTGGGGCTTGTCTACACTGGCACTTCACTGTGCTGCAACTTTCTTGCTCTGGGTTGTGAAAAACACCCCCCTGAGTGCTGCAAGTTTCAGCACTGTAAAGTGGTAACGTAGACAGTGCACCAGCGCTGGTAGCTACTCCCCTCATGGAGATGGCTTTTTTATAGCGAGTACACAGGCAGTGCTTTAACTTTGCTAGTGAAGACATACCCTTAAGAGTGTCTATTGTACAGGGAGCTGATGCAAGGAGTGGAACAGTGAGGTGATTTGCTGTTGGTAGCTTGTATTGCTGAGAAGGCAGGACAGCTGCATTTTGAAACTACTGAACCCTTATCCTCTCCCCCTGCTTCCCCCAAGGTCCTTACCTTCATTCCTAGGAATAATAAATTGCAATATTTAAGTCTCAAGATGACTTGCTGGAGCATGATATTTCTCATTCCATCTGTTCAGTTTTAAACACCCACAATTTTTTCTTCCATGATGTTGGCCCCATATCTGTAATCTTCTCCAACCCATGTTTTATTTTGTTGGGCACATTTCATTTATTTCAGCAGGGGGTTGAAGGAGGGTGGTTTATTGAGGTGTTCGTAATACGGTACAGTCACCTGATTTTTCCTCAAAATGGATGAGTGTCCTTTTTATAAATACTAATCCTATTCTTAAGCTTGTTTTTGGCTTCCTGTATTTTCGGCTTGTAAGAATTTCTTATTCCTTTAAATAATGCTATTTAACTTAAAAGACATGTTGCTTATACTTTAACTTATCACTAAAGTCTTCAATCACTATTGATTATTTTTTATCTTTTTACTTTCACTTTGCTTTTGTTTTCTTCTGACACATTTCCTACTTCTCCTGGAAAAGGCAGCAGATCAGGACCAGATGTCATTAATTACTCCATTCTCTTAAAATGCAGGCGGTTTTTTGTAGAATTCTTCCTGGAAAAACATGTCTCTAGCTCTGCTGAAGAAGAAATTTTCGATTAAGAACAGCACAAAAATGACCATTTATCATTAAAAAAAAAAATTTTTTTTAATGTGGCCAGTGCATGAAATTTCAGTGAGTTTTAGCTATTGGAAGTGTGACTGGTCTGCCTTATTCTGTTAAATCTGACACACAGTGCTACATTTCCTAAAGGATTCAACCAGACTTTCTGGTCCTTAATCAAATGATATTCTTAGTGGTTATTTTAAGGATCTATCTGCTTGTTCCCTCCCCCCCACTCCCCCAGAGTCATTGGGATCCTGTGTTCAGTGACTGTCCTGTTGGCTGAGAGGATGATTTGATTTCTTTTACAACTCATTAGAGCTGTTTGTAAGCCATCTTAATTGGTTTTGCTTGAGAGCAGTATGAGCTGCACCCTCTGGACTGTTCATATTGCCACTACAGACGCCCCCCGGGTTACACAAATCCGCTCTTACAGAAAAAGTTCCATAACCTAGAAATAGGAGGGTTTTTTGTTTTGTTTTCTGCGTGATTGTCGGGTATATGTTTCCAACTTACACAAAATTCAAATTACCCAAGGCGTTCTGGAACGGAATGCTTTTGTAAGTCTGGGAGCATCTGTACTGTGATGCAGGCCCATGAGCACACTGATTCTTTGCAGTGGCAGAGGAGGGTACTGCTACTAACCAGCCGCGCTGCCCTCTGGATTACGTTGTTTGCCTTGTTAATGAGTTTAGGAAAGAGTGCACAGTTCTAATGGTATTTCCTTTTGGGCCTTCTTGAGAGAGAGAGTAATAAGTAGTAATTTGGACCGTTTGGGACTCAAAGGCAAGCGTGCTCTTTGGAAACCGTATCCAGGAAGGCGACTCTTTGAATAGTTTTAACACAATTTAAATGAGATTAACTAGAAACTTTTTACTTGAGCTGTTCTTAAACTATTGTTAACACATATGTTCAAGTGATTATACATTTAAAATTATCTTGTAGTTTCCTTAAAGGAACACTTGAACTGTTTTAAATGGACTACAATTTAAAGAAATTATATTTTCTGACAGCATCCTTTAAATAATGTCCTGAAACTTTTTCTTAAATTTCTTTTCTAAGCATTCTTTGTGCTAATTGGAAGAAGGTGTCTTGGATTGAGAAACATCATGCTTACAGGGGCAAGGACTGGATGTTTTGTTGTTGTTTTTGTTCTGTTTATACAGCACCTCAGCACAGTGGGGTTCTGGTTCATCACTAGACACCATGGGAACATAAAATATTAATAATCACCAGTAATGTCTGGGCTTATCCCTACTTTCATCTCAGTTCTTTATGTATATGTTAGTCAGTTCTCTCTACGGTTTCAATTTGTTTCAGCTTTGCTGCTGTTTTTACAGGTGAAGATTCGCTTTCAGGGCCTTTGTGTGAGAGAGAGCGAGCGAGAAAGCAGACGTGTAGTCTTTGCAGGGCAGTGAAGAATGAGTGATACGCTTTGTGCATGAGATATGAACTACAACTGAGCCATTAGTAGAACCCTGAAACTTACTGAAATTATTTTAAACATGCAAAGCAAACTGAAAAATAAAGAAATATGTATTTATCAATTATATTAATCTGTAAGGTACTACTAATTAGTTACGTTTTCCGATAGAAATATGAATTTTCAATAAAACCCTTGCCGTAGCCACGTGAATGGGCTTTATTCAATTTGAATCCATTCATTATAACATTGTTGCATATATTGGTCCACATTTCAGTTGGGTTTTGAAATGTGTAGATCTCCAGTGTGTTTCTTGGCTTGTGTCCTGAAATTGTGTTTAAATTGAAACAGATGTTTGCTTTTTAGGTCATGCAAAGTATTCTTTTCATTGCATGTTTTGTTCAAGTAAAATATGCTTCATTCTGGCTGGTTTAGTTACTGAGTGTAACTAGTGAGTTTACAAATCAAATTTATTATTGCGTGTACTTAATGTGTTTGTATGGTGGTGAGTGCTTTTGAGAAAGTGCATGTCCCAACCACCTATCACAATAGTTACGTTGATATCTGTGATGTGCAACATCAGGTCCTTCCTTTACCAAAGCTTGACTTTATTTGATGGATTGCATATACACTTTGGGCCTGATCTAAATGTCTGTCCTATTTTAGTCATTGATAGATTAGCTTGAGAGAGGCTGCAGGATCATTGTTTTCTTAAGCTTTCTCTACGTGAAAGACATGGGTTGGATTATTTTTTATTTTTTATTTTTATTTTAGTATAACCTATGGTGTGAATTTGAACAGGTGACGGCATACTGGTGTAATGTTCTGTGTAGGTACTCTTGCTCTGGTATAAGTGGCTTCTTCAGTTTAGTTTGTTGCTTGGGATGAGGTTGAAATTAAACTGAAAAAATACTATTATATTGGAATCCATGTCCACAGAGGGGCTTGTACCAAAAATGTGTACTATGGCCTGGTTTATAGTTAAAATTTAGATCAACTTAGCTAAATCTCTCAAAGGTGTGAAAAATTGTATACTTCTGTCCAGTCCAGCAGAATGGAGGCAATTATGGTTTTCTGTTAGCATGGTCACTTCAGTAGACATGTCACCCTCAGTCTGACTCCACAGAGGAGAGCAGATGTTTCCTCTTGCTATCTGTGAGAGAGTCTTCCTTTTGCAAAATATTTTTTTAATCTTGGGTAATTTTCCCTTTTTTGAGGTTTTGGTATCTGACACTAGCATGCCTCCTTTTCAGTATAATTATTATGCTTCCTTTGGGTGACACTGCTCCACATTTCTGGCAAACAGTTCCTGAAACATACTGGGGAGAGAAGGATAGCAATTTTTTGAAGCTAGTCGGCTTCTCACCTTCACCTACATCATGCCACAAAATCTGCAAGACAGTTTAGTAAGATAATGAAAACTTCAGAGTCTCATATGTACATCATAGAAGCACAGGCAGCCTGATAACCGCAACAAGGCTGCTCTCAAGAGCAGTTTTCGGAGTATCCACAATAGTAACATTGAGAGTGCCTCGCTCCTGCTTCTAATCTAAAGCACTACTAAGAAGTAAAACCAGTGCACCACTCCAGCTCCATAGAAGCAAATGATCAACCTGCCTGGGGAACACAGCTCACAAAAAAGCGAGACCTCTGACTACACCACTCTAATAGTTATAATTTTCATGACAATCCATCATGCTGTCCAGGCTTGCAGAGTCCATGGCTTGTAGAACCAAGCACCCTGGGTCAACATCTTGTCTTGTAACTAGGCAGTCATGAACCACAACTACCAAGAGAAAATATTAAAATGCAAGCAGACTGCAGCTGAACAGGATAGGATGTGGGCAAATAGAGCTGAAACTGTACCAAAGTAAGCCCCTTCTCAGACTTTTTGGATGCAGCCTACTAAAGAGAATTGTGGGATAACCTTCTTGAGGACTAATAATGTTTAAATCAGGATTCTGTGGCAGCTAGAATTTCCAAATGACTCAGTAGACCTAAGACATGAACACTTAAAAGTTCCTGGTGGTTAGTTGAAGGATTTGGAGTTCTTAAAGAACAAAGGAAACAATTTCTCCATATGTTCTCTCATTCCTCAGTTTTGGTGTCTGGGCCTATGTCAGCTTTTCATCTTTTCATGAGTGTAGTTATTTCCTCTAAGTAACAGTCAGATAATTTTGTATAGTAAGCCTTA
The DNA here is from genome assembly GCF_003597395.2 of Chelonoidis abingdonii. Taxonomy (NCBI): domain Eukaryota; kingdom Metazoa; phylum Chordata; order Testudines; family Testudinidae; genus Chelonoidis; species Chelonoidis abingdonii. Next base: position 18,996,532 of record NC_133783.1, on the reverse strand, counting down.
GTGTTTCTTGGATGCAGTGAGTAGTTTTTCAAATTAAGTCAAGTTTCTAATTCCGTTCACTTTTTTTGTGGAGGCAGGTTAGAAAAAGTCTCAGTTGTAGGCATTGATACACTGGAACTTTGTTTATTGTGAGTTGTATGTCCTCAAATGATAAAACTATTTTTTTTAAACAGTTGGCTGAATTTTGATATACTTATAAGTTCCCAAGTGTTAGAGCTTCCCTGGCTTTTATTGGGGCTAAATTCTATATCTACTGTGAGTGTTAGAAGCAATGGGCCTGGGCTTAGCTTTCTAAATACATTTATCCCAAGTTCCTTTTATAAAAGGGTGGTTATATATTGATTTTGGTCTATAGCATTTCTTCATAGGATCATGTGGTGTTCTATTGAACAAATATGAGCTTGTCCTATCTCTACCCAGCGCTTATTAAGGTTTGGTGTTATGCAGTACATCAGGTTTCTGATCTGACTAGGTTGAAAATAGTGCTTAATGTTTGGCAAAGCCAATCCTCCCTTTTGCCATGGCCTTTTTAAAGTAGATTGCTTAACCCTGGGGTTCTTATGTCCCCAAATGAATTTGTGTATCATGGCTTGTCATTGATCTAAAAGATTATCTGAGTATTTGGGGAAAAGAAAAATGTGAGATATTAATCTTAAATTGCCCCAATTTTGCCTAAACATGAATTTTCATATTTTGACTAATGTTTTGTTTTGGTTTTCTTGATCAAAGGAGTATAATTAATATTATGTAAGTCTTGCCATCTTTTAGAAATAGGTATTCTTGGGTATCTTATTGAACTAGTTAGCTATTTGTATTTATCTTTTTATATCTTTCTGTAGGTCAGAACCCACACCTACATCCAGGAGTTCTGACTTGCTATAGTTTGTTTGAGTCCAGGAGTTGAACCATTAAAAATTTTGGTTCAGTTCTCGTTTGGCTTTATCAGTATTTCATACTCTCTGGTTCAGTTCCGGATCAGACATTAACCTAGAATGATGATTTGGTAACCCATTCTATCTGTTTGAACCCGTTCTGATGCATTTCCTGCAGAGTAATGTCACATACTCATATGCTTGCATTGTAACTCGTAGCAGAAGGATACAATGATAAATATTTTTCACTGTAGAAAAATCTATTTTATCAACAAGTTATTTGCACACACTAGTACAACATCCTTCACAACCCTGTCAGTCATATTTGACTGAGGTGACAAAATGAATTCAAGCCCACAAAATGCCCTTTCTACACTAATATGTGTAGCAGGAGCACCAAGCATGATGGCAGCCAGTTGATATAGTGCAGGTCTCTTTTTTTTTTTATATTTTCACTTCTATGGATAAGGCTCATCAATAAAAGAATCCAGGAAGGGACTAACATGTTTTTGGCCTTGTTTCGCCCAACATTTGTCTTTTGCTTCTTGGACTTCTCATATTCTTTGAGGAAAAGCTTAGGATCACATCTGACTGTTCAGACATACCTAACTGAAAGTCAGTCAGTCCATCATTTGGAATATCAGATATGGGCTAATTGGGAATTACAGTTTTAGTTAGATGCATCATTGTCCAACATTTTCTCTCAGTTCTTCATTGAGGCCAGTAATTTTTCAGTAAAAGGTGAAGAAAACTCCTTTGATGGGTTGACTTGGCATTTTAGCTAGGTTTTTGTAAAGATCACCCAGAGTAAGTTCTCATTGAAGTGTCTTTTTTGTTAATTTAGCAAGCTTTAGTGCTGCCATATTTTTAATGGCGTTCCATTTTGTGTCACTCATATAAAGGTCTTGGTTACATATCCTCACAAAAATCCTTGAGCTCTAAGAGTCTTTCAAGCATATCACACATGGAATGCCATTTAGTTGGACAATCTAGGATTGACTTCTTTAAATTAAGCTTTTTTGTGATCACTGTGCTTGTTGGGCTCCTAAGCCTTTTCCAAATCAAATGTGCTTTTCCAGCTATGTGATTCACAGAGCATTCTTTCATAATATCCTCAACAAGATACGAGCAAAACAGTGAACTTCTCAGAGTATCTCCTCTGGCACCCACCATGTTGAATTCTGTCTGTTTTTAATCATATGAAGCTGGTTTTGTTGCGTAACATCTTATGGAGTCTCTTTCACATGTTCATTATCTGTTTCATTTTGTTATTTCCTTTTCTTCCTGATTTGCAATCACACACGTGATAGGTTTGACAGTATTAGCTGCATTATTAGTAGAACTGCTTCAGAGAGCTTCCATAACAAATTATGATTTAGAGTATCATTGCCTTCAGGTATTTAGAAGGCCTCTGAGTGATCTGCTTCATAGAAAACATACTGAGGATTATTTTTCCATCTCAAGTATAGTATATTAACTCTAATATGGATCTAGTGGGATGAGTAACACAGTCAGCTTTCAAAGAAATAAGGTAGCCTTTGCCTGCCTGTGTAATTTCGTGACATACTCTGGTTGCAAGGTCAGCAACTTGGTCTTAAATATTTTCATCATTTATTGGCTGTTGCCAAAACGTTCAATAAGAGGGTTAAGAATATTTCTGAAGCCTGAATCTAACATCTGGTTAAAAGGTCTACCATTCATTGTTAATTCGAAGTAAGCTTCAAGCAAGAGAGATTGACTAGTCTTCACTTTCGTCTTGCTTTTCAATATAGAATCTAGAGTACATTTGTTTGAGGACTAAATTATTTTTCTGCACAGAAGGTTAGGATTATTTCCATCGTTGTGTGAACTTGTCTCACTTCTTGATAGCTTCTCTTGAGGAAGGACAATATCTTCATCTGGGTGATGTCTTTGTATATGTCACTGTACGTTTAATGCATGTGTTCTCATCAGAACAGTCCTGATATTACCTATTTGACAAATAGAAGTATTCTTGGCCGGGTCAAATGAGAACATCCTCACAGAATTTTTTGATCCCTACCCATAGTTGCTTGACGGCTATACAAAAAGAATAACAGCTATTACATTTTTTGTCTTCCCCTTGAACATGGAGCCTGAAGCTGTCACTGCCAGTGTATCATGATGATCAGTGGAAGGGGAACTGAGTTAGTTTGTTATCAAGGATGCTGCCAGGGCTAGGTAGGGACAGCCTCAGTTTGGGTCTGGGAGTGGTTCAGCAGTTGGGCCAGAGCACTGCACTGTGTTTCGTTGATTCTGCTTGTTTAAGCCAATCAGCTCAAAGATTTAATGTAACTGAAAACATTCCAACATTCTTGTAAGATTAAGAATGAAAGAGAAAATTATTAAATACTTAACTTTGAAATACAGGAACCCAAAACAGTAGCCAAGAAAAGCAACAGACCTTAGATTTTTTTTAGTAATATTTTTTTACCTGTGTTAAACAATAAAAAGATTCTAAACTATGGAGCAGGCAAACCTTAAAAAAAAAAATCAATCAAAATGCAATAATTCTATTCTGGAAAAAAACTCATCTGACCTACTGGTCAGAGGAGAGAAGTTCTAGGTCAGAGGTAGGCAACCTATGGCATGTGTGCCAAAGGCGAGCTGATTTTCAGTGGCACTCACACTGCCTGGGTCCTGGCCACTGGTCCAGGGGGTTCTGCATTTTAATTTAATTTTAAATGAAGCTTCTTAAACATTTTTAAAAAGTATTTACTTTACATACAACAATAGTTTAGTTATGTATTATAGACTTGTAGGAAAAGACCTTCTAAAAACGTTAAAATGTATCATTGGCACATGAAACCTTAAATGAGAGTGAATAAATGAAGACTCGGCACACCACTTCTGAAAGGTTGTCGATCCCTGTTCTAGATCCTGCCAGCCAGGGAGGTGAAGTGATGATGAGTTTACTATTAGTCAGAGAAGAACTGTTACAGAACCTCTCTTCCTTCAGTTTCAGACTGGAACTCCCTTACCTCCCTGCCTTCTATCATCCTTCCCTCCCCTTTGCCCCCTTCAGGATCCCATTCCTAGTATAACACAATAAGTTACCCTGTGCAGGATGACTGGTAGAGTGACTGCAGAAACGAACTTCAGCACCAGGGTAACAAAGTCAGGAACACAGTGGAAGAGCAGTGGAGTCTTGCAGCCTCAAGTCAAAACAAAGGTCCTGTAGTCCATACTTCTCTTGTCTCATCCACCATGTGTGAGGCCTGAGTTACCGGCCCTAGTACTCAGCTGGAGGCAAGAGGAGTCAGATGGGAGGGAGGTGTTCTGGGAGTTGAAGTTCATTTCCGTGGCCAGTTATCTACCTAGGCATAACAGGAAGGAAAACTACCAATCCCAGAGCCCTTCTCTTCCTCTTCTCCCTCTTTTCTCCAGTGGCTTGCTGGGAAGTATAGTACCTTCCCCTCTCTCGTAGGGTTGGAGGAGAGAGTAATGGTTCCTCAGCACCTGATTATTGAACCTATTTTGAACCAGTTACCAATTTTTCTTGGTTTGGTTCCAGTTCAGGTTCAGTGTGACTGAGAGGTTTTCAGTTTGGTTCAGTCAAAAAGCGTGCAACTGAGAGGTCCTTTTCTGGGAATATTTCTTAAGGTTGGACTCTTTAATGGAGTACCTATCTAAGTTAGGACAGGCTTTTTAAGGAGTTGTAGGAAGCTGGGGAGTCACTGTGTCCATGGATTAAATCACCTTCAACATGGAGCTAAAGGCTCAAGTAGCCATGGAGCCCTGTTCCCGCACACGATATTTTTAATGATTTTGAAGATTTGCAGCATCAACTTTTTATTTTTTTTAAATTTCAGGCTGATTTGTCTGCATGCCGTGGCTGCTTTATATACTGTGGAGGACCACAAAGATATCTGAAGAATATTAGCTAATTAAGATGGATTTTCAGCTGCTTTGCATTATCAGAATAGTACAATGTGGCTAGAGTGTTCTCTCCATTCCCACTTCATGCCTCTGTGTTTTTTCCTTTTCCTCTTGTCATCCACATACCTCAGCTTCCTTTTCCCTTGTATCATTCTTGTTGCAATAGGTAGTACCAGTGCAATAGGTAGTCCAAAACAAAGAAATGTTTGGGATTAAGGGTAATTTTTTGCCATTCTTCATAGTAAAGTTTCTCTTTCAGAGGGAAACTATTGCCCTCTTGCAAAATGTCTATTTTCCATTATTCTTAATGGAAGTGAGGCCCCAGACTACCCTTAGCAAAACATGGCCACTGTCTTCCAAATTTATTAATAATGAGTGAAGCCAAGCTACTGTCAAGGAAGACAGTGGCTTCCTATGATGTAAGGAGGTAGAAACAAGCACTGTGAGGATTAAAAGAGGCAGCAGCTATTTTTGCTAAAGAGTAGCCTGTGGTTTCATTCCCTTTGAGATTAGTAGGAAGCAGCAGCTGTGTGAAAGAGGACAATTTGTGAATTTTTCTGAACATTATTCTTCATCTTCTGAAGAGCAAGAGGAGAAAATGTCTGCTAATCTTAATTTTTTTTAGTAAGTGACTTATTGCAGTAGATATATATATTCAAGGTTGATTTGAATTCATATTCAGTTTGTGTAAGCATTCAGTAAATAGCTGAGATTTGGGACAAAGCCTGACAGTGCTACATTTCTTAAAGGACTAATTCTTAGTTTCTTAGCTCATAGACTAGTGGATTTATTTGCATATTCTCAGAAAATCAATACAGTAAGTGCTGTGATTTTGAGGAGAATATGTAGTTGATTGACTCCCAATTTTAAGTACAAAACAACTCATTCACAACAATGTAGATATGTCATGCACCTCCATAATGATCACATGGTATCTCCCCACCCTTTTTTTGTTCATTGCACAGTTTGGATAGTGTATAGTGAATGAGAGAACAGTTATATTTTTATGCTGACTGTTCAGTGAGTGGACCTCTGCCTCATTCACTGCAGTCCAACCACCTGTATACTGACTGAAGCAGTCATCTTCTGGAGCACATGCTACACAGTCAGTCTAATCCTGTCCATCTATATGGATAGAATTTGGCCCAAAATGTGAGAGTGGTCCACTAGACCATAGTCAGCTTTATTCAGTGCATGCCAATCTAAACTGTGCACTGAAGGTGAAGGGAATACTGTGGGGGGGAAGTCTTCAATTACATATTAACATACTATCATAAAACATGCACAGTGGGGCAGAATGAGGTTGCATGGGCAATTCTTGACTTAATGCTTCACTTTGTGGCCTTAATAGTCTTTTTAAAAAACCCTCTAGAATAAAGCAACTCTGATCTCCAAGTATCTGCTAAATGGAACTAGAAATCTGAAAAAAGTAATCTCATTCCATATATGCTTTCTGAAATCAAAATTCCACTCACTGTTGTTGTACATAGTGCCAATGTCACAAAGGGAGATTATGAACACTTCTAAACAAATGCCAGAAATAAAGTTCACTTGGTGTCTGCGTTAAGTATTTTGACCACATTAATTTTCAATTTTCTACTCAGGACTGCAGTGGTAGTGTAATAAAGGTGCAACATGCTTTTTACAGAGGCAAAAATGAGTTTTCACTTGTTCGCAAAAATGGCAACCTCTTTGGTTCAGACTTTTAAAGAACTCTTTGATCTGTGTCTTGAGACCAAACTTAGAAAATTTGAGCCTCAAACTAAATTATTCAAGCCACTTAGAATAGAAACACTTAGGTAGCCTTGACTATAGTTGGTGCTGTCTGCTCCTGGTGTAACACAGAAATCTTTATGAACTTAGTGGTTTAATAATTTTTACAGCTATTTATAGAAGATGTTTATGTTGGAGCAGAAACTCAATGATTTGTTGCCACCACTATGATTGATTGATAATGGCACAATATCAGTTTAAGCAGTGCCATAAAATCAGGAACATGAATGAAACAGAGCTGGAGCTACCAGGCTGTTATATAAAGGACCATGTCTAGTCTTTTTTGTGTCTTTTCTGGACAGTAATGTTTTGCTCTAGGTTCTGATTTTCTAACAAGTAAACTGTCATAAATAGAAGCTAGTTAACATACAAAATAAATTAGTATGCTTACCTCATGTACTTTCATGAATTTGTTGAACTCATCGAAGTATATCAAGTAGACTACTTTTGTGTGTATTTGTATGCATACTTTATTAAGTTTGCTCATTCAGTGTGATTTCCTATGTCTTCGACAGTTTCATGCTGTCAGTACAACTGTGAATATGGATAGGACTTTTTAAAATGATAATTTAGGAAAAATAATACTTAATTGTTTTAAGATTACTGAGAAAGTATGGCAAGCTATATTCTCATAAATAAATCTATTTGAAGTTTAAAATGAATGTTAAAAGATTTTGCACAACACTCAAAATACTACTGAATTGTTTTTCTTCAGTTTTATTTTACCAGTTTGAAATTAGGAAATTAGAATGTTGTGGTATTCATAAAAATAATTAAAAAATCTTAACAGTATGGTAACAATAAGATTCTTCCTCCAATCTTAACTTTGCCTTCATCACTTAATGATGGATGAGCCCTACTAATTGCAATATAGAGACTTGATTTTTCTTCTTATGTACATGAAATACATTAATGTGGTGTCTTGTATGATGATGGAATCTGTACCTACCTGCCTGGCTTTTACTGACTAATGGGATTTCCCAGACCAACTCTTTGAAGATGTGCATAACATTGAAGGAGTGGGGCAGGACTGGATGTCCGTGGTCTACGTGTTCAGGGAGGTTGTGAAGAACATTGATCACTGCTATGTACAGGGATAAATTATTTTTAAGAAAGAATGTTACATAAGTGTTTGCACTATTTGAATACAAGTCAGGCTAAATGAATGTTTGTGTGTGAACTGTCATGTTTACAAAAAAAATTGCCTGACTCAGATATTTACCGAATTTACTGTATGGTAATTTGTCACCCCAAGTTCTGCATACTAAGGCTCCATCACTTGAATGATGTGACCATTCCAAACTTATTCCAGTAAAAATGTTTGTAATGATATGTAGTGACATTAAAGATTTTTACATTCCCATTGTCAGAGGAAGGTGGGGAATGGCAGAAACATAAGCTACAGGGGATGGTGGTTAATGTCAGAGTGGCATGCTGATGCTTCTTCATTCCCCCACCCTTTCATCTCCAGAAGGGCAATAGCCAAGTGGTTGAGTTACTCAGCAGATTGCTGATAATCAGAACCTTTTCACTCACCTTCTGTTTTCTGCTATGTCGTAAACATAACAAAAGTGCCAGCTCATGAGACAGGCCCTGATGTACTCCATACCAATGAGGACCCTCAGCAAAGCAGCTAGTAAGAGACCTAATATTCTGTTCAGACTGCCAGATGAGTGATGAAGTGCATATAATACACAAATCACTTTAGTTAACTCGTCATGCCTCCTCTCCCCCAAGTTTTTGAATGATTTTAGTATGTGCAATTTAATACTGTGGCCTGAAATAAGATTATTGGATTACTGTTTAGGTCTAACGCTGAATTTCCTTAATTTTGTAGGTAGACTGTTATTTTGAAAAGGCACCTCAGTAATTTCAATTGCTTATATTTTTTGTTTCCATTGCTGGAAAAATTTTGCCTTAAATATTGTTGGCCTTTTCCCATTCCTAAAGTACTAAAAGAAATCTATTGTAGCTCTTTAATTTATAAAATCACCATTTAAAACTTATGGTGCTTCATAATATTATGGAACCAAAGCAGTCTAGACTCTGTAGCATAGTGGTGAAGTTGAACTTCTGAATCAGAGGAACAAAACACTGGGGATAGTGTAGGGTCTAAAAAGCTAGTAAGTTGTGTCTGCTCTATCTCCTTTCACTTCCTCCGACATTGGCTATAGAATGGTAGTGGTTCCTTTAAAAAATAGAGAAAAGTGACTTCTAAATATAAAAATGCAAACAAATACATAGTTTGAGGATCACTTAACACCCTAGAAAAGTAAATGGTGTATCTTCTCTTTTTTTCAGGTTCCTTAAAGGTTTTATTCCTGGCTTATGCTCCACCATGCACTATGCTGTTGATGTAAGCCAGTCATATATCCTTATTCTGTATTTAAAATCAAAGGTCTTTCTCAGTAGGACTGAATATCAGTGAGTTAGAATATTTTAAATTATATTAAAATTTAGATAGTTTTATGAAATAGTAGAATATGTGTAAAGATAGATCTACATAAAATTAATGTAAGTGTTACGTAATTTTATTTCTTGTCCATAGTGATTCCTTGTATGTGGCATCAGCTTAACAATATCTAAAAACTTGTACACTTTTATTACACTTTAAAGAGTGGGTCTTACTTTAGAAATGCTGACAGTTTACTATGTGACAGCACTAATAATACGTGATTAGAGTTGACCTAGTGTGATTTATACAGATGCTCCCTGGGTTACGCAAGAGCTCACTTACGCAAATTCAACCTTATGCAAAAAGTTTCATAAGGCATAAATAAAATTTTAGAGTTGTGGAAAATATCGCATAGCGTATAGGAATGTAGAGAGTGCTGTATTGCGGTGTGCGGAGGAATACAGCAGTAGCATCTCCTACAGGGGAGGACTTTGCGCTCTCACAGCCTCTCAGTCTCGTGTTATTTCAGTGATACTGTATTTCTGTTGTTTCACCCTATTATTTCATCCAAATCATGCCTGTCTCCTCCTCTCCTTCCTCATCTGCAAATTAAGCCCATTGTCATCCACCACCAAAATGCAGCCTTCATTGTGCCAGGATAACAATAGGATTAGGGTAAATGCAATACTTTTGTTTTTTTTATGCTTGCACAATATAAGTTTCTGGCTTTTGTAAAATTCAGGTTACGCAAGGCTTTCCGGAATGGAACAACTGCGTAAGTCGGGGAGTGTCTGTAATTGAAATCTCTTTCCTAACAGGGACATACTTGTAGTGAAGTACTTGTAAAATAAGCAAAATAAAGATTTACTTAGTTAACATAGAATAACTGTTTTGGTTTCTGGTGCAAAAGCCAAATCGAAAGAATTTTAACAGTACTTGCCAAGTGTATGCATATTATGTGGCAGTGGAGGAAAAGGCTTTGCTAAACAGAGTGTTCAAAAATGTAGGTTAAGTTTCTTATGTAAAACATTTGTCTTTGTTTGGAGCGTCTTCTGGTGCCAAGAGAGTTGTGTAGCTCCATTGATTGGTTCCATTCAGTGGAAATCTGACCTTTAGCAGATGTTTGAGAAATTGCCAACTTTCGGCGCGATCAGCAGACCTAGGTGGTTTTTTCCTTTTGTAGACAAGAACCTCTCTTGAGTAATATGCCATGACAATGTTAACGCTTCTTAATACTAGAAGCTTTCTGAAACGAGGGAGACTTTTTTTTCTGAATTGTTTGTTTTTTGTATGTTTCTATACATAAAGTTGTTGGCAATTTATCTGCTCAGTTCCACAAAATATTTTGGGATTTTAAGTATGCTTGTCAAAAAAACAAACAAACAGCAAAGGAATATAGATAAAATTTTGAAGTTTTGGTTTGTCTGCATTCTTGTTAAAGCATTAACTTGGGGTAAATGCTTTTAAAGAAAACAGAAAAAACTCAATAGGAAAAAAAATAAAAGCAGCAATGAAACATTCCATCTGGAGCTTTTGGCTATGAACAGGATGTTGCATAACTCCATGTGAAGCCTGCTCTCAAGAGCAGTATTTTAGGGGATGTAGGAGACTCAACTGCTTAGTTGTGGGAGTTTTAATGTGAACACTACAAGCTCTGTTTTCTCCAATTCCACCAGTTAGCGCTACAGGAAGCGGGTGGGATCTAGTGTGAGATTTGTGATGAATAACTTGACAATATCAGCAGTTGCCAAATGGGACCTTTCCTGCAGGTGCTAGTTTTCCTAAGGGGTTTGCAATTGCTTTTCAATATGTTACACAGAGTAAGAAAAAATATATTAAGACTTAAAGGTTCAATATGGAAAGATAGAATGTCAAAAATGCATATTTCTAGTCTTAGCTTTGAGGCAAATCAGCGAATTGCATAAAAATTGATCTTGCTTTGGCAATAGATGTCCAGTATACTTCTTATACATATTTAATTTTATGTTTTAGACATAAAACAATGTATTACGACTTCCACTTACATTCACTTTTGGTTCCAGTTACTTATCCATTATATCTATAATTGCATTATAAATATGAGTAAAAATGTAGTCACATGAGGTGTGCTTAAGATAAGGTGTTCTATCCTGTTACTTAAAGGTGGTGTGGTTCAGTGTCTTAGAAATGATCTAATGGTGTATTTATAATCACTGCAAAAAAAATCTTAAATTAGGAAGAGAAAATGGCAGCTTAAATAATTGAAAGGATTTGAATTTTTTTTGTTTTAAAAGCTAGTATATAAAATTAGCGCCTCTTGCCTCCCATTTCTAGAAATCTGAATTTCTATAAAAAGGTGACTTTAAAAGTTTGCCCCATAAGGAGGCCGTAGGAAACCACTCTGGCATGGCCTGTGTTTAGCATACAGCGTGTATGATGATACTGTTGCACCTTTTAATACTACAGTATATGTGCACCTATATTACATATTGATATAGTAGAACCTCAGAGTTACGAACACCTTGGGAATGGAGGTTGTTTGTAACTCTGAAATATTCATAACTCTGAACAAAACATTATGGTGGTTCTTTCAAAAGTTGACAAATGAACACTGACTTAATGCAGCTGTGAAACTTTAATATGCAAAAGAAAAATGCTGCTTTTAATCATCTTAATTTAAATAAAACCAACGCAAACAGTTTCCTTAACTTTATCAATTTTTTTTTAAACTTCCCTTATTTTTTGTAGTAGTTTAACACAGTACTGTACTGCATTTGCTTTAGTGTGTGTGTGTGTGTGTCTGCTGCCTGCTTACGTACTTTTGGTTCCAAATGTGTGGTTGACCAGTCAGTTCGTAACTCTGTTTGTAACTCCGATGATTTACTGTACTTCTAAATTTTTAGCCACTTCAGTTTACCTTGCAGGTTCTGAAATTGGCCTGTTTTGGATTGGAGCTTGCTGTCCTATAATTAGCTTAAAAGTCTGTATTATCATATCAAAAAAGTGATATAAGTATCCGTGTCATTTTGGTCTTTTTTAAAGTTGGTATTTGTTTGGGATGGGAAGCAGCTATATTTGATTGCAGCTGCAATATGCTTTGAATGCTTAGTTAGGGGGCTTGGATATAGCTGGTGCTCAAAAATCTTGATACTACCAATACAGAGCATTTCTTCTTAAACACATTTAACTGGTATTAAATAATGTTTTCATAACCAAATAGAACAGTGGTAAACATTGTTAAACAACACATTTTTAATCAGGATTAAAAAAAAAAAAAAAATCTCTCCACATCCCAAATGTACTATGGATACTGAAGTTGGGTCTTTCATTGATAAATCTACTGTAGTTATAAAAGTTAAGTCTCACTGGTCTACTATGATGTACTGTAAAGTTATAAATACAATTTTGGAGGGGCCAAGCTGGACTGTCTCCATATTGGATGTCAAAAGGCCACTGGAAAGCATGTGCTAAAGTCCAGATAGAGACCTTGGCACTCATTCCTTATCCTTGTGTGTATTTTTGGAAACGAGTAAAGGAGAATGGGTGAATCTTTATACCCAGTTCTGATTTTCCTTTCCTGTTTTTATAAACCCCTCTATAATACCTCTGAATCCTCTCTCTGATAGTGACTTCCATGGTCAAAAAAATTTATTTCTCCCTGAGGGACCTATGGGGCAGACACCTGCTTCTTCACTTTAAGGTTAAATCATGAATATATGTCCAAAAGCAAATAGTTCTCTTGATACATGTATCCAGCACCTTTCATTCTCCTGATTTATTACAAACAATAGAATTGTTGCATGCAGTTTAGCTGTAGAGGAAACGTTGAAGTTGGTTGAGTTACCCCTGGATGTCGTAATGGTCTCACTTAGGAGTTAACTGAGTGGTTGACCTGACGTGTCTGTAGCCTGTATAATCATAACACATAAATACACTATCACTAATTTAATTAAAACCTAGTTTATTAACAATATCTAGGCCGAACTCAAGATTTCAATGAAAGTTAACTATATAGAAGGTTTGAAGTTTGCTTGGTGTTCCATTAAGATCATTTGGGATAAAGTAAAGGCTGACATAGACGCTGAATTTTATTAAAGGTCATTTTAGAATTATTTAAAACCCCTAAACTAATTATTGGCTTACTGCTAAATGCTCAGAAGAATCATTCTATATGCAGAGTAAGTGTTGTAAATATGGAGAGGATAAGCTGTATTTGTCATACATAACAAAGGTTGAATCTCTGCTTCAAGCATAAAATGCAAATCTGTCTTAATTCTGGAGCTGTAACTGATGCCTTGATGATATACCTCATGCACACTGTAGAAAGTTTCAAGCGCCAAATTTTAATTGTTTAATTGGCTTTTTAAAAATCCATCATCCTTTTGGAAACTCCACAGAATCAACACACAGCCTAAGCAAGGAAACATGTTTATTGTATATTCGGTTTATAGTGGGGTAGGCAACCTATGGAACGCGTGCCGAAGGTGGCACATGAGCTGATTGTCAGTGTCAGTCACATTGCCTGGGTCCTGGCCACCGCTCCGGGGGGCTCTGCATTTTAATTTAATTTTAAATGAAGCTTCTTAAACATTTTAAAAACCTTATTTACTTTACGTACAACAATAGTTTAGTTATATATTATAGACTTATAGAAAGAGACCTTCTAAAAACATTAAAATGTATTACTGGCACATGAAACTTTAAATTAGAGTGAATTAATGAAGACTCGGCACCCCACTTCTGAAAGATTGCTGACTCCTGGTTTATAGCATAGACTGCTTTCTCAGAGATAAGGAAAAGGTTTATTTTTTTGTTGTAGTTGCAGAAACTTGATTAGATGGTAAGCAAATCATGTGCAGTTCTGAGTTCATGCTTTTTATCCACTTCCCTGTAAAGTGCATTTTGTATTGGAGGGTGGAATTTCTTCATGTCAGGCCTAGCTTCATATGCTTGAAAAGTTAACACCTGTAAAAGAAGCTTTCATAAAAAAATCATATAAACTAACTTGTACTCTGTTTGATCTTTTAAAGGACATCACTGACTTGAAAACGCTTTGTTTGAAAGTGTTTTATCTGCTGTAGTTTCAGGAATACACCTCTACCTCAATATAATGCGGCTCAATACAACATGAATTCGGATATAACACGGTAAAGCAGCGCTCGGGGGGGGGGAGCATGACTGCACACTCCGGAGGATCAAAGCAAGTTCAATATAACATGGTTTCACCTATAACACGGTAAGATGTTTTTGGCTCCCAAGGACAGCGTTATATCGGGGTAGAGGTGTACCTAATATTACAAATGAAGAAATAAATTAATGAAAATTGTTTTCAATTCCTAGCTTTGTTCTTAATAAATATTACAGCATTTTGTGTATAGCTGGTTTTATTGTTTTGTTGGTGGTCACTTCCACTTTCTGTTGTTTGCATTAATAGTTCTTCTTCGAGTGCTTGCTCATATCCATTCCAGTTAGGTGTGCGCGTGCCGCGTGCACGTTCGTCGGAGGTTTTTACCCTAGCAACACTCGGTGGGCTGGCAGGGCGCCCCCTGGAGTGGCGCCGTTATGGCGCCTGATATATACCCCTGTCGGCCCATCCGCTCCTCAGTTTCTTCTTACCGCCCGTGTCGGTCGTTGGAACAGTGGAGCGTGGCTTAGCTGATCTCCACCTCCCTAGCTATTTGCTCGTTTATATAGTTATTGTGTACATAGTTCATTTTCTGTAGTTCTAGTTAGCATTTGTATTAGTAGTTCTTATAGTAGTTGTGTATATAGTTAAAGAGGATCGGCCCCATTTCCTCTTCCGGTACCGGGGCCCATGCCCGGTTCACCAAGCTTCAGACCCTGCGCGGCCTGTCATCAGCCGATGCCCACAGGAGAGCCGCACGACTCCTGTTTAAAGTGCCTGGGCGAATCCCACCTTGCGGACAAGTGCCGAATCTGCAAGGCTTTCAAGCTCCAGACAAAGAGAGAGCGGGACATTCGCCTGAAGCAGCTTTTTGGTGGAGGCAGCTCTAACTCCTCCATCCTCGGCATCGACTCCGGCACCGGGGACAAGTGCCCCCTCCGCACCGGAGCGCACGGTTCCAGTAAAGGCTCCTCAGCACCAGCCTTCACCGGCTCAACTTTCTGGCCGGCACCGATCCGTCTCCCCGAGAAGCAAGAGGCACAAGGCTCCTGTGGCACCTGTATCTACGCCGCAGTCAGAGCGTACATCCAAGACAGACCTCCCGGCACCGTCAACTGCCGCGGCACCACTTGCCTCTGCATGGTTGATTCCGGTCTCACAGGAGCCGTCGAATCTGGTGCCTACCAGTTCCCCGGCGCACACTGTGGTCGAGCTCATCGTGCCCTCCACACCAGAGACCTTCTCCACGGCTCGGGAACTAATTGCTTTGACGGAACCTGAGCTGCCCGAACCCCTGGCACCGCTGGCGCGGGTTGTTCAGTCATTGGGCAAGCCGGCCATGATGAGGCCATCTTCACCGGGCAGTATCGGACACTGCCGGTCCCGATCCAGGTCCCGCGGACACTCTCGGTCCCGCCATCGCTCCCTATCCTGGCGCTGCTCGCAGTCCCGGTACCGCTCTCCATCCCGGTACCGGTCATACCGCGGCACCGCTCGAGGTATCGATCTCCATTGCGGTACTCTCGGCACCAGTCCAGATCCCAGCACTGCTGTACCTCTCGCAGCCGATCCCGGCATGGAGACGTAAGGCACCGGTTGGCCTCCCGGCACCGCGCTGGTCGCAGGTACCGGTCCCGCTCCCGGCACCGCTACGACTCCCAGTACCGTTCGCCAGTACCGTGCAGGCAAGAGTCCAATGGATGCAGAGACCTGGTCCAATCGACTTCAGCTCCTCCATGGCCTTCTCGTCATCCGTCTCCTCCCATGCGGACAGTGCCTCCTACGGGGATTCAGATACACATGCCCATGGCCCGGACCACGGACCTCATCAGTGGTCCTTTTGGACATCTTGGGCTTATCATCAAGCCCAAGGCGAACCAACTGGCCCATCACGCTCTGGTCACTCAGCGCACCGTGTGCCCGAGGCCACTGTCAGCAGACCTCCCCCCACTGGCACAGAGGAAACCAGTGCACACGCACCGGACCCGCATGATCTTCCAGAGATGGAGGTTCCCCCGGACCAGGCGTCAGTGCAGGACCCACTCGTCCCGGGGCTGTCATCCTCCTCTTCCCTGGATGAGGCATAGCGGGGACATCATTGTCGGGGACTCCTCCAATTGACCTCCGGTCACACCAGGACCTTCTGTGGCGTGTCACCCAGAATATCAACCTTCCGGTAGAGGAGGTTCCAGAGGTGGAGGACCCGGTGATTAGCATCTTGTCCGCAGAGACACCAACCAGAGTGGCTCTCCCCTTCATCCGTTCGATCCAGGCTAGAGCAGACACTATCTGGCAATCCCCGGCTTCCATCCCACCCACAGCCAAGGGGGTTGAACGGAAGTACATGGTGCCTTCCAAGGGGTATGAGTACCTCTGTGTGCACCCCGCTTCCTGTTCATTGGTGATACAGTCCATTAACGAACGGGAGCACCACGGCCAACAAGCCCCCTCACCTAAATCTAGGGAGGCCAGGCTCATGGATTTGTTGGGACAAAAAATCTATTCCACGGGAGGCCTCCAACTCCACGTGGCGAACCAACAAGCCCTCCTGAGCAGGTACAATTATAATACCTGGGAGGCTGTCGGGAAATTTACCGACTTGGTTCCGCAGGATTCCCGCCAGGAATTTGCAGCACTCCTGGAGCAGGGGAAGAGGGTTGCGAGGAACTCCTTACAAGCCTCGCTAGATGCCACCGATTCGGCGGCTAGAACGGTCGCCTCTGGCATAGCCATGTGACATATATCATGGTTGCAAGTGTCCGGCCTTCCACCTGAGCTGCAACGTACCATACAAGACTTGCTGTTCGATGGACAAGGCTTGTTTTTGCAAAAAACGGACCCCAGACTGCAGAGTCTAAAGGACAGCCACGTAATTATGCATTCGTTGGGAATGCATATGCCTCAGACTCAAAGACGGTCATTCCTCTCCCAACCTCAGCGCCCTTACCCCCCTGCCTCGGCAAAGACAAGACTTTGCCAGAAGGCGAGGTCGTACCAATCGCAGATGTCAGTCTGGAACTCAAGGGGGTAACAATTCTGGTCCCACCAAACCAACACCAGGACCCAAATCAAACTTTTGAAGGTGAGCCCGAGAGCAGTGTACCAATTGCCTCCCCAGATCCCTTTCAGTTATACAACCGCCTTTCCCTGTTCCTCCCTGCGTGGTCCCAATTGACTTCAGATCGTTGGGTCCTACGTACGGTGGAGCTTGGATACCATCTTCAGTTTGTTTCACCCCCGCCTCCTCGTCCCTCTTCAGGGACCCCTCTCACAAGCAACTCCTCATCCAGGAGGTCTGCAGGCTCCTCTCAATCGGAGCTATAGAGGAGGTGCCAGAGGAGTTAAGGGGGAAGAGGTTTTACTCCCGATATTTCCTAATTCCCAAGGTGAAAGGGGGCCTCTGGCCTATCCTAGACCTGCGAGGGCTGAACAAATTCATCAAAAAGTTCAAGTTCCGCATGATATCCCTGGGAACCATCATTCCTTCCCTGGATCTCGGAGATTGGTACGCCGCTCTCGACATGAAGGATGCATATTTCCACATTGCAATTTATCCCCCGCACAGGTGGTATCTGCGCTTTGTGGTAAATCATCGACACTACCAGTTTACTGTCCTCCCCTTTGGCCTCTCCTCGGCCCCTCGTGTCTTCACGAAGTGTATGGCGGTCGTCGCTGCTTCCCTACGCCGTCGTAGAATACACATCTTCCCTTACCTAAAAGACTGGCTTATCCAAGGGGCCTCCGAGGCACAAGTCATCAGCCATGTGACCATCATCAAGGACCTGTTTATGCGTCTAGGCCTGATCATCAATTTAGACAAGTCCACTCTGGTGCCTACGCAGAGGATAGAGTTTATCGGGGCAATGCTGGACTCCAACCTTGCAACGGCCAGTTTACCCCCACACTGGTTTCAGGCCATAGTCTCCCTCGTCCAAAGTCTTCAAAGCTTTCCAACAACCTCGGCTCGCACTTGCCTTGGTCTCCTCGGTCACATGGCTGCATGCACATTCGTCACAAAGCACGCCAGACTGCGAATGCGTCCTCTACAAATCTGGCTCGCCTCCATCTATCGGCCAGGCAGAGACGCCATAGACATAATTCTGACAGTTCCGCCGAGCTTTCTAGGCTCCCTCGACTGGTGGTGAATGTCATCCCGGGTGTGTGCAGGTCTGCCGTTCTATCCTCCCCAGCCCTCCATGTCCCTAACAACGGACGCGTCCTCCCTGGGCTGGGGTGCTCACCTAGGGCACCTGCGCACCCAAGGCCTTTGGTCGTCCCAGGAGTTGACGCTACACATCAATGTCAGAGAGCTGAGAGCGGTCCGGCTGGCATGCCAAGTGTTCCGGCGCCATCTGCACAGCCGTTGTGTTGCTGTATTCACGGACAACACAATGGCCATGTATTACGTAAACAGGGAGGGACACGATCCTCGCTCTTGTCAGGAAGCAATCCAACTGTGGGACTTCTGCATAGCCCACTCCATAAACCTAGTAGCCTCCTTTCTCCCAGGAGTCTGGAACACGCTCGCAGACCATCTGAGCAGGTCCTTCCTGTTGCACGAGTGGTCCCTCCATCCGGACATTCTCCATTCGGTTTTCCGAAGGTGGGGCTTTCCCCACATAGACCTGTTTGCCTCCAGAGTGAACAGGAAATGCCAGGTGTTCTGCTCCCTACAAGGTCGCTTCCCGGGCTCCCTGTTGGACGCGTTCCTCATTCCGTGGATGGGCCACCTCTGTTATGCCTTCCTATCGTTTCTTCTCGTCCACCGAGTTCTACTCAAGCTCCGCAGGGACAAAGCCCGCCTTATCTTGATCGCTCCGGCTTGGCCGAGGCAGCACTGGTACACTATGCTGCTCGACCTGTCTCTGTCAGACCCGATTCTCCTGCCACTCTGCCCAGACCTGATCACGCAGGACTTTGGCAGGCTGCACCACCTGGACCTGCAGTCCCTTCATCTGACAGCATGGCTGCTGGCTGGTTGAGCCAATCGGAGTTGTGTTGTTCCTCCACAGTGTAACAGGTGCTGCTGGGAAGCAGAAAGCCCTCCTTGCAATCAACATACCTCGCTAAATGGAAGTTCTTCTGTCACTGTTGCACCCAGCAGGACCTTTCTCCGCAATCTGTATTAGTCCCCACTATCTTGGACTATTTATGGTCTCTCAAAGAGCAAGGTCTAGCGATCTCTTCTCTATGAGGGCATCTTGCAGCTATTTCCACCTTCCATCCTGGGGAGGCTGTCAGTTCCATTTTTTCCCACCCTATAGTTTCCAGATTCCTCAAGGGCTTGGAGCGGCTCTACCCCCAGGTCAAACACCCAACACCTACCTGGGACCTGAATCTTGTCTTAACCAGGCTCATGGGGCCCCCCTTTGAGCCTTTAGTCACATGCTTGTTGCTGTACCTGTCCTGGAAGACAGCATTCCTAGTCGCTGTCACCTCGGCCAGACGAATCTCAGAACTTTGAGCATTGACTGTGGATTCTCCATATACGGTGTTCCATAAGGACAAGGTATAGCAACCATACCCGCGTTCCTCCCTAAGGTCGTCTCTGCCTTTCACGTTAATCAGGACATCTTCCTGTCAGTTCTTTTCCAAAGCCGCACTCATCGCGACGGGAACAGCAGCTGCATACTCTGGATGTCCGTAGGGCTCTCGCCTTTTACATCGAGAGGACCAAACCCTTCCGGCGTTCACCTCAGCCATTTGTAGCAGTGGCAGAACGTATACAGGGCATGGCAATCTCTTCCCAACGTATTGCATCTTGGGTGACATCCTGTATTCGGGCATGCTATGACTTGGCTCACATTCCGACTGGCCATCTCACCGCCCACTCTACGCGGGCTCAAGCCTCATCTGCCGCGTTCTTGGCCCAAGTTCCCATACAGGAAATGTGCTGCGTGGCCACCTGGTCTTCCATCCACGCCTTTGCATCGCACTATGCATTGGTCCAGCAGTCCAGAGACGATGCCGCCTTCGGCTCAGCGGTCTTAAATTCTGCAACGTCTCACTCCGACCCCACCGCCTAGGTAAGGCTTGGGAATCACCTAACTAGAATGGATATGAGCAAGCACTCGAAGAAGAAAAGATGGTTACTCACCTTTGTAACTGTTGTTCTTCGAGATGTGTTGCTCATATCCATTCCACACCCACCCTCCTTCCCCACTGTCGGAGTAGCCGGCAAAAAGGAACTGAGGAGCGGATGGGCTGACGGGTATATATCAGGCACCATAACGGCGCCACTCCAGGGGGCGCCCTGCCAGCCCACCGAGTGTTGCTAGGGTAAAAACCTCTGACGAACGTGCACGCGGCTCGCGCACACTTAACTGTAATGGATATGAGTAACACATCTCCAAGACCAACAGTTACAAAGGTGAGTAACCGTCTTTTCAGTGTTGCTCTTGAGTCTGCTCAGTATCCATTGCTGATAAGGATGTTCTGCCCCCTGTTAATATTTATAGAAGTCTTAACACTTCAACAAAAAATAAAGATGCAATTTAAAGGATAGTCTGAACACTTGAATTTTCGAAAATTTTGAAAATATTCATTGAAACACATTGTATACTGTTTTTATTGGAAAATGTATTCAGGGACTTAAAGCAGACTTTATGAAAGGTAAAAATTTTGTTTTAATCTTCTAATCAGAGGTTTGTTACCTAATGTATCTTTGGGCTTTGAGTAACATCCAGATGGTTGGGTTGGATAGGATTTAAAATGGTTGAAACAACTTGTTCAGATATTTGTGAAGAGTTCTGTCATTTAATATGCAGAAGGACATGAAAAGAAAGTTTGGTACATCACACTTGTCCATGTTAAGTTTTAGAAATTAAAGACTCAGTTAGCTTTAGTTGTCATAATTCCTGGAAAGATTTGAAAGTGTGGTGTGAGGTGTGCTCTCCTACTCTGTAGGTTATTTTTCTTCAAGTATGTGTCATTGTGGATCCCACTGTAAGTACTCATATACCTTGTACAAGGTCTAGATTCTTTTCAAGTATCTCTTGGACTGCATTAGAACCTGAACCTGTATGAGAGCATGAAAAATGGAGATGATGATGATTCTGTATCTCTCTGAGATGCTGAAGATAAAATCCACCTATGATTGAAAAACACTTGGATGGTATGCTATTGAGGGCCATATAAGTTCCTAGGTAGGCAGATAACAAATTGAGAGTGTTTGTTTAATGTAAATTTATGATCCAAATTTAGTTAATGGAATAGAGACTCTTTTTCCTCAAAGGCTCTCCACAACAATGTAGTGGAAAACTGTTTGAACTGAGAAATTTCTATTTTTGGGTATCTACCTTCATTTGGGTACAATACTGTTTGACTTCTAGAGCAAATAGTTAGAACAGTGGTTTCCAAACTTTCCCTGCATGACCCCATCCTCAGATGTATTGCTTCCCATGACCCTAGTCAGCAGGGAGGAGGCCATTTAAAAATGGCATTCTCCTCACAGCATGACCCTGAACACCGTGTATGCGAGGTCACACCACATGGAGAATACTATTTTATAGAGCAAAGCAGTGTATTCCATGTGTGGTGTGACTTCAGATGCACTGTTAATGCAAGGTCATGCTATGCGGGGAGCGCCATATTTAAATGGTATCCTCCATGCTCGCTGTGGTCATAGAAACCAATACACGTGTTGATGGAATGACCATTGAAGTTGCGACTCACAGTTTGGGAACCACTGAATTAGAGTAACAGGCATTTTATGATAAAGAACAAAGATATAGTCTGCGTGTAGTAAGTTTGGAAACTGGGACCATTTACTTGTAATTCAGCAAATGGCGTGTGTGTGTGTGTAAGACTGAGTATTGTGCTCTGAGCAAACATAGGGAATATTCTTCTACTTATGATTGCACTGCATTATAATTTCTAGTATTTTCCCAAGCATAAGTACGGGTAGGAAAAATTATTTTTCTGCCAACTATAGTCACATGGTCCTATAATACTGAAGCTATAAAAAGAACGAGGATAAGCAGCAATATGAAATTATGATTGCACTTGGGTAAAACTATGGTCATACTGCGGGAGAGGGACTTACTTGGAATGGTAGTAATTTTAACATATTACTCCTGGGGGAGTTCTGTGCTACTGCACAAGTGCAGAGTTAATGGTCCCTTCAGATTTTACTTTTTTCTCCTAGAATAATTGATTCACACCCTGGGCAGTGATTTTGAGTGGGTGCATCTGGTTCTGGCATGGGGAGCAGCTGAGGGAGACACAAATCACTGCCTCCATGGGGAAGGGCTGGGTATATATGCAAGACTCTGTCCCTCTCACTCACTATTGTAGTGTGCCCAGAGCTGGGGAGGGGCAGGGCTCCGGTTGCCCAGAGTGGTGGCTTTGACCGTGTGCTGGTTCCAGCTCCTAGTCCCAGCTTGGGTATTGAGGGAGGGATGGGACAGAACCTCCTCTCCCCTCAATGGAGGGGCTGGGTCAGGCCCACGCCTGGGAACCTCTCTTGGTTTCAGGAAGCTCTTCACCCCGCTTCTTTGCTTCCTGCCCCCATTGGTCCCCAGCCACGGGCAGAAGGATCACTGTATGGGGTGTCACCTCCCATACTTTCTGCCCCATCACTTCTCAGCCATGCAGGAGAGAGGTCACTGTATCGAGAGCTGTCCCGCCATTTGCCCAGTCCCTGTGTATCTGGATCTCCCTCCCGCATCCGGACCCCCCTGCTGAGCCCGTTTTCTCGAACCCACACCCTGCCAAGGCCCACCCTTCCTCACCTGGACCACCACCCATGTCCTGTACCACCATACCCAGGGTTCCCCTGCTCAGCCCCAACCACCTTCTCCTGGACCCCCCTGCAGAGTCCCGTTCCTCCTGTACCCAGAACTCCCCACCCAGCTCTTGTGCATCCAGATCCACCCCTCCCCCCCAAACCTGGACCCTACCACTGAGCCACCTGCACCCAGGTTGTGCCACACAGAACCTTCTCGTCCCACACCTGATCTCTCCCCCTCCCCCAAACCCCTTTACACTTGGATCTTGCTGGGCTCAGTCTGCTTGCCCCACACCTAGATTAGGGCAGGGCTGGGCATGTATGTGAGAGTCTGTGCCCCTCACTTGCTATCATAGTGTGCCTGATGTGGAGGGGCAGGGCCCCGGGGTGTTTCTGGGGCAGGCCTGGCCCTTGCTCTGTTTGAGAACTGGGTACAACCTCACCAACAGGTCTGTGTTCTGGTGCAAGGGAGGGCTGCAGGGTGATCCCCCATGTCTGTGTAGCCAGTGGCCTGCGCTCTCCACTGTTGTGCAGGAGCCTCCACTCCCAGTGCCCTTGTAATCTATTATCTGCAACAATTTCAGTTCTAGTCCAGTGACATGCTGAGTACTACACTAAGTATTAGCCAGGACATTCACTAAGGCCCAGTCTGGTGAAGCATTCATTTCAATGGGGATACTCAGGTGTTGAACTTCATGCACATATTTAAGTGCTGTGCCAGATCATGGCCTAACTTCACTTCTGAGAATGCGGTGCTCTTTACAGTATGTGTACACAGCAAAGAGAAATCTGTGGCTGGCTCATTAAAATCAATGTGGGCTTGCGGAATTGGGCTGAAGGACTGTTCCTTTGCTGTGTAGACTACTGGACTCGGGTTGGAGCCCAGGGTCTACGACACTGCAGGCTAGGAGAGTCCCAGAACGCTAGCTCTAATCCGAGCCTGGATGTCTGCGCAGCAGTGAAACAGCCCAAGCCCTGCAAGCCCAAGTTGGCTGACATGGGCCATTCGTGGATTTTTCTTTGCTGTGTAGACATACTCTTAAAATCTTCTATGCTTGACATACGTAAAAATATTAGTATTGCTCTCTGTGCTGTGGAGCCATGTAGGTATGCTCATATGTCTAGTAAGAAATCTATTAGTCAAAAAATATTTTCTGAATCTTTTTTGTTCTCTGCATTGTTACCGACATACTTGCTGACAAGCATTTTGAAATAAATTACTAAAATAATTGAAAATGGCATGATATTATTGTGTTTATTTTGACAATTAACATGTGCAGAATTAAAACATTTTTGGCACAGAATTCCCTCAGGAGTAATGACATACATATTTTAGTGTGGTGTAGCTAGACATTTAACTATGCTGTTGCCAGACATGGGTAGATGGTTTGATTAGACTGTGTGCATATCCTGGCCATTGAGCAGCTGTCAAATGTTAATAGATTTAAAATATAACAGCATTGGCATGATAGAGAGTCTTTTATACCACTGCAGAAAAGAGTGTGGAATAAATTTCTGGTAACTTATGGCCTTTTTCCATTTAGGAAAAACAATTGTGAACTGTTACTAGGACAATAAGGCACTGAAGAATGGCACTTAGTATATTTTTAAATCTCTGTTCAAACACGTAAAGGAGATTTCAAATGGGAAAAGAGATGTTGCAGGATAAGATAAAAATTATTTATGTTGCAGGAGTACCCAAAGCCTCTGGTCAGGATGGGTCCTGTTGTGCTAGGTGCAGTATAGATACCTAGGAAAACAGTTCCTATCTTGAAGAGCTTACTTTTTTTCGTCTTTTTAGATTGTAAGTGTTGAGAAGGAGAGAGATACAGACAAAGTGACTGGGATGATGGCAAGGCTGTACTGTTGTAGAACAAGATTCATGAAGCAGAGAAGAAGGGATAGAATGAAATTGACTCTTTGGAATTCAAGAACATATGGAATGGGGATCCAGATATGTCACACAGAAAATTTATCTAAACATTTCCTTTTGCGTTAGTTAGTGTTAACTAAGAGATGTGCCTGTTCCTCCAATATTGTGGGCATATAAATAACTTTTTAGTATGAAGAGGCACTCTTGAAGCTGGAAGAAAGATAGGAGTTTGGAAATTTATCAGTTTTTCTGACTTCTAGCATTGTGCTTTGGTTCATCTAAATGTTTTGTTGTTTCACAATTTTATAATTTTTTCTGGATTATAGATTAGTATAATCTACAAAGTCAGAATTTATGAAGAAACTAGCTTTTGCTGTACATTGTAAATTTTTAGGCTTTGTATGCTTGTACAGAGCATATCACAATGGGGTTCTGGTCCATGTCTGGTGTGTCAAAGCATTATTTCAATAGAAACAATAAATACTAGTAATAAAGTCTGAGTATCAGAGGGGTAGCCATGTTAGTCTGAATCTGTAAAAGCAGCAAAGAATCCTGTGGCACCTTATAGACTAACAGACGTTTTGGAGCATGAGCTTTCGTGGGTGAATACTCACTTCGTCAGATGCATGTAGTGGAAATTTCCAGGGGCAGGTATATTATGCAAGCAAGCTAGAGATAATAAGGTTAGTTCAATCAGGGAGGGATGAGGCCTTCTTCTAGCAGCTGAAGTGTGAAAACCAAGGGAGGAGAAACTGTTTTGTAGTTGGCAAGCCATTCAGTCTTTGTTTAATCCGTGAGCTGATGGTGCATATCTGCAGATGAACTGAAGCTCAGCAGTTTCTCTTGAAGTCTGGTCCTGAATTTTTTTGCTGCAGGATGGCCACTTAAGATCTGCTATAAGTGGGCCAGGGAGGTTGAATGGCTCTCCTACAGTTTTTGTATATCTTGCCATTCCAATATCTGATTGTCCAATTTATCCTTTCCGTAGAGACTGTCCGGTTTGGCCGATGTACATAGCAAGGGCATTGCTGCATATGAGTGCGTAATTACATTGGTTGACGTGTAGGTGAATGAACCGTGATGGTGTGGCTGATCTGGTTAGGTCCTGTGATGGTGTGCGCTGGTGTAGATGTGTGGGCAGAGTTGGCATCGAGGTTTGTTACATGAATGGGTTCTGAGCTAGAGTTACTATGGTGCGGTGTGCAGTTACTGTTGAGAATAAGTTTAGGTGGCAGGTGTCTGTGGGCGAGATTGGCCTGCCACCCTGTGAAAGTGTGGGTCATTGTCCAGCATGGGTTGTAGATCCTGATGATGCTTTGGGAGGGTTTAGCTGGGGACTGTATGTGATGGCCAGTAAGGTCCTGTTGGTTTCTTTCTTGGGTTTGTCTTGCAGTAGGAGGCTCTGGGTACACGTCTGGCTCTGTTGATGTTCTTATTCCTTGTATGGGCATTGTAGTTTTGAGAATGCTTGGTGGAGATTTTGTAGTGTTGGTCTCTGTCTGAGAGGTTGAGCAGATGCAGTTGTACTCATGCTTGGCTGTAGACAATGGATGGTGTGATGTGCCGGATGGAAGCTGGAGGCATGAAGGTAGGCATAGCATCGGTAGGTTTTCGGTATAGGGGTGGTTTAATGTACCATCCTTATTTGCACTGTGGTGTCTAGGAAGTGGACCTCCAATGTAGATTGGTCAGGCTGAGGTTGATGGTGGGGTGGAAGCTGTTGAAATTGTGTGAGATATTTCTAGAGTCTCCTTCCCATGGGTCCAGATGATGAAAATGTCATCAGGTGTAGCGTAGTAGAGAGGACGTGGTGGACGAGAGCTGAGGAAGCGTTGTTCCAGTCGGCCATAAAAATATTGGCATATTGGGAGACCATACCGAGTGCCCATAGCGATGCCGCTAATCTGGAGAATATGTTGTCGTCAGATTTGAAATAGTTGTATGTGAGTGTAAAGGCACAGAGCTCAGCAGCCAGGTGCTGTGGCATCATCAGGGATTACCCTGTTCCTGACAGCTTGTATTCCATCTGTGTGTGGGATGTTTGTGTAGAGAGCCTCTACATCCATGGTGGCTAGGATGGTGTTTTCTGGAGGGTCACCAATGCATTGTAGTTTCCTCAGGAAATCAGTGGTGTCATGGAGATAGCTGGGAGTGGCACAGGGTCTGAGTAGAGTGTGCCACCAGCACTCCCAGTGATCTCTGTCACACCACTGATTTCCTGAGGAAACTACAATGCATTGGTATCTGAAGTTATGAAGATTGGCTCTACATTTGTATCTGAAATCTGTGTTGTATTCCTAGGTGGTACCCACCCGATAGGACGTACATCCAGGCTAGACAGCTATGTGTTGATAGCCTAGTAAGGACACTTCACTCTAACAGTGGACCAAAGAAGAAACTCATACTGCCCCAATAGGTCTTCTTGCGGACATCTCGGTCTCGAAAGGGCCAATGGCCGCACTCTGTAATTCAACAAAACACATAAGGGTATGTGATATGCTCATGTGAGTCTGTATTTCACCTTGGGCCAGTAACTTCCTACAAATGGGCTGTGGATTTAGTTTAGGACAGTAAATTTCCATGCACATGGCAGAGAATATAAAAAGGCACTTGAAACGTCTGCATTTTGTCTTCATTTCCTGCTTCACTTCTCTGGACTGGATTTCTTACAGGAAGCTTTGAACAAGGACTGATAACCCCCAATCTGTTTGGGTGATTCCAGAGAGACTCTTGCAGACTAGCAGTTTATTCCATCAGTGCTACAAACCTGATATAAGAACTTTACAATTATTTGTATGCATAGATCTTTTAACAGTAATCACTCTTCTTTTATTATTAAACCTTTAGTTTTTAGTTACTAAAAGATTGGCATCAGTGTGAATATTGGGTAAAATCTGAGTTATATATTGACTTGGCTAAGTGGCTGATCCTGATGTCTAATGAAATTGGTTTCCACTAACCACTCATCATATTGGCCAATGTTGGGGTGATGAACCAAGGGCTGGAATCCCTAAGGGGGACTGTGTTTGTTTTTGGCGTCTTGCTAACTGGAGTGGCAAACAGAAGCTCATTTATGTTACTGGTTTGGTAAATGCTCGCGATAGAATAACCGCCAGTTTGTTGTGTGTCTGTCCTACTTCTCAGCAATCTGTCCTGAATTGATATTCTCAGCTGTCAGCTACTGAGGCATGGTGACACCCTCTTCCCCCATACTACTTTTTATAAGAAAAGGTGTTTCTTCAAGCACACCCTAAATGTTGTTTTCCTGAAACTGGTTCTGAATTTCATGTAAATCAAACCATTAATCTACCAGTATTTTTCTTTCCAAAGCTTCCTTCATCTAAAGGGAAGTCCATGTTACATTTGTTGAATGTCAAGAGTACTATCATATTACTTGGAAGAAGACTTAAAACTTTCTTCTATATGAGTTATTTGTTTCATGTGCTGTTAATCCCAAAGGAAAAGCCATTTCATCTTAGTCCCTGTCTAGGTGGGTTAGACACCTCATTGAAGAGTGCTATAAAGGAGCTTCTCTTCTTACCCTTACGCCGTTTAGAGCTCATTCTGCTGAGACAGTGGTTAAATCTGCAGCTTTTAATAAACACATTTTTTGACTGAGATATGCAAAGCTGGAAGTCAATTCATACTTTAATGAAGCATTATACCCTGGATATATTATCCAAGTTGGATTCCCAGTTTGGTATAGCAGTACGCCAATCCTTGTTTAAGAAAAACTCTGCATTCCTCCGTCCCAAAAGTGGGAATATGCAGAGGCTACCGAAAGAAGTACTGAAGGTTACTTATTTGTGGGGTGACCAGATGTTCCGATTTTATAGGGACAGTCACGATTTTTGGGTCTTTTTTTTATATAGGCTCCTATTACCACCTCCTCCTCCTCCCCCGCCCCACCATCCTGATTTTTCACACTTGCTGTCTGGTCACCCTACTTATTTGTAACCAGAGGTCTTTGATATGGAAGCGTCATATTTGCACTGCCTGCCAAGCTTCCCTCTCCTGAGGAGTCCAAATTAAAATATCTAGGTTTTCCCATTTTAAAGGTGGAAGGGACTGAGTTGGCAATGACATCACACTCCTTATACTCTCACCCTCACAGTGCACTTGAATGCTAGATGGGGAAGGTGTGGAAGCGGGGGCATCTAATGAGCACTGCTACATGTTCATTTATCCTGCTGCACTGCTGGGAGCAAGTCCCAAGAGTATGAATATACAGAGACCAGTGTGAAGAACTCTGGTTACAGCTAAGTAACCTTCAGTTTTTATATAGCAATACACAGACAACAAAGCTAACAGGAATACAAAATAGTAAAAACTTGTCACTAAAGTATGAAGTGATAACCTGGAATATATGCAGAAAGATGATCTCCTCAGTAACAAGACTAAATCTCTTCTGTTCACTTATGCAATATTGCATTCTTTATCTGTATTGGTTTTGTTCTCTGGTAAAAGATTGATAGGTGCTTTCTAAAATAAATTCTTGAAGTATGAAGAGCTAAGGATACACCTTGACTTCCTCCTCTCAGATTTCTAGCTCTATCAATAGTGAAGTAAACTTCAAATGTTTCAGCAAATAATTTTCAGAAGTAGATGAATGTTTAGCTATACTGATTTCTTTTCCAAAGTACTACCTTATGGCTGAGGGGTGAAAACATTATTGCTTCTAGGGCTATTCTGAAGAGTCTCATACAGTAGAACCTCAGAGTTATGAACTGACTGTCAATCACACACCTCATTTGAAACTGGAAGTGTGCAATCAGTCAATAGCCAAGATGGGGTGGGAAAAGCAAAACCATGAAATAAAGTACAGTGCTATGTTAAATGTAAATTATTAAAGAAATAAAGGGAAAGTTTTGGGCGGGAAAGTAAGGAAACTGTTTCTGTGCTTGTTTTATTTAAATAAAAATGGTTAAAAGCAGCAATTTTCTTTTGCCTAGTAAAGTTTCAAAGGTGTATTAAATTAATGTTCAGTTGTAAACTTTTCAAAGAATGATAACGTTTTGTTCAGAGTTATGAACAACCTCCATTCCCGAGGTGTTCATAACTGAGGTTCTACTGTACTATGAGACTTTAAAAAAGCTCACTAAAGGCTCTACATAATGAGTTTCTGACCTAGTTGTTTGTTACTGTTTATATAAAGGAAGACGTTTTGGATAGTGTAGTAAAAATCTCGTTAAAGATGACTTTTATCTTGCTCAACTCAAAAGAATTAAATATCACTATTTCTTTTGGGTAGTCTCTCCTCAGGGTATGCTTCCTGTATATGTCTCACTGGGAATGCAGTTGTGGAAGCTGAAACATCAGGGCAGCTGAAGGCTACTTATTGATGCCGAGCTCTTTATGATGTTTCTAATTGGGCAGATGAGTTTGACCTTGATATGAGAGAGGCTTCTTAAAGTTGTCAGTTAAGCTGATTTAGCATTTTCTACAGTGGTTTTTTTTTTTCATTCCATGTACTTAAACCAGTATGTAACTGAGACCTAGATGCTGGAACTAGGGGTGCTGCCATGCGCCCCTGGCTTGCAATGGTGTCCATTTTATGGTATTTACAGTTTGGTTCAATGGCTCTCAGCATCCCCACTATAAAAATTGTTCTAGCACCCCTGAACTGAGATCTTACACTATAACAGTTTTAAATGTATTCATGCAAACAAATGCTTATTGTAGTTAAATATTTTCTTTAGTAATTATCTAAAAACCAAAATTATGTTGGAATTTTAAAAGTAATTATCATGGTTGTTAAAACATGACTTATGATGATAGATTCCAGTCCCGCTCAAACTTAACATATCCTTATTTTGCATTATTGACCGGTTCCCTTCCCCCCGTTTCATGGGCACAAGTTTATAAGAGCAGACTGCAAGTTACTTTAAGAATCAATTTTTGATTTTATATATAAAGGCCAAAAGTATAACTAGGTTAAAAATAGAAAAGTTCATGAAGTATAGACCCATTAATGGCTATTAGCCAAGATGGTCTGGGACACAACCCCATGCTCCTGGTGTCCCAAAATCTCTGACTGCTAGAAGCTAGGAATGGGTGACAAGGAATGGATCACTTGATAAATTAACCTGTTCTTTTCACTGCCTTTGAAGCATCTGGCATATTGGACATTGGTGGAAGAAAGAATACTGGGCTAGCTGGACCACTGGTCTGACCCAGTGTGATTATTCCTATGTTCTTCCTGTGGATGCCCATATTGTGAATGTACTCTTTTCAGCAAGTGTAAGCAGAAAAACAAACACACACACAAAACCCTGAGTGCTTAAGACATTGTTCTCGGGAACCTTTTGTCTATCAGACTTACTTTTCCTGTTTAACTAGTGGGGAGTGGTCATTTAGCTGCTTTAGATCTCCTAGGCGTGGGCATCGGGTGAAACTTCCTCTCGGGGAAGTTACTTCCTCTCTCCCCTCTTCCACCCATGGCCTCCCTCCAAGCTCCAACTGTGAAACGTGAGACACTCCAATTGTTGATTTCAATTTATGTGTCAAGAAGAGGTAGAACGGAGCATTTCCCCAGAGACTAGAGAGAGTTCTTCCTCTCCAGGACCTTTGGAACAGAGACACGAGTTTGACATCTTAGACTTGTCTCAAGTTCTGCAGCCAAAGGGCGGCCACTGGCTTAAGATGAGTCCCTATAGCACCTCATACCAGCAATAAAAACAGTCTGGGATACTAACTAAATCTGCTTACCACCTTTACTTATGCCTTAACTTTCACTGTACCATCCCTTTCACCTCCAATGGGCTATTCAGCACCAAGTGACCTGTCTGTGTGCTCAGTATTGGAATCTCCCTTGTTCTCATAGGACATAAGCAGTGCTAACTTGGCTGTGGGTTACCAAAACCATGGTACTACACATAGCAGTTGAGACACTGGCATAATCTACTTTCCCTACCTGGATACAAAGAATGCATGAGAGCCATAGCACATCAGAATTGGTTTCCCAGAACTAGAAGAGGTATATTTGTTGTCTTCTTCCACAACGAGATGTAGAATGGAGTCTTATCCTGTGCTTACACCTTCCTCTCCATTGCCACCACCCTTGGGAGTTAAGAAGGTCCTCCAGAGACACCTCTTTGGGTAGGTGAGTTGTGTGGGTCTCTGAGGGACCAGACTCCCACTTATGGATACCAGACTGGTTGACACACATGTTCCTCAGTTGTCGTCCTGCTGGATGCCCTGGGGTATGCAGCCATATGATTGCAAGCAGCCATATGATTGCAAACAACCATCTTTTGCTCCCACTTTCCCGTAAGAATGATAAGGATCAGCAGGCAGAGGTGGAAGAAAAATTTACCTCAGCAGCAATTTTGTCATCTTCCCTTGAATTATGTCTTGTCCTGCAGGTATCTTTGAGGTGTTCCAAGACCTGATGATATGCATTGCTGGGACCCTTGATGTTCCATTGGCAGTAGTGCAAGAGAAGTCTCACAAGCCACTAGACATTTGCGTATTTTCATGCCTAGGAAACTTGCAATTCTTATTAATGAAGGATTTTTACAGCTTGCTAAGGACTTTTGTGGCAGGCTTCAGCATCATCAGTGCCTGCAACTTTCAAGAGGGTGCATACACAGAACCAAGTTACTACTAAGGGCTTTGAGTACTCTGATTTTCATCTGCTGTCAGGCTGTTGTCGTAATGGCTGTTCGAGAAAGATCTTAACGGAAGGGGCCTCCTAAAACAACACCGAGGGAAAAGGATCCTAAGAAACTGTCTCTGTTTGTCCCCCCCAAAAAATAAAAATTAAAATAAGTCTAATCTTTTGCCCTTCTCCAGAAGTGCATTGCTTACCACTAGGTGCTTTTGGCAGAGTAACTTTCCATACTGGGATAAATTCTCACTTCCTTTTGGAAAGATTCATTTAACAGTGCAGGGAAGAATTAAAATCCATAATGCTAGAAGTGTAGCTGATGGGTGCCACTTTCTTGGAGGCTGCTTTAGCTGCATCTGATACGTCTACACTCACCATTGTCACATTTGAAGTATCAAAATTCTTCTGGCTCCAGTCATTGGGAATATCCTTTGAGATCCAAACCATGATAGATTATCTTCCATTTGAGGATCATGACTTCTTCGGCTCAAAGACTGATGAAGCCCTCTACTTATTGAGAACTTGAGAACGAACCAGTTTACGTGGTTCTCAATAGGCTTATATACTTCCACCCCAAGAAGAAAGCAAGCCAGATCTCAAACCTCCTTCAGACCACATCTTCATACTATAATCAACCACAGAGGGCATCAGTGTCTGGACCAAAGCATGAGCAGTGTGGCCTAGTGGTTGGAGTGAGCTGAAATGAGGAATAAGAGCTGAGAAGTGGAACTGGAGTCAGGAATCAAGAGTCAAGAGACCAGAGTCAGGAGCTGTAGCCAAGGATTGGAACGGAGGTAAACTGGAGTGAATCAGGAAATCAGACTGGAGCAAGAGTTAGAGGCTTTGTGAGATCAAGGCTGGAGTAGGGCTGAGAAGGAGGCAGGCCCAGGGATGATTGCAGCTGTGGATGAAGGGTTGAGCAGCCAATGACATGCTGGTGCTGCTGGCTTAAGAGCATGCCTGCTGGCTCCCCTTAGTAAATCATGTGGTTCTGTTGTAGCCCATCTGCGCTTATTAATCTGCCTGGAGATTGAATTAGCTAGTCTCAGGCTCAGCTGCAGGCAGGCCCTCATTCCTGACAGTCAGAGGCACTGAAAAAAAAGGAGCGGTTCCAGTTCAGATTACCTGTCATCTCTTCCTCAGATACACCACACTTAATCTTCCTTTTGGCAGCCAATGTCGTGCCACAGTTGAGAGCTTGCCAGAACCTTTCAAGTATGACTGTCAATTTTCCCCCCAGTCCTCCACTATCCTCCTTTTTGCAGCTGCCTTTTTTAAAAAATCAGGAATGCTAGACTGAGATCACTGCAGACCAGTGGGTCACAGAGAGTGTCATGCAATTCCAGTCTCTTCCTGCCCTTACTTCCCACTCCTCTTCAGTGACCCTCCTCCCAAGATGATATTGAAGCAGAAGGTGGATTTTCTTACATCTCAGAAGTGCCTTTAGAATTCAGGGGCAGGAGATTTGATATCCATGATTTTCTCATTCCAAAGAAGATAGAAAGATGATTTTTGTCTAAACAGGTTCATCCATCAGTGCATGTTCAGGATTGTGCCTTTTGACTTCGTAATTCCCTCGCTGGATCCTCAAGATGTCTGTGTTCTTATTTTCATACTTTAAGGTCACAGGAAATAACTCTCAATCCAAGTAGGAACATCTCACCACCAGTACCGCATCCTACCCTTTAGTCTTTCCACAACACAAGGTTAATTATCAAGTGGTTGGCAGTTGTAGAAACTTATCTAAGGATCTAGTTCTACCCATAGCTCAACAACTGGCTGATCTAAGTAAATGACCCGAATTGGTGACTAGCTTTATCCAAGTGACATTTTAAGTTCTTTATTAAAAAAAAAAAAAAGAAAAAAGAAAAAAAGCTACTGCACAAGTGTATCCCTAACAGATGCTGTGGCCAAAAGAATCCGATCTCATGCATGCACACCAAGAGTGGAATCCTTATGAACAGCACACATCCAACCACCACAGCTATTGAATGGTAAGTAACAGATTTCTTTTTCTGGACAAGGACTCGGTCTCAGAAGCAAGACTTTTTTCTGTAAAGAAATTCTAGTGGCATTAATACAAAACTCATCAGTAATGGCCATCTTAAAGCTAAACCTGTACATCCAGAAGATGTTAGAATAGGATGCCTTTGATAGGAAATCCTCTCTTGCTTGTCCATTTCATAAACTTTATCCCCTTTTCCAAGTATGTGTTTAATCTGGCATAATTTGTTCTTGTCTGTCCAGCTATGATGTCTCTGAAGATCAGTCTCATTAGAGAAAATGCATGTCCTGAAATGGCTTTTTGAACACAAAGTTGGAATGGGCAATAAGAATTGTTTCCTAGGCTTATGAATGTTTTGCCCCCTTTTCCTTGTCGGGCAGAAACTTGCCTGCTTTCAGTGATTGTGTTGGCCCAGTGACTCAGAGGAGCTCAGTTCTCTCTTGGAGTGGGCTTCTAGTTTATTTAATTTTACTGATAATGTACATTGATGTTCTCATTTTGTGGATGGCTCTATTCCTAGTCTCCTGATTCAGCTCTTATTTGGAGAGGGTGTAGAGATGCTCATAAGATGTTCTTGTCTTCCTCAGGAATGACTAGAAACCCACACTGCTTTTATTCTATAAGTGGCTCCTATAACCGATAACAGGGTTTTTTAGATTTTATAACTTGAGACTAAGCAGTCATATGCATTTTCAAAAATTTCCAGTTCTAGTCTGTTAATAAGGAAAGGCAACCCAAGGCAGGGAATGGTTTCCTTTTTGAGTCCTTGGTAGGCATGAAGGTAATGAAGTAATCTGTCATATGGTAAGTGCCAACATTTTTTCAGGGATGTGGTCACTGTCAGTAAGTAAATTAAAACTAGTAAAATATAGTGTAATGGGGATTCTATGATAAGAGGACCTATAAACTTCAGCAAGAGAAGAATGTGGCTGCTTTTGTGCTTAGCGTTGGTCATTGCAGAGACCATGTTACCTTTGCTTTGTAATGTGTAATAGCATCCAGTTTTGCTGGACCACTTAACAAATGAACACTTAAAATGTATAAATCCTAAGTGGCTTGGGTTACAGGGTTACATTGTGATAGTTAAAATCAGGTTAGGAGCATGAACTAACACCTCTATGTTGAATTAGAAAGAATTGGGACCGGACTGTTCAGTGATACGTTATTCCTTAGTCTGTAACTTGTTCTTTCTCTTGGTCTGTCAAAACCTCATATATTAACCTTCAAGTCATACTGAAACTGATATTCTTTCCACCCAGGTTTTCTTGAAAATGCATCATTATATTATTTTCTGGAAAAGTGGGTTGTCCTGGAGGACATTTTGGTTGGATCAGGATGATTTCATATTATGGACGTTTGATCCCATTCTGTATTTGTGCATGTGCCCATTCAAAGGTCTTGGCACATTTTAAAATCCAAAATAAATCAACGTGTCTGCTAGATATGACAATCCATAGGAACTCTTCTGAAAGTCATGCTTATTTCTTTCTTGCGAGGCTTTTTCGTATTAGTCATTGGAACTGGCTGGTGATTCCCAAGTGTTGAGAATACTTATTATAGGTACAGGCTATGCCTTCAGTCATGTTCTACTCCATTTGTAAAAGGACAGCATGTTATTTCATCTGTTTTATCATTTCAAATAGAGACCAGACATGCCAAACTCGCAAAACAAAACCCAGAAATTGAGCTTGTTTTTGGCTTAATTGGAGTGGGAATTGCTTATTGGCTAGTTTTTGGCTTGTAGTTTGTTGTTTGGCTTGTAGCTTGTTGCTTCTGTTTTTTCATCAGCTCCTGGCAAGGAGGGGAGAGAGTCAGGGGTGCACAGCGGGTCCATCACAGGCCCAGACTGCACCCTGGGGGGATCTAGTCACCTAGAATGTTGGGGTTCTTAAGAATTGGCTTCGTTTGGCCTTGTTTTGAAATGGGATTAGTTTGATTTTTGGCTTAGTGTGAAAGTCAGGGTGCTTATTTACCACAAAGTTGGCAACTGTGATGGAGATTTCATGGTCTGTCTTTCAGGCCATGAACCAATTTGTAGAATCATAGGACGGGACCTCAAGAGGTTATCTAGTCCAGTCCCCTGCACTCATGGCAGGACTAAGTATTATCTAGACCATCCCTGACAGATGTTTGTCTAACCTGCTCTTATAAATCTCCAATGATGGAGATTCCACAACCTCCCCGGGCAATTAATTCCAGTGCTTAATCCCAAGACAGTAAGTTTTTCCTAATGTCTAACCTAAACTGCCCTCACTTCCTTATAAGCCACTTGCTTCTTGTCTTCTCCCCAGAGATTAAAGAGAACAATTTTCTCCCTCCTCCTTGTAACATCCTTTAATGTACTCAAAAACTGTTACCACGTCTCCTCTGTCTTCTCTTCTCCAGACTAAACAAACCCAATTTTTTCCATCTTCCCTTGTAGGTCATGTTTTCTAGACCTTCAGTCTTTCTTGTTGCTCTTCTCTGGATTTCCTCCAATTTGTCCAGATCTTTCCTGAAGTGTGGCTCCCAGAACTGGACACAGTACTCCAGTTCAAGCCTAATCATTGCATAGTAGAGGGGAAGAATTCCTTCTTGTGTCTTGTTTACAACACTCCTGCTAATACATCTTGGAATGTTTGCTTTTTTTGCAACAGTGTTACTGTTGACTCCTATTTAGGTTGTGATTCATTATGACCCCCAGATTCATTCCTGCAGTACTCCTTGCAGGCATTTCCCATCTTGTATGTGTGCAACTGATTGTTTCTTCCTAAGTGGAGTATTTTGCATTAGTCCGTATTGAATTTCATCATATTTACTTCAGACCCTTTCTCCAGTTTGTCTAGATAATTCTGAACTTTAATCCTATCTTCCAAAGCACTTGCAATTCCTCCCAAGTTCGTGTCGTCTGCAAACTTTATAAATGTACTCTCTATACCATTATCTAAATCACAGATGAAGCTACTGAACAGATCCAGACCCCGAACTGATCCCTGCGAGAACCAGCATAATATGGGCTTGACTGAACCACTGATAACGAGTCTCTGGGAACGGTTTTCCAACCACCTTATAGGTAGGCACCCACCTTATAGTAGCTCTATCTAGGTTGTATTTCACTAGTTTATCAGAAAGTTATGCGAGACTGTATCAAAAGCTTTACTAAATTCAAGATATACCACATTACCACTTCCCGCCCTATCTACAAGGCTCGTTACCCTGTCAAAGAAAGCTATTCGGTTGGTTTGACACCTTTTGTTCTTGACAAATCCATGCTGACTGTTACTTATCAGCTTAATATCTTATAAGTGCTTGCAAATTGCTTGATTATTTGCTCCATTATCTTTCTGGGTACTGAAGTTAAGATGACTGATCTGTAAATCTCTGAGTTGTACTTATTTCTGTTTTTGTAGATGGGCATTACATTTGCCCTTTTCCAATCCTCTGGAATCTCTCCTGCCTTCCATTACTTTTTGAAGATAATAGCTAATGGCTCAGATATCTCTTCAGTCAGCTCCATGAGTATTCTAGGGTGTATTTCATCAGGCAGGACCTGTTGACTTGAAGACATCTAATTTGTCTTAAGTAATTTTTAACTTGTGTTTTCCTTATTTTAGCCTCTGATCCTACCTCATTTTCACTGGCATTCACTATGTTAGACATCCAATCACTACTAACCTTTTTGGTGAAAACTGAAACAAAAGTGTCATTTGGCAGTTCTGCCATTTCCAGACTCTTTTATTGATCCCCCCCCACCCCCAACCCTCCTTTATTGAGTAATGGGTCTACCCTGTCCCTTGGTCTTCCTCTTGCTTTTAATGTATTTGTAGATTGTTCTTTTGTTACCTTTTATGTCTTTAGCTAGTTTAATCTTGTTTTGTGCCTTGGCCTTTCTAACTTTTACTCCTATATAGTTGTGCTATTTATATTGTTTGTTCTTTGTCTCACTACATCTTTATGAAACTGCTTGGGCATCAGAGGTTTTTTTCTTGGAGGGCATTAAATGAAAAATTATATCTTCAAAGTGGCCACTACTCCCTTGAGGTAGTTGATAGGGTTGTGAGTTCAGTCCTTGAGGGGGCCATTTAGGGAGCTGGGGCAAAAATTTGTCTGGGGATTGGTCCTGCTTTGAGCAGGGGGTTGGACTAGTAGACGACCTTCTGAGGTCTCTTCCAACCTTGATATTCTGTGATTCTAAGTCTGGTCCATGCATAAGATTACTCCTGAGAGCATTTTGTGCCAACAAATTTAAAATTCTGCATACAATATTTTAAAATTCTGCAAATTTTATTTGTCAAAAAAATGTGAGGCTCCAGCATGTCATTGAAGAGCAGAAGCCAGTGGCTGCACAGAGGTGGGAGAATTCAGTGCAGCTTCCCCTCCTGCCTTTCCCGACATGGACTCAGAGGTGAGCCTGTACCCAACCGTGACATAGCGCAAGAACTGGGCCTGCTCTAGAAAACCCCAGAGCCCTGCCCCTCTATGCCAGGTGCACCAGGTGTGGGCCGGCAGGCTCAGCAAGGCACGATCCTAGTGTGGAGGGGCTTAATATAGGGAGATCCGGGGTGGGTTGAGAGGGTCCTTTGTGGGGCAGTCTCGGTGCGCGTGTCTCAGTGGGGGATCTGGGTGTGGGGTGGAGATCTGGATACACGGGCCTTGTTGTGGGGGTTCTGGATGAAACAGTTTTGGGACTGTGTGTGTGTGGGGGTGTGTCCAGGTGAAGATCGTTGCGGCTCAGCAGGGAGAGTCTGCAAAGTGAGGGGACTAGAGCTTAACCCAGAGGGGATCTGGGTGTCGAGGGTTCACTGGGGGGTCTAGATGCTGCGAGAGTGGGGCGCAGTGGGATGGAATCCTGGTACAGCTGCTTGTGGCTTGATGGGATAGGGATCCGGGTATAGGTTACACCTCGGGGTGGTCCAGGTGAAAGGGGGAGTGGGGATCATCAAGAGGGGGTTCTGAGTGTGGGGTGGTGAGGCTCAGCAGGAGGGTATAGGTAGGAGGGGGGGTCTGGATGCATTGGGGTTGGGTGAATGGGGAGCAGCTCCCTATACAGAGATCCCTCCCTCTGCAGCTAAAGATCAATGGGTGTGAGGAGGGAAGAATTTGCAGAGCTTCCTGTAGATTGGGGAGAAATCTGGGGCTGGGTTTGACCCAGCCTGGAATGCCATGCAAGGGAAGAGGAATTCCCATCCTCCACAGCCTGGGTGGGACTAGCATGTGAGCCCAGCGCAAGGGTAGGAGCCACCAACCGGGTCTTCCCCAGTCCCGCCATCTGCCCCACAATGACGTACTTCTCTGCCAGCTGCTGTAGGCACCTGAAACATACTGCTGGGGAAAGCTGCATGTCCGCTTCTGTGGCTTCCCTTTGCTTCCCTGTCATTTTTCTGTGGGGAAGCAAAGAAATCTGCGGGAGACATAAATTCTGCACATGCACTATGGCACAGAATTCCCCCAGGTATAAAGGTAGCTAATGTAACAACCAGAGGAATGAAAAAATACTCAACTTCTCCCTCACTTATAGGCACACTCCTCAACTCTAGCACAACCACTAATCACATCAAATAATGCATCACAGCTTTAACTCTGTCTAACTGGGAATGCTAATTCTCCCCCACCCTTTTTCCCCCAAGCTCCCCACCACCACCGACACTGAATTTCTCCACTACCATGCTTACATTCTCTCATGTTTGGGGAATAGGGTGTTTTCTGGGACCTCTGTATGTCTTGCCTTTTTTTCCGTCTTGGTCAGAAACTTGCCTGCTTTCAGTAATTACATTGGCCCAGTGACTCAGAGGAACTCAAAGTTCTCTTGTTCTTGTCTCTGTTCCTTTTTCCTAATAAGCTTTCCAGGTTTTTCTGTAGCCAATTTTTATTGGCTAGCTTAGCCACCATTTCCTTTTTTGCAGATTCAGATTGTTGATTTGAAAGTCTGCCAAATGGTATATTGGTGAACAAAAGTAACCAAAGCTACTTTTTTATTTATGATGAATAACATTAGTATTTCTCTTATAAAGGATAGGATCTTCAATAGCGTAACAGCTACTTTGACAAAAATTAGGCTCATCTGGAGCTGACTGAACACTTTCACGAGCTGTGCTCCTGAGCTGGTTTGGGACTTTGTCAAAGATCCTTGTCTTCATCAAAATAACTGTTTCTTTGTCAGAAGCCCTCATCCAAGAAGCAACACAAATACTGCAGGAGTCCTTTTTCCCCAACTTGCTTCAAAGCTTTTCCCCTCTAGCTTATTTTAAAAGCTTCCATATGCCATGTTATCCAACAGAAGTAGCTGACATGTCATCCATCAGCTCTGTTGTGCAGAAGTTTTCAGTTATGGTGACTAACCCTGTTTTTCTTTGTGTTAATAAAATAATTATGTATCACCAGAGGAGAGGGAGACCCTAAATCTGACTATATACACATTTTAAACTTTCTGCTGTCTGTAGCTTTTAAGGTATAGGGGGCCAAAAAATTGAAATTCAAAATCTTAACTTCTTTAAGATTTATTTTTAATTGCTTAGAACTCAAACTAAGATTTACTTGGAAACTTTGAGAAAATTTGGTCTTTACTCAGACTGTGTGTTGTAAATTTGGGGTTAAACTATTTTTCTAACAAAACAGAGGCCGAATTCTTACCTATTTATGTAGATTATTATAGGCCCTCATTACCATAATATGAGCACCTCACAGTCTCTAATTTATCTCTGAACTCCCCTGTGAGGTAGGGAAACATTACTTATCCCCATGTTACAGATGGGGCACTAAGAGTACTCAGTATTGCAGTGGGGAGGTATGATTCCCCGTTCAGGTAAATACTCGTTCTAGCTCTACTCGTCCTAGTGCACTAAAAGTAGCAGTGTGGACAAGATGGCCCAGGTAACGGCTCTGTCTTACCACTTGAGTTTGGAATCAGGCGGCTAGCATGAGCTGCTGGCCGGGCTGCTATTGTGCTAGCTTGCATCTGTCAGCCTGCCCTGGGAATCACACCTTGCAGGTCCCAGAGGGGGTCTGTGGTGAGCAGGGTATTCAGCCCAAGTCTCAAACTAGCACCCTAAACCATCCTTCCTCTTAACTTCGACTATAGTATTGCTACTGCTTCTCCAGTGTCAACTTCATGTTTGAAGGACATCTGTGATCTGGTCCTGGGATAAAGACCCTAATGCCATCTTGTTTTTGTGACTATACCCTCATTTATTTTTTGGATCTGGGGCGGGGGATGGGGGAGAGAGAGAGAGAGAGAGAGAGAGAGAGAGTTTAGTCTGTGTCCCTGACTGATAGCCCTCTATAGCATCTGTTTCCCATCTGGTTCGTTTTCAGAGGAGTTCATCTTTTAATACTTAGACAGTGACTAGCAGGTTGCTTCATAGTATAAATCCTCCTGTTTCTCCCTGTGATCTCACTTTGGTCCAAGTCAATTTGATACATCATTCCTTTTAACCCCAAAGAGATGTCCATTTGCTTAGCTATCAAGAGCAGTTGTGGGGCCTTGGAAAGAATAGGGGGGACCAGAATTTTTCTTTGTTAACCTTAACTGTTTTTCTGCTGGAACAAGATAACTCATGGTAATAGTTACCAGCAGTCAAACTTATTAGGCTGTTTGTCTGGCGCTTGGTAGCTGTCAAGCTGGTATTGCCATCAAGTCTCTGAGCTTAGTTTTCTAGTCTTCCTCTCCTAAAAGTGCTGCATAAAATAGTTGTGTGGTCTGGCACTGGAGTATTCCGGTAGAAGTAATTAACAGAAATATCCCTTTGTGGATTGAGCTATGTGTTGTGAAGCTGATGATATAATGAACTTCCTCTGTCTTTCAAATATATTGGAGTTATATCTATCTCTTTCAATTACGCTTAAATTTTCTGGTAGCTGAGTCATTTTCATGGAGTACTCTTTAATACTTTGTTTCTCAACACTGTGAAGATGTACTTTACAGAATACAATAAAAGTAACTGTCTTCGTATTAAAAATAAGTGAATGATATAGAGGTTGTGATGTGCCTAGGGCACAATGATAATGGATTAAGTAATTTATTCCCAGTATCATTCCCTTTCCTTTAGCCTTTTGTAGTATAATATATCCTGCCAAACCACTAAGTGAACTTAAAGCTTAGCTGAAAAACAGTTTTATTAAATGTATAATAACTGTCAGGCAATTCTGACAGGTTCAAGATCTCTTAGTGTTCTGAAATTGTGATACCCCCATTATGTTGCTATTTTTTAATCTGCTGTTGAAATATTAGTATGATTAAGGCCACTTTGGACAGGATGGCCAGTTTAAGAAATCCTTTGCGCCTCTTTTTAAAAGTCTTGTTGAATTTGTTAGACAATAGCAGCAGCTGTTTAATATTAATCCTTTTCAGTGTGGTGGTGATGATCCACATATATCTTATTACTTGATTTTATTTAGCCACCTAAACAGTAGTTTCAATATAGAGTTGCTTGAGATAAATTATTTTTCTTGTCTTGACCCATCAAAATGTTGTATTCTCATTTTGCACATGGCTTTAAAGTGTATATGGAAAGTTCAAAAAATGAATATCACTTTTTATACATTTGGCTTTTGAAAACTTTCCATTGTACAAATGTTCCTTGCATTGCAGGGATACAGTTGTGAAAACAGTGAGTTTTTTAAAATCTGACTGACTAAATCTCTAGCTCAGGGGTCGGCGACCTTTCAGAAGCAATGTGCTGAGTCTTCATTTATTCACTCTAATTTAAGGTTTCGCATGCTAGTAATACATGTTACTGTTTTTAGAAGGTCTCTTTCTATAAGTTTATAATATATAACTAAGCTATTGTTGTATATAAAGTAAACAATGTTTTTAAAATGTTTACGAAGCTTCATTTAAAATTAAATTAAAAAGCAGAGCTCTCCAGACTGGTGGCCAGGACCCGAGCAGTGTGAGTGCCACTGAAAATCAGCTCACGTGCCGCCTTCGGCACACGTGCCATTGGTTACCTACCCCTGCTTTAGCTGATGATAATAGTAAAGTTTA
This sequence comes from Chelonoidis abingdonii, assembly GCF_003597395.2. Lineage (NCBI taxonomy): Eukaryota > Metazoa > Chordata > Testudines > Testudinidae > Chelonoidis > Chelonoidis abingdonii. Next base: position 18,953,314 of record NC_133783.1, on the reverse strand, counting down.
AATTTAGCATCAAATTGAATTAACAATTCAGTCTTTTAAAAATTTGCTGTTTTTTTCCCCCCGCTCCTTGTAATTTTATAAAATGAGGAATATAGTGGGTAAAGACTAACCCATTTTCTGTAGCCAGTAGTGTATCATTTAGACTGAAATATCCCTTGTGTATTCAATAAATCATGACTGAGTTTTTGGTATGTTTGAAATTCAGTTTGTCCATTCTTGAGATCTGAGTGTGAAAGGTCTTGTTCAGTATTTTAAGTGCTTATTTTGCACCTCTAATTTAACAGGCATTGTAAAACTTCAAACTCCTCTTGGTCTTCAATGAGACGTTTTAAAGAAACTTGGTTATCCAAAAACTTGTTTTTTCTAAGTATTAGAAATTTATATTTTTGACTACATGGTATGTGAGTTTTCTGTTAATTCAGTGTAGTTCACTGCTTTTGAAAATTTGGGCCAGTAGCCTGCATGACCATTCATTGAAGATTGACAGAACCTTACCAATGATCAAGAAATGTCTGAAAGACAAAAGCAAATTAACTTCCTTTTATGGATTACTTACATTTCCCCAGGTTACATGAACTGAAAAGGGACAGGGTGGCTTATTGAAGATAAACATGAAAAATAAAACAACGAAATATTCTCTTGTCTGTTATGTCAGAATAATAATAATAAAAAAAAAAACCCTCTATTTAAAAGTATAAAAAAATTAATGCCTCACGTGGTAATCTGCAGAATATAAAAGTATGAAATATAACTTAGTGTTCACCTTTTCTCCCTTAATCACTCACATATCTCCAGTTACCCTTTGTCAGCCATTAGATACTGAACATAAAAACAAACAGAAAAACCCCACAGCTTTGGAAGGTAATTACATGAAATGAAGTTTTATCTTTTACACAACTATGAAGCAGTATGTTGTTAGAATATGAGGGTAAGAAGTAAGTGAATCTGTTAAGTAGGCCACAATTTATACGGAACATGAAAACGTCAGGTGACATCACAGCTCAGTTGCTCATTGAAGAGTAGAATGAGGGTGAATCTCCTTAGTAATGTATTAAAAATGGTTTTTCTTAGTCTCTTTTCAGTTTCATATAGTGTCCCCTGGCAAGAGGTCTACCACTGCAGCGGTGTTCAAGCACATATTTTCTTAACTGGTAACACTAGGCCGACCCCGCCCCCACGTATGGGTCAGTGTTGGAACCTCAGGGCTGCCCCCCGGAGGCAGCTGTTGAAAATGTCCCAGTGTCTCTGTCTGTGTCACCCTAGTGCAGGGGCGTGTGTGTGTGTCGGGGATGAGCCCTGCGCCACATCTCAAAAGAGCATTTTAATTTAATCCTTTGTGGCTGATCTTTGCAGGTGGCTCTGCCATGCCCCCTTCCCCCCGGCTTCTGTTTTAATAAAGACTCACAGAGATGAAGAAAAAAAAACACTTAATACATAATTCCCATATGAAGAATTTTTGGCTATGTTTTCAATTGTTCTCTTGTATAGAATGTACTCTCCCCCGCCCCAATTTATCAGAGAAATTTATTTTGTCCACATCTCTCAAATGAACTGTAGCAAGACAGTATTAAAGGGTATTTATTTAAAAAATATAAACTCAGCAGTGAAAAGCTAATATGACATTTTGGAGATAAATATTTGATATAAATACATTATGAATTTATACAGCAGAAAGATCAGAACACTGAAGTGTGAGATGCAGTTGCTATGTAACAAGAACATGGTCAGTTTATTAACTATGCATCTTGAGAACAGATGTCTACACACACAGAGTTACCTATTCTGTATATATGTAACACAGCAGGCATAGGAAGGAAAGTTGTCAGCTTGTCAGAAGAACCATTTGCATTCTCAGAATCGAGTAGAGAACAATTGTATCTCACTTTCAGCTTCTATTGTCAAGTATGGTTATACTCCTGGCACTTTAGGAAATAACCTCCTCTCAGTAGCTGTAATTTAGCCAGGTGCTTTATAATGAACTAAATTAAAAGAATCAACATATTTCTTCTGTGTATTGGCAGGTTAGCAGTATGTTTGATTTAACTATGTTTAGTTTTCCCTAAAGTGTATTGAGATTTTAGTTATTGGTACTGAATCCTTGTGGCATTGGAAATCAGGCTAAAATAAATATAAATACAAATATAACAATGGATAGTTTCTTACCCGCATCTGTGTACAGTAATGCAAAGAATTGACTCTTAAAAGCATTACAGAATTAAGCACTATAAACTCTTTGTGTGAAGGGGGGCAGACTTTAAATTTCATTGAACTAAATGTGAACATATCAGATTGATATCATTACTGCAGAGAAGCTACATACTTACTATTAGTTTCCCTGGAAAAAAAGACCATTTTGGTGTCAAATTCTGTAATGATATTCAGAGGCAACACAGTTACTGCTTACATACTGTTAAATGTATGTCAGTCTTTCTTTAGAGTAATGGAGAGAGCTGATAAAGGCTCTCCTTTTTATAGTGTTGATGCTTCTGCTCAGCAGGTTTCTTGTTTTTGATTTTTATGGAGGAATTCATGACATGTCAGTTTTCTGGGAAATTTATTATTTTACTCACACCTGATTTACACTGCCCATCCAGCTTTAATTTTGTCCCCTAATATTTTCCAAAATGTACACAAAGGTCAAAATAAATTACTAGGGACAGATTTTTTTTTTTAAATTTTGATTTTTGAATTTACATTTTTCTTTTAAAAAATAAACCTATTTAAAGTTAAATTTTGACATTGACAGTTTATATTAAGGCCTGATCTTTCTACAACCCATTCAAATCAATTACATTCAATTAAAAATATTCTGCAGCAAATGTATACTGCTTGAAGTTTTAAAGAGAGTCTGATCACTTGAACTCGTAAAAGTCACTGGTGAAACACCTAGAACCAGAGTTTGTTCAAGAGCTGAACCAGCTTTTAACAGCACTAATATCTTCTGGAGATGCAGGAAGAATTTTTTATCATTTTGTTTGTTCTGTTTGTTTAGTTCAATGACTGATTCATTCATAAAATGATTGGGAGTTGAAAAAGCTTGTTTTCCTCTTCCAGTCTGTGACTAAAAACAAGACGTGAGAGGATGAGGTCCACTAGTTCTAAAATCTTGAAGGACACTGTGACCAGAAGCAATGAGTTCAATTCACAAACTACAGGTAACACTTCCTTTGTTTAGTCAGTAAGTTGTAAATTCAAAAGATGTTTTGACAAAATAATATTTTTCTCATGTATTCAGCATATTAAGGTAGTTGTATTTAACTGATAAAAAACTAAACTGCTGTTTTGTGCATTTTAATTGAATTCTAGTTTTCATCCAAATGCAGCTTGAAAGAAATCAGAAGTAAAATAATTAATCTTCTAGTAAATAAGAAATACATTATTGACTATTTGCCAACATAAGACTAAATAGGAATCTGAATAAATGTATGTTAAGCTATGTAATTACTTAAATAAATGTCTCTAAATATAGTGTAGTCTCCTGACTAGCAAAAAAGTAACACATTCAGTATAAAGGCTATATTTAGTTGCCAACTTACTTTAATGGTAACCAACCATTAAAGGTCAGACCAAGAGTTTTCATGAGCGTGGTTGCGGGGTGGGAGGAAGCCCAGCGAACACACACTGTTTGCTAGAGCAAGGGGAAATAAACGTTTTTTAACTTAGTCTCTCAGGCACTATTAATCCTTGCATTATGACCTGATGGCAAGGCTGAGCTGGGTAAGCATTTTCTCTTCCTTTTTCCCTTCAAGGCCACTCATTAAACATTCTGGCTATTTATATAACTGTTATAATTCCTAGATAAAAAGCTATGTTATGTTGCCATTAGCTGAGAATGCATACAGTAGAGTAGAACCTCAGAGTTGTGTTCACCAGAGTTACAAACTGATCAGTCACCCACACACTTCATTTGGAATTGGAAGTACCAATCAGACAGCAGAAATAAAAACAATGAAGCAAATAGTGCAAGTACAGTACTATGTTATACATAACTATTTCAAAACAGGGAAAGTTAATTTTTTGGCAAGGTAAGGAAATTGTTTCTGTACTTGTTTCATTTAAATTCAGATGGTTAAAAGCAGTGGTTTTTTTGCATAGTAATGTTTCAAAGCTATATTAAATCAACGTTCAATTGTAAACTTTTGCAAGAACAACCATAATGTTTTGTTCAGAGTTATGAACAATTCCTGACATGTTCGTAAGTCTGAGGTTCTACTGTATCAGCAAAGAGTAAAAAGTTAGATGTTGTATTTCTCCCTAAAATCAAACCTTATAAATCCAAGAGAACTTTAAAGACACTCAGATGGCACTGCTGTCACGACTTCTCTGCTCTCCTCCAGAGCTGGTGATCTGTGCTTTCCTCACTGGTTTGGATCCTGATTTACAGCTTCAATCTTTTTGTCTGAGGTTAGTACCCACTTTTTTGCATGAAGTGCAAGTGCAAGCCAAACAAGCTACAAGCCAAAAACTAGCCAACAAGCAACTCACAAGCCAATTAAGCTTAAAAACAAGCCCAATTTTGGCGTTTTTTCCCCATGGGTTTGGCATGTCTGCCTTCCAGGTGTTGGGCCTATTAATAAATTACCAGAAGTCCACCTGTGTCCCTATAGAAAGGATAGTTTATTGGCGCGGTTCTCGATTCTGAACAGGTGAAGCCCCTGTTTTCAGAGGATTGTATCTGCTCAATCTCGACTTTGATAAGCTCCCTTCAGGCACATCTGATCACAAAAGTCCAGATGTGCTTGAGCCTTCTGGACCACATGGCATCGTGAACATGTGGTACAACATGCAAGGCTACATCTCAGACCTCTTCAGGCCTGGTTGGCCACTGTATATTCACCCTCGTGACATCATCTGGACATGGTATTTACTGTCCTTGACTCACTGACTTGATGATTGAACAGACAAACAGTTTGTGCAGGAGTACCTTTTTCGAGGCCCCAACCATCTATGTATCTCCAATGCCTTGGTGCTGGGTTTGGGAGTCCGCCATGGGCAGCTTAGGACTCAAGGCCTATGGTCTCAAGAAGAGCTCTTGTTCCATATCAGTAATAGAGACCACAGGGCAGTTCGTCTGCCCTACCAGGCATTCTTAACCCACCTTAGACAGTGCAGTCTCAGTTCTCACAGACAGTACAACGTCCATGTACAACATCAACAGACAGGGTGCAGCGCATTCTTCCCTCCCATTCCAGGAAGCAATCCAACTGTGGGAGTTTTGCATTACATACTCAATCTACCTAGAACAGGAGTGGGCAAACTTTTTGGCCAGAGGGCCACATCGTGGTGGGAAACTGTATAGAGGGCCGGGTAGGGAAGGCTGTGCCCCCCAAACAGCCTGGCCCCTGCCCCTATCTGACCTCTCCCACTTTCCACCCCCTGACTGCCCCCCTCAGAATCTCCCACCCATCCAACCCCTGGTTCCTTGTTCTCTGACCTCCCCCTCCCAGGACCCCTGCCCCTAACCAGCCCTGGGACCCCTGCCCCTATCCAACCCCTCCCCCCCCCCGCTTCCTGTCCCCTGACTGCCTGATCCCTGTGCAGACCCCTGCCCCATCACAGGACCCCATCCCCATTCAATCCCCCCTGTTCCCCATCTCCTGCCCCACCAAACCTCTGCTGCATCCAACTGCCTCTGTCCCCTGACTACCCCCCGCTTGGGCCCCCTGCTCCATATCCGGGCCCCCAGCCCCCTTGCCAGGCCACTCATAGCAGCATGTCTGGAGCCACACTTCCTGGCTGGAGCCAAACACACTGCCCTGCATGAGCGTGCAGCCCCGCCACCAAGAGCACTGCCCGCGTGACGGCATAGCTGCAGGGCTGGGGGCTCAGGGACCAGGCAGGATGGTCCCCGCGGGCTGGATGTGACCCACAGGCTATAGTTTGCCCACCTCTGATCTAGAAGCATCTTATCTGCTGCGTATATAGAACCAACTCTCAAATCACCTCAACAGGTCCTTTTCCACTTACCACGATTGGTCCGTTCATCCAGACATCACTAAAAACATCTTCCAAAGGTGGGGGACTTCTCTTATAGAGTTGTTTGCTACCTGCAACAACAGGAAATGCCATAAGTTTTGTTCCCAGAGGGGCCATGGCACGGGGCCTCCTACAGATGCCTTCCTGTGGCATAGACAACTTATCTGTATTATACCTTCCCCCCCATTCCCTTAATTCACAAGGTTCTGTTGAAGATCAAGCAGGACTGAGCACAGGTCATCCTTGTAGTCCTGGCATGGCCCAGACAGCACTGGTTTACCACCCTCTTAAGCCTTTTGGTGCAGCCACCAATCGGGCTCTCACTGCACCCAGACCTGATCACCGAGGACCATGGTCAGCTTCTCCACTCGCATCTCAGTTCTCTTCATCTGACAGCATGGAACCTTCACAGCTGAATCCTGACGAGCATGCTTACTTTGAGGAGGTTTGTAGACCTACTAGGCAGTAGAAAATATTCCACCACGGTAACTTACCTGGCAAAGTGGAAACGATTCTCCATCTGGTCTTCCCAGCGTGGGCTTCCACATATAAAATGCTCATTGCAACTTATTTTGGAGTACCTTCTACTCTTGAAACAACAAGGTCTGGCCCTTTCTTCAATCAAGGTCCACGTGGCAGTCATTTAAGCCTTCCATCCTAAGGTTGACAACAGATTGGGGTTTTTTGGCATGAAATGGTAATCCATTTTCTCAAACGGCTGGAGAGTGTGTTCCCTCAGAAGGAACCAATCTCTCTTTGGGACCTAAATCTCATCCTGTCAAAGATGACAGGCCCACCCTTCATCCCTCTAGTGACATGCTTGCTGTTGAACCTACAAGTGCCTTTTTAGTGGCCCTCACTTCAACCAAGAGGGTTTTGGAGATCCGAGCCCTCATGTCGGAACCCCTCGTATACAATTTTCTTCAAAGATAAAGTGCAGCTGCACCCATATTCAAAGTTCCTCCTGAAAGTGGTTTCACAATTCCACTTCAGCCAAGCAATTTTTCTACCAGTATTCTACTCTTTTAAGTTGCATGCAGATAGGGAAGAACAATGTCTGCACTGCTTGGATGTTAGATCGGCCCTGGTATTTTATATTCAAAGGAGCAAGCTGTTCTGCAGGTCAATTCAGGTGTTCATAGCGATAGTTGAGAGAATGAAGGGGCTCCTCATCTCTGCCCAGAGGATTTAATCTTGGATGACTTAATGTATCCAGGCATATTATGACCTCGCAGGAGTCCCCCCTCCACCTAACCTGACTGTTCACTCCACAAGATCTTAGGCCTGTTTGGATGGTTTCTTAGCTCAAGTCCCTGTTAAAGATATCTGCAGAGCAGCAACCTGATCTGTGATGCACTCATTCTCCACACACTGTCCCATTACCATACATGCCAAAGATGATGCCAGCTTTGGCCACACAGTGTTACAGGCAGCTTGTCCTTGGTCTCCAAGCCCACCTCCTGTGCAGCTGCTTGTGAGTCACCTGTATTGAAATGGACGTGCATGCACTCAAAGACAAAATGGTTAACTTTCTGTAACTGTTGTTCTTCAAGATGTGTTGCACATGTCAATTCCAGGACCCATCCATTGTCCTCTCTCTTGGAGTTGTCAGTAAGAAGAAATGGAAGGAGTGCAGACTCCATGGGGCCCTTTATGCTGGCACTATGAGCATGTGGCAAGATGGGGTGCTGAAGCAGACCCCATGGATACCAGTAATGGAAAAAATTACAGCAATTGTGGGTGGGTCGCACGTGCATCTATATTGGAATGGACATGTACAACACATCTCGAAATACAACAGTTACAGACAGGTTAGTAAGTAGTTTTTTCCAACTGAAGTTGATTCAATAAAGAAATGCTTTTAAGCTCGACAGTTATAAAACAGTGCAGACAATGCATTTCTTTTACCATTTTATGGAACTATTTTCCATGTGTGCATAACAATTGTTTGGTTATAATTGGGTAACTTTGGTTTAAAACTACATATTTGCATTTGATGCTGGCTTTCATCAGGATATTAGGTTTTTGAAGGAGGAAATGCTGGTTGGAACAAATACAGTTTGGATTTTTCATCTTTTCTAGTAGTTTTTTACATTGTAGATTTGGATAGAGATTGTGTTTAGCTTATCTGTTCTGTTCACGTATAGAGCTTAATACACAAGAGAAAGAAGGAGGAAAAGGTTTATTTTTAAGTTAGAGTAACTATAAATGAAGAAATGCATGTATCAAGAATGGTAGAGAAATCTTGAATATTGCAAGTAGGACCTTCTGAACTGTAATTTCCTGTCTTATACTAAAACTGTTTCTGCTGTCTTTGGCTGCTTGCTGCATTGCCGCTACTCTCCACTGAAATGGATAGCACTTTCCATGGACTGCCCAAATATATATTTCTGTATACTTTAGTAGCAGTTTTACCGTGTAAAGCTATTTTTTAGTTTACTACAAATTGTACTCTGATTGCTTCTGTACAGCTGAAAATATACTTAGAAAGACCTGGTAGATGGCAAATGTCATTCCTGTCATAGAGAAACCATCTGTAATGCCACGAGAAGGCCGAGCTACTGGAAACAGGAGATTAGCTTGTTATGAAACATTTATTTTTATTAGTGGCATGATGCCACATGTCATTACAGCCAGCCTTAATTAATGTTTCGTTATAATGTCGCTGTTTCAAATATTTGTTTGGGAAATCTTGAGGTAACTCGAGCGTGTTGTATTTCTTAATATTAGACAATGTTAAGTAGTTAAAGTAGTCTTCTAGAAATACCTTTTTTTAAAAACTGAATGTAATCAAATAGTTGTCTGGATCCCAAATCACAGAAGTTTTATTGCTACAAGTGGCAGTTCATTTTTTGTTCTCCAACTTTAAGGTATACATTTTATGGCCAGTAGGGGGAGGCACTGGCTCCTCTTATTTCTCAACCTAAGTTTTCCATGTTCCCGTTTAACTTGAATTACAGAAACACTGTCTGCATTTATACTTTTCTGTTTACTGGTTTGGAGGGAATCTTATATCTCCTTAGTTATACCACCTTGTTGAGTTTCACTTGAACAGTAAGTGTATATTATGTGAACTAGCTGTTAATGGCATCTGAAACTATTATCTTAACTCTGACTGCAGTGTATATGTTCAGTCTTTCATTTTTCTAAAAAAACTTCTTAAATGATACAGTAGATAGGCAAATATGACCTGATACTTAGGTCCATAGTTATCGGTTAATATTGGTGTGAGATGTGGGGGAGAGAGGAAGCAATGTGGAGTTACATTTTAATTTATAGATGTTGTATGGATATTTAGGGCCTTTCAGTATTGAACTTTTCTATAATACTTGTTCTGATTAAGTTAATGAAATTTAGCTTTAAAGGCAAATGAAGTGTGATATATATTTTTATCTAGGATGTTACTGTGTACAAAACTTAATTTTCATAAGATAGTTATTTTAAGTCTTTTACCAATAAAGCATTTAGAGTACAATCTCAGAGTTGAACACCAGAGTTACGAACTGACTGGTAAACCACATACCTCATTTGGAACTGGAAGTACGCAATCAGACAGTAAATGATCCCCCTCTCAAAAAAAAGGGAGAGAAGCAAATGCTGCTTAGTATAGTACTGTGTTAAACATAAACTACTTTTTTAAAAAAGAATAAAGGTAAAATATTTTTGGCAAGGTAAGGAAACTGTTTCTGTGCTTGTTTCATTTAAATTAAGATGCTTAAAAGCAGCATTTTTCTTCTACGTAGTAATGTTTCAGGGCTGTATTAAGTCAGTGTTCAGTTGTAAACTTTTTTAAAAGAATAAAATAATAATTTGAGATCTCTATCTCATAGAGCTGGAAGGGACACTGAAAGGTCATCGAGTCCAGCCCCCTGCCTTCACTAGCAGGACCAAGTACTGATTTTGCCCCAGATCCCTAAGTAGCCCCCTCAAGAACTGAACTCTCAACCCTGGGTTTAGCAGGCCAATGCTCAAACCACAGAGCTATCCCTCTCTCCTGCTATGATTGTTGTAAGAAAAATCAAAACTTTTTGTTCAGAGTTACAAATAACCTCTATTCCTGACATATTCATAACTGACAATCTACTATATAACTGTATCAGAGGGGTAGCCGTGTTAGTCTGGATCTGTAAAAACAGCAAAGAGTCCTGTGGCACCTTTATAGACTAACAGACGTATTGGAGCATGAGCCTTTGAGGGTGAATACCCACTTTGTCAGATTAATGTAGTGGAGATTGTCAGTTA
>NC_133783.1:18841926-18943087 GCF_003597395.2 Chelonoidis abingdonii | reverse complement strand
TGGCAAGCCATTCACAGTCTTTGTTTAATCCTGAGCTGATGGTGTCAAATTTGCAGATGAACTGAAGCTCAGCAGTTTCTCTTTGAAGTCTGGTCCTGAAGTTTTTTTGCTGCAGGATGGCTATCTTTAAATCTGCTATAGCGTGGCCAGGGAGATTGAAGTGTTCTACAGGTTTTTGTATATTGCCATTCCTAATATCTGATTTGTGTCCACTTATCCTTTTCTGTAGGGACTGTCCAGACTGTATAACTGTTTTATTTAAAATAAAACAATAGATACACTACTTTTATGAATAATTTAATTAGGAGATTAAGTATAATTTTTAATAAACAGCACTCTATTCCATCTTCTATCGAGAGTACAGCATATGCTTGGAAAACTGACAAATTGCTGAAGCCTGGTTAAATTTGTAAACATAAAAGTTGTTCGGGCATATTTTTTTCTCAAGTTAAGACATTCTTTAACTTTGCCAGTAAAAATCGGAAGTGTTTTCCTTATGAGTTTTCAAATTAGTTCTTAGCTCGTACATTTGTTCTTTGAGGAAGAATAGTAGTTATACTTTATAGTTTTAAAATATGGATTGTGTTGTTTATCAGTATCGTATGTCAGAAGTGGAATTAATTTGATGTGCTCACTGTGACCTCCCTTTGAAATCAAAGGCCAAATTCCTATTGACCTGAATGATGTAAGATTATGCTCCGTTGTTTGTAGAGTAAGTTGTCTGTCATAGAAGTATAAGAATTTTGACCTACCAAGAGTTACCCAGAACACTGATACTTGCTTAATTACTGGTGTGAGAGAAGGGGCAAATACTTTGTGAACTGTAGCCAAGCCAGGGTGAGGTTTAAGCAATTATTAAACTGAGAGAAAAAAAATTTGAGCATAGAGTTCATGATGAGGAATATTAATGCAATAGCATGGAAATGCAATGACTGTCCTTTGTTCCCCTTTACCTTCCTCACTTAGGAGAGAGAACAGGAAACCATTTTGTAAATGCCAGCCAATGAGTCATTTTAGCATACTGTAGTAGAAACCTTGTCAATAAACATGGTACAGAAATCCATTTGCTTATTAAACAAAATTGCTTTGTCTGAAATTGTTTAAATGTTATACAATTAAAATTTTTGTGTGTGTTTCTAGCTGTATTGTCTAGAGGTGGTATTGGAATAAATATAGTTATTGTCAACCTTCAGATTCTTAGCAGTCCGGTTGTCTACAACATATAACTGGGCGGAAGACTAATGGTAAATAGTACTTTACTGTGGAAGAGTTGTAAACGACATCCTGCTTACTCTTGATGGTTTCAAAAGAGAGGAATATATTTGAGGTGTGCTTCCCCCCTCTCCCCTGGCGTTAGAAGTTGGATAAGCTGGAGGATAACAGTTCTGTTTGCAACAACTTTCCAGGTTTCAAAATTTTGTTTTTGTTCTTCATTGGAATGAAAATAAACTTTCGAAAGTTTTCACAAAATGGAATTGTGTTGACATATCTGTTTTCAGATAGAAATGGCCAGATTTTCAATTTAGGTCTCTCTCTGTCTGGTCAGAAGTGACGAGAGCACTCTTGACCACAGAGACATTGCCACTGAAAATGTAGACTTTAAGGCCAGAAGAGATCATCATGACTTCCTGCACATCGCAGACCACAGAACCTCACCCATCCATTCCTATAATTGACCCTACCTCTGGCTGATTGAAGTCCTTAAATCATGATTTGAAGACTAAGTTACAGAGAATCCGCCATTTACGTTAGTTTATGCCTACAAGTGACCTGTACCCCATGCTGCAGAGGAAGGCAAAAAAAACCCCAAGGTCTCTGCTAATCTGATCAGCGGAAATTTCTTTTCTCTCAATATGATAATCAGTTAGACCCCCAGCATGTGGACAAGACCCACTAGCCAGATACCTGGGAAAGAATTCTCTGTAGAAACTCAGAACCCTTCTGATCTAGTGTTCCATCACTGGCTGTTGGAGATATTTGCTGCTATCAGTCACATATGACTACCTACAGTGGCATGTATCCATTGTCATACTATCCCCTCCAAAATAATATACCTAGACTTCAGCAAGGCTTTTGACACTGTCCCACGTGACATTCTGATAAATAAGCTGGAGAAAATGCAGGGTTGGCAGAACTACCATTAAGTGAATCCATAATTGGTTAAGCAACTGCAAACAAAGAGTGTATTAATGGAATGAGGTCAGATTGGAGGGAGGTCTCAAGTGGGGTTCCACAGGAATCTGTTGTAGATCCAGTGTTGTTTAACACCTTTATTAATGACCTAGCTGTAGGAATAGAGAGCATACTGATCAAATTTGCAGATGACACAAAGCTGGGGTTGGGGGTTACTAACAGTTTGAGAATAGAGCTAAAATTCAGAGGCATCTTGATAAATTGGAGAACTGGGCTATAGACAACAAAATGAAATTCAAGAAATTCAACAAAGACAAATGTAAGGTGCTGCACTTGGGGAAGAAAAGCCAAATGCACAAATATAGAATAGGGGATAACTAACTTGGCAGCAGCACTGCTGAAAAGGATCTGGGAGTAGTGGATCACTGCCTCAACATGTGTCAGCAATTCAATGCTGTTGCCAAAAAAGTAACGGAGGCATAGCATGCATATCACGGGAGCTGAAAGTACTGCTCTACTCAGTGCTGGTTAGGCCTTAGCTGGAGTATATATCCAATTTTGGTCACCAGTGTATAGAAAGGATGTAGAGAAACTGCAAAAGATCACGCAAGGGATAAAGATCAAAGAGATGGAATACAAGCCATATGAGCAAAGACTGAAGGAATTGGGTATGTTTAGTTTGCAAAATAGGAGATTAAGAGCAGGGGACATGATAATGGTCTTCAAATACTTGAAAGGCTGCCATTAAAAAAGATAGAGAAAAATTGTTACCTCTTGCCACAGAAGGCAGGACAAGAGGCAGTTGATTCAAACTACAGCACAGCATATTTAGATTAAATCTCAGGAAAAAGTTTCTAACTGTAAGACAATGGAACGGACTACCTAAGAGGGTTGTGGAAGCTCCTTCACTGAAGGTTTTCAAAAGAAGTCTGGATAGCCATCTGTCTTGGATGGTTCAGCCACAACAAATCCTGCATCTTGGCAGGAGGTTAGACTAGATGATCCTTGTGGTCCCTTCTAACGCTATAATTCTATGAAAAACTTGTCAAACTCAGTCTTGAAGCCAGTTAGGGGTTTTTTCCCCCACTGCTACCATTGGAAGGCTGTTCCAGACCGTCACTGCTCTGATGGTTAGAAACCTGTGTCTAATTTCAAGTCTAAACTTGTTGATGGCCAGCTTATATACATTTGTTCTTGCGTCAGCATTGACACTTAAATTAAAACTCCTCTCCCTCCCTGGGAATTCATCTCTCTCTACTTATAGAAAGCGATCATATGTTCCCTCAGCCTTCTTGTGGTTAAGCTAAACAAGCCAAGCAAGCTCTTTGAGTCTCCTCTTGAAAGGTAGGTTTTCCATTCCTCGGATCATCCTAGTAGCCCTTTTCTGCACCTGTTCCAGTTTGAATTCATCTTTTTTTAAACACAGGACAAGAATTTCACACAGCAGTCCCCTTGAGGTCTCACCAGTGCCTTGTATAATGGTACTAACACTTCCCTGTCTACTTGGAAATACCTTGTCTGATGCATCCTAGGACTGCATTGGCCTTCTTCACAGCTGTATCACATTGGCGGCTCATAGTCATATTGTGATCAAACAATACACGCAGGTCTGTCTTCTCTGTCACTTCCAACTGAGTTGTCCCAAGTTCATAGAAATAATTCTTGTTGTTAGTCCCTAAGTTCGTGACCTTGCATATTGTACTATTAAATTTCAGCTCATTTCTGTTAGTCCACTTTACAAGGTTGCCCAGATCTTCTTGTATGATATTCTGGTCCTCCTCTTTATTGGCATTACCTCCCAGCTTTGTGTCATCCACAGATTTTATCAATGCAGTCCCATTTTTTTGTGTCAAAATCAGTAACAAAAATGGTAAATAAGATTGGTCCCAATACCGATCCATGAGGAACTCCACTAGTAACCTCCCTCCAGCCTGACTGTTCACCTTTCAGTATGACCCGTTGTTGTCTCCCCTTTAACCAGTTTCTTATTCACTTTTCAGTTCTCATATTAGTTCCCATCTTCTCCAATTTGACTAATTTCTCATGTGGAGCAGTAGCAAATGCCTTGCTGAAATCCAGGTAGATTAGTTCTACTGGATTTCCTTTGTCAAAAAAATAAGTTAATCAAATTTGATGATTCAGCTTCAAAACAGAATATTTAGATAAAAATACATTTAATTGAGAGTTCCAAACAGCTCTGATTAGAAGATAGCTTGCAACCTTGCTTTAATCAGAAAAAGTATTGCTGAAGGTTTTTGACACGGCCCCCCCCTCCCCCCGCTGGAAAATTGTAACAATAATTGTAAAAACTAGCAAGCTAAAACCAATTATATTTATAAAATATTCCCAATGAGAACTTCTCCTTCATGTCCAGGTCTTCAGTGCCATGTTGCTGAATTTTCAAGCTGTACTGCTTCAGGGAAGTAGAACAGAGTTGTCCATAACTGAGAGGGCTGGAAGGCTAGGCTCCTCTGAAGACTTTCCAAACTGTTGTTCTGTCTGCACAGAACAGGATGGCATTGCAGCATATCCTGCTTCAGAGAGCCAGATCAGTTAAGTAAAGGCTTGGGAATTTTGAGCCTTGGCACTCTTTAGGGATACCAGTTTGGCTACAGATTTTATTTTAGTGGCTCGAGTTGCTTTGTTGTTTTATCTGGGCTTGGGGTGGATGGTGAGTGGCTCTTTGAACATGGTTGACTAGTCTGCAGGGTGGAAAAACATCTGTTTTTTAAATTTAAAAATGGATTTTTTTTATTTTGGATTTTTTTAATTTAAACGTAGTATCTCCTTTCTTTTTTAAAATCTATTTAAAATAAAATTTGAAATTATGGCAATCAGTATTAAGGCCTTAATGGACTATAGTCTGTTAAAAATCATTTGAATTTAATTTAAAAAATACTAAGTAGTACCTGTTTGCTGACAATTTTAAAGAAAATCAGACTACTGAATAGTGGAATTACTACCTAAGCACATGGAACCAGAACCAATTTTTAGCAGCACTAGCCTCTTTTGTGGGTGCAGAGAGATTATTTTCTTCTTTTCAGTTTATTCTACTAGTGCAGTTCACTCAAAGTTAAGATACTGATTAGGATTTGAAAAAATAGGAAGACTTATTTTTCTTTTTCCAATCGGGAATGGGGAACCGCGGCCAATGGGAGCTGCTGAGAGCAGTGCCTAAAGCAACATCAACACACACCCGCCCCCTGCGCCTCTCCTCTCCCAGGTTCCATCCACTTCCCAGAGAGGCGCGGGCGCAGGGCAGGGAGGCAGGGAGCCTGCCCTGACCCTGGTGTGCATCGGGCCAGAGCCACTCTATGTAAATGCTGCGGGAGGGCAGGGGGGCCTTGCGTGCCGCATGCTTGAGACCCCTGATCTACTCTGACTCCTGTATAACACAGAAAGACCTCAGAACCATAGAATGCCCTCAGAATAATTCCTAGAGCATATCTTTTAGAAAAATATTCAATCTTGATTTTGAAATTTCCTACAATCAGGACCTCTGGTGAATTGTTCCAGTGGTTAACTACCTTCACCGATTAAAAAAAAATTCATCTTATTTCCAATCTGAGTTTATCTAGCTTCAGCTTTTAGCCATTGGATTGTCTACTACGTTGAGGAGCCCATTATCAAATATTAGTTACCCACGTAGGTAGTTATGGACTATGATCAAGTCACAGCCTAGCTTTCTCTCTCTTAGGGCTGGTCTAGACTAACACTGTAAGTCAATCTAAGTCACACTAGTTCAGTTACATAAATTCCGTAACTGAGTTCAACATAAGTTGACTTAGTGCGGTGTCTACCCCGCACTATGTCGACAGGAAACACTGTTCCGTTGACATAGTTTCTGCTCTTGGAGAGGTGGAGTACAGCCGTCGACGGGAGAGTGCTCTCCCATTTACTTAGCGTGTCTTCACCAGACCCACTAAATCAACACCGCTGCAGCAGCAGTGCTGATTTAGCCGGTAGACATGGCCTGAAGCTAAATAGTGTGTGAGCTCCTTGACTCTATCACTGTAAGGCATGCTTTCTAATCCTTCAGTCATTCTCTGGTTCTTCTCTGAACCCTCTTGAATTGTAGATACGAGAACTGGCCACAATATTCTAGCGGTGCTCACACCATGCCAAATATAACTTGCTGCTACTTTGGAGAATTTAGACTGGCCATTTTTTTTTCCAGGGATAGACTAGTCAGGTTCACGTTATCCTTGTAAACTGCTCTTGGCCAGCCTCAGAATAAATATAATTTCCAGGGAAGGAAAAATAGGACAAAGTTTCTGTAGTGTCTTGGACTATCTAACTGCATAGAAATGTTTAACTTCATGCCACTTGATGCATTTCAAAGGTAAAATCCTTTTCAGAAAGACTAGAGAAAATAATTGCAACTACTGTATAAAGTATGACTATCAGAGAGACAATACTTTAAGATGTAATCTGTGGTGTTCTGCTATGGTTAAAAAGGTCTTACTGTACTTCAAACGTTAGGGAACTCTGCTGAAATATTTTGGTCGCAAAAGGATTACACTTAGCATAATTTACAGAAAAATTACCTAAAACACTTTGTATTATAATAAATATGAGAGTTGGTAATTAAGTACGTCATTTCATTCTGAGTTTTTATAAATACTCTTTTTCAGTCTTGCCAAATTAAATGGTAGTGTCTCTATTAAGTGAGCACAAATATACATTAGGAATTGAGTGGAAGGGTATTGTATTACTCTGTTGCCACTTAATTTTTTGCTTTACATTTTTATATACAAAATATTGAGATTTTTGTAAAAGTTAGCATTCAGAGTTGTGGCAGGTGAGAGGGGGTAAGGAGTTGAGGGTTGGAGAGAGAGTAGAGTGAATAACAATTGAGTTTATCAACAAGAAGGTATAAGTGGGGGGGCTAAGTGATAGGAGTTATGGACATTGAATTATTGGAAGGGTGGAATGACAAGAGGCAAGTAGGTGATGTTTCAGGAGATGAAATGGGGAACTGGGTTACAGAGATGAGAGAAGCAATAGTTTGCAAAGACAAAGTTGAGTGAACGGAATTATTGGTGGGTGGGAGGGTTGACCGAGGTTAAAGGTCAAACAAGGAAGTGAGACGGGAGGCTCAGATGGCCTGCCAGCATGGAAGTTGTTGAGGATAAACATCAGCATTTGTGATGTAAGGGAGAGCTAGATGTCGGTATTTGAGAAGTAGGTGAGTGTGAAGAAGTCAGGTAGGCAGGAGATAGGATGAAGTCTTTGGGGCAAGTGGAGAGGTTAGAGAAGGAGAGCAGATGAGAAACTTATTCATCTGAGACCAGAGAGAAGGAGGAGAGAGTTGATGAGGGAATATCTTGCCAATTTATTTAAAGAGAACACGGACCAAAATATGATAAGATCCCGGCAGGCAAGGGAGAGGTTGAAAGCATGTCAAAGGAGCCAAAAGGCAGCTGGGTTGTGATCCTGAGATTAAGTTGGAGAAATACAGTTGTTTAGCTTGGAAGATGGCAAAACTGAAGGGTGGAAGTCTGTCTGGTCATGGGATTTTCACCAGAGATTCTCTGCAGCAGAACGGGAGTGTAGGAAGTGGATGTTGCAGGTGAGCCAGAGATTGTTGGAGCTGCAAGGCGGACCTCACAATAAAAGAGCGGAACAGAAATGTCAAGTGTGGAGGGGAGTGAGGAATGGAGAGAATCAACAACCATATCAATGGAAGAAAAGCATAGAAGGACTGAAAACAGATGAGAAATCCTGGATGCTGATAGACTAAAAGTTCTGGGAAGGCCAAGAGGCAGGGCACGAGGGAGTGGGCTCACGATTGATGTTGAAGAGAACAGGTGACGGTTAGAGGAAGGGGGAATGAGCAACAGAAAGATCAAAGAGTGGGCAAGTGCTTGGTTAAGACCAAGTCAGGTGAATGGCTCTTTTGGTAAGTGGGAGAGTTGAACAAGGGCTACAGGTCAAATTAAAACTATAGGGAAAGGAAACATGCAGCTAAGGGATCAGATGGGTCATCAACATGGAAGTTGAAGCTACTGAGGCTGATTGTGGGAAGTTGTGAGGAGAGGAACTGAAAGATCCGGGAGCTGAAATCAGAGAGGACAACTGAATGGCAGGAATTGGGTGGTAGTAGATGACAAGATGGAGCAGGAAGAATAGGATGTAGTGCTGTTCAGAAGAGAGTGGGAAGGAGGTGGAGTGGGAGGGGTTGGAAACAGCACGAATTGAAGAGAGGCCCCACAGTCCGACCACAGTCTGATCCAGGGCATGGAATATGAGAGAAGGAGGTGCTTTGTAAGAGCGGGCAGCTGCAGAGGCAATATCAGACAAAGGGATCCAGGTCTCTTTGAGAGCCAGAGCTTGGTGGGAGCAAGATATGAAGTCATAAATCAAAGGGTTTTTTTAAGAAATGGGAATAAATATTTCAGAGACAGCAAGAGAAATGCAAGGGTGAAGGAGGATGGGTGTGAGGTTATGAACAGGGGCAGACATGGTGGAGAGGGCTGGGGAATGAGGCAGTGTCACCAGAGGTCAGGCAGAGGGTGTGGATATGGTATCTAGATTTGTGCTGGTGGGTCATCGGAGCTGTGGGTGAGTGGCAGATGGACAAGGGTGAATACTTATAACAACAAAAAATTGGAAAATGATTTGAAGGTACACTAGTAGGTACCCTTAGGTAGGTGTAGTGCATAGCCTCTCTGTACCCTCTTCTCAGACAAGGAGATATGGCCAGGCTGACAAACTTGAAAGAGGTAAGTGCAGTGGGGCACTCCAGGACAGGGACTGGTTTCTGGCACTGGCAGAAGCTTCCCCTGAGATAGCTGGACTGTGATGTGGTGATTTTAATTGAGATTGAGCAGGTATTTCAGATTAATTTACTGAAATTCTTCTATTTAATTTTATAATCTATACTGTACAAAATGCAATTGTTTATATATAAAATAATAAATATTTTGTTTTGTATTATCTAATTTCCCCAGGTATATGTGGAATTTGATGACCTTGAATGGGAAAAACGAGAGTGGGTTAAGGTTTATGAAGATTTTGCAGCCTTCTTGGTGGAGTACCAGCTGGTCTGGGCAAAAAGAAAGGACCCTAGCCAGACTCAGGGATCAAAGATCAAACAAATTCAATGGCCTGCATTGGTAAGATATTTGAACAGTGTCATTTTTAAGCTGTTAAACACAGAATGTTACTAGGAAATTGTTTAATTTCATTGTAATTACCTTGACGTTGGAAGTTAGTTGTTTTCTTGCCTGTCAGTCTTGACTCCGCTAGTCGAGCAAGCTCATGTGAAAGGATGGGAATTCCATGATACTAGTCACTCATTTTAATTTAATTTTTGAGGTGATGCAGACCATGGTAAATTTAGTATCTCCTAGTGATTATAATAAAACTGATAACACCTCTCACAGTCAAAGCAGTTTGTGTTAATTAACCTAGTAGCACCATGTTGCACCGGTGCAGGGAGATTGGAGTTGGGTTAACTTGCATCCCAGAGTTCATGACTAAGGAGGGCTGAGGAGGTGGAGTAATTCTAAAGGAGATAGCAGCATACCTGGGAGTTGCGTCAAGGTCCAGAGAGATGACAGGTAAGTATAGACCAGGGGTAGGCATCCTATGGCAAAGGTGCCGAAGGCGGCACGCGAGCTGGTTTTCAGTGGCATTCATACTGCCTGGGTCCTGGCCACCAGTCCGGGGGCTCTGCATTTTAGTTTAATTTTAAATGAAGCTTCTTAAACATTTTAAAAGCCTTATTTACTTTACATACAACAATAGTTATATATTATAGACTTATAGAAAGAGACCTTCTAAAAATGTATTACTGGCACGTGAAACCTTAAATTAGAGTGAATAAATGAAGATTCTGCACACCACTTCTGAAAGGTTGCTGACCCCTGGTATAGACGCATTGAATCAGTGATAAAATAGTCAGTTGCTTCTTCTCTGGGGTGACAACTGTATCCCTCTGGGTATCTGGAGTGACACTCAGATGCTGAAGCAGCTGTGAGGGTTAAAGATGGCTTTTTCACCCTGTTTACTTAGGAAGCTTTTCTTGTAGTCCTGTTTACTTAGGAAGCTATTCTTGTAGTCCTAGGCTTTGATGAGTGTCTGATGAGGTCATCTAAAAGAGGGACAGACATGGATCAGCGTCTTCCTCAGAGAAGCTGCTAGCACATCCAGGATTTTCCTAAAGACCCAAGTTGAGCCTCATTGGGAGAATCTTGTATTGAAAATGTTTTCCACAGTAACAGAAGTGTAGAAATCTCCTGTAACGTCTCAGACTGGAATGTGAAAGAAGAACTCCAACAAGCATATCAATACCATGAGTCTTGGGGATGCTTAGGCATGATATGATAGTGATTTTAGTGTCTCCATCTGGAACTTCAGTCTCATAGTGAAATTGTTGAATGAACTGTGATCTAAGATGGCCTCCAAATCTCCATTTGTCTGTGGAACCATAATGAATATGTTGTATAAAATCTTTGTGTTGATGGGGCAGGCTCTATTGTCTCGGTATTGATGAGGTGGGAAATCCCTATGTTTTTTCCCTTGTTTTGTCTGTGTAAGCCAGCGGGCAAGCTCATCAGCCAGGGAAAGTAGAATAAACCTCCTAACAATCATTTAGTCCATGTCACTTTCTTCAGAGCTGGCTTTATTATTCACAAAAGATTCAAAAAGCTCAAAATATTATAAACACTGGGTGCAGGAGGCCTGTCCCACTTTCTAACATCTGGTAAGAGATAGGGCACACCTGTTCCTTTAGGCATCCTGTCAGATCTACACAGAGGAACCTCCCTCAGGGACTTACCTCAACCCTCATCTATCCCAGACTGAGCTAAAACCATTCTTTATACAGTATTCAGGAGGCATTCACGTGGTTCTAAATCAGCTGCCTCTTCATCATGTTCCCTGTTTACCAGTTGCTGGAACTCGTAGGTTACAGTCTTAAAGTTCAAGGCTTGTAACATGTTGGGAAGTGCATATGCACCCAAGGACCAGCAACCTAGTCAAGATGAAGCAACTTAAATGGGGAATTCTGCATGGGGTAACATCTCTCTAAAGCCACTCCTCCTTCCCACAGATCAGGTAATCTCCTTGAATGTAAGTGTCCTGTAGTTGTAGGGAATGCTTGAAGCTGGATGTATTTCCAGATTACCTCTGCCTTGAGTTTCATGCCTCCCTGGTTAAAGCAAGACCTTTTCGTTTTGCCCAGTGTTAAGTTTTTGGCATTTAGAAAATTAGTAGTTTTGACTTGGCTACATAATTGTATGGTTTTCTTCCATTCTTGGGTTTGGCTATTGTTTTGTGCATGTGTTCACCAAACTAATTCCCCTCCGCCCTCCTCTCCATCCCGAGTAGTTTGTGGATGTCATGAGTGGCCTAGCATGACAGTTAGTTTTCTGGAGCCATAATTGTCATTGGGTCATTATGCTGGAGGCCATGGAGCAGTTAGTTAAAGCAAGTCCAGGAAAGCTTCTCTCCTGAAACGAGCACATAAAGAAATGGTTTAGGGTGGGCTTGATGCCTTGGCAATGTATGGCTTTCACTTGGCCCAGTTTGTCTGTTCAAGTTAGGATGGCCCAAGTAAAACAAAAAAAATTGAAGCTGAGTGCATAAGCTGTCATATTGATGTTCCTTCTTCAGGAGAATTCCATTTTTGTGTCAGTGGGTTCCTTGAGCAGGAACTCTTCCTTTTTGGGCATTAGTATCCTTGTCCAGTGGAGCTGCAAATACATCTTGGGTGAAATAACAGTATTTTTTTGTCCTTTGGTAGAGTGTTGAAATTTTTAATCTGCCTGTGTATGTGCTTGGATTTCTTTGGGCTCTCGCATGCAGCCTTAATCACATTGTCAGAGGGAGGATGGGGAAGGACACAGTATTTCTTGTTGAGTTTAACTGAAGTGTTTGTCTGGGACACCTTTTTTTGTCTGACTCCCGAGTCCTCTCTGTGGTGTAGAAGCAATTTTAGGTCTGCTAGCACTCTCTAATCTGATCAAATAGGTGTTATGGAAGCAGCTTCTCACTGGACCGAGTATCAGAGGGGTAGCCATGTTAGCCTGTATCCACAAAAACAACAAGGAGTCTGGTGGCAACTTTAAAGACTAACAGAGGACACTCCATGCATCTGAAGAAGTGGGTTTTTTACCCACGAAAGCTTATGCCCAAATAAATCTGTTAGTCTTTAAGGTGTTCATAGATTCCTTGTTGTCTTCTCATTGGAGATTTTTCAGCTTTGGCTTGGTCTTGTTGAGTTAGCTGAGGAGCAGGAAGGGGCCTTCTTTCTTCCATTCTTCATAAACATTTTTTTTCCATTGGCTTATGTTTTTCTGGATCTGTAGTCAGGTGACGAGTCTGAGAAGGAAGGCTTGACTGACAAAGGCGAAGTTGCCCTTCTATTTTCTTTCTCTCTTGCTTTCTTTCTGCCAAAGGAGAATTTTCCTCCACACCAGTTAATTTCTGGTTTAGGTATCCAGAGTTTAAGTATTTTGGTTTTTTACCTCCTCCAAGTTTCTTTTAGAGCAGCATTTCTCAGATGGGTCCATGGATCCCTGGGGATCTGAAAGGAACTCCAAGGGGTCCACAGGCCCTGCTGATCAAATCCTCTCCTCCTTCCCAGCACCTCCTGTACACTGGGTGGAGGAGAGGGGATGGGGGTGTTCGTGAGGGGGGGTGGGAAGAGGAGGTAGGGTTGGAGCAGGGGCAGGAAGAGGTGGGGAAGGGGTGGAGTGGGGGTGGTGCCTGGGGCTGAGCAGGGAAGGCTTGGGGGTCTGCGGCAAAATTTTAAATGGAAGTGAGGGTCCTCAGGTTACTAAACTTTGAGAACCACTATTTTAGAGAGCTTTTCTTTCTCTTTAGGGCCTTTTTGTCTTTAATGTGGTTATTTTCCTTTGACCTCTCCTTGCCTTTGGAGGTTTAGGGTGGATGGGGAAATTTTTTAATGATTTCTCATTCTCCTTGATTGGGAATTGCAAGCTTGATCCATAAAGGAAGAAATAATTGGAGTTCACAGTCCCTGGTTCAGGACTGTTTAGAAGGAGGGCTTCCTTTGACCATGATCCAGAGAAGCAGTATATATCTTGCCTGTCTGAACTGCTATTATGTTGCTCAGGGGAGGGCTCTAGAACAGTGGTTCCCAACCTTTTCTGGGTGGCAGGCGCCGGATGACGAGCCACTGAGGACCGTGGCCGGTGGACAAGCATCCGCCGAAATACTGCTGAGAAGCGGCAACGTCAAGAGGCATCGCCACCGAAATGCCGCCAAAGTAGCGTCATCAAGAGGCGTCACTGCCAAAATGCCGCTGAAAATCAGCGACATTTTGTCGGCGGCGCCTCTTGGTGGTGTTGCTTTTCAGCGGCATTTTGGCAGATGCTTGTCTGCTGGCCAGTACACGGGCGCACATAGATGCCCTGGTGGTGCCATTGCGCCGGTGGGCACCGCGTTGGGAACGGCTGCTCTAGAAGCTTGTTGGGAACTTGACCTATCCATCATCTGGCAATTTTGTCCTTCTCTTACTGAAGGCTGCAGAGTGATGTAACTACCCTAACTCCAAAGGTTGTGTGTGGGGGTGGGGGGTGATCAGACATTGCTCTTTTTAGCACACCTGAGCCACAGTCTGAGGGCAAGTGGGGAGAGTGCTGCTCCAGCAATAATTTTATCTTGGGACTTAAAGAATTCCCTAAAAAGGCCAAACCGTCTTCCCATTTTCCTCCATAGATAATCCATATTTGAGGAGAATTTTAAAGTAATTTAGAGAATTTTAAAAGTGAGTCAAGAGGAGGGTTAGCTGGCCCTGACTCAAGCCAGACAGAACATTAGAGTGGGGGAGTAATAGGAAGAGCTTGTGAAATGTATCAGCAGCCCTATTAAGGAAGTATCTGCCATTTGCAAATTAAATCCAGAACATGGCTATGTTAAATCTAGATTTGCTTCTGAAAGACCAGATAGCAGTGATGGCCAGCTAGATGCTTTCATGCTTTACAAGAAGAGTGCAACCTCTTCTCAGACCTTGCCATAGTTGTTGTTACACACACAACAACAAAGTCAAACACCCACATTAGGAAATGCTAGAATTAAGGTTGTGTGTGCAGTCTTAATTCAGCCTTTTTATGCATATGCATTACACTTGTCTTTAGTTGCATGATCACATACCATTTTTTCACCTAGGACCCTTCAGTGCATAGAATCAATGGTGCTGACTTAATGAACGGATATTTAAAATTTTGTCCTCTTTTCATGGTTCAGTGTATGGCACCACATCTTATTTCCTGCATACTGTTCAAACTCTGTTCGGACAAGAATTGTTAATTTTCTCATGGGCTTTTTTCTGTGTTGCTCATCACAGTAGTATCTGACTGCTTTATAAATTCTAGTGCATTTATTTTCACAGCGTCCCTGTGAGGTGTGGGGGCTGCTGCTATCCCCATTTTACAGATGGGAATTTGAAGCATAGAGAAATTAAAGTCAAAAGAGTCCAGTAATTTTGGTTGTTGAATTTGAGACACCTAGGACCTGATTTTTCAGAGTATATAGCGTTGTGTAGCACTTTAAATGTTCAAAACACATATCCCATTGACTTCAGTTGCATTGTTAGCGCTCAGCACTTCTGTAAAGCAGATCCGAGGGTTTCAAGTTAGATACTCAGAACATATGATTAGTCGCCAGCTGTGAACATCCTGATTATAGGTTATGGCTGCAGTACAGAGCTTCCAGCTTGACAAGAGAGAGCTCTCCCATTCACTTAATTACTCTTGCCCCTGCGAGTGGTGGTAGCTTCTACCGCCAACATAGCGCTGTCCACACAGGTGCTTACGTTGGTATAACTTGCGTCGCTCAGAGGTAGCTTATTCACATCTCTGAGTGACGTAACTTATACTGACGGCTAAATCCTGTGCCCCAATGAGTGGAGGCATGAGGAGGAGTCTGGGGAGTGATGCAAAAATAGCAAAAAGGCATCTGGGATCAAGAGCATAGGATTCAATTAAGTTGGTGAAATAGAGTTGTTTAGTTAGAAAGATGGCTGAACTGAATAAGGAGACAACTAACCTTCAGTGGAGGAAGTTAGCCAGGTTTATGGGATCTCTGCCAGACATCTTGTATGTTGATAATTACTTACTAGAGAGGAATGATACATTTTTGTTTTTTGGAAATATTTGTTGACAGCAGAGGAACAGTCAGACTTGCAAATCTTGGATTCCGTTCTAGGCTCTGGAGGGGAGTGTACTTTAGTGGGTATGCTCTTTTCTGTCCATTCTCCCAAGTAGTAGTATGAGTATTATTTCTGTTAGCATAGTGTCTAGAAACCCTCATCATGGACTAGAACCCCACTGTGGTAGCTGCTATACAAACACAGAACAGAAAGACAGTCCCTATCCCAGAGAGCTTCCAATCTTTAAGACAACAGGATAAAAACTGATACAGACAAATGAGGGAGTACAAGCAAACAATGAGGCAATATTGGTCAGCATGATAGTGGTCTTCTCACAGTAGCAGCCTAAGTAATGTCAAGTTTTTTGTAGCATAGTTCCCATATCTATCGGTTAGTTACTATTTAGAGTTTCCAATTTAACGTTATAGGTTGGCAGAGTCCAACTTCCTTTAGAACAGATAGTTATTACTTTGAGGAAAGCCCTGTGCACACGGGAGAGAAACTCACTGAGGAAAGATTTTTTTGAATCTGTAATGTGGTTATCAGTTTTATTAGCACATTTAGCAATATCACAAAAACTACAAACCAGTAAAGTAGACTGAGGTGATACACAATGTCCAGCACAATATTGTCTGAGTGGCAAGCATTGGATGCATTTGAGCTAGACCCCGCCTTCATTTGAACAAGAGGGCGCCATTGATAGGACGACTTCGTGAAGGCCACTTGACTTCTGGATTTGATGGTCTGGATTTGTTAACATTCCAGTCATTCTGCAAATCCTGCCTCTCCCTGAAGGTATTTGAGGAGGCAAGATTGGTTGATGGACTGTTAAACTGGGTTTGTGGGGGGGAAGAAAAACTTGATCTGTTAATATGTCTGATTAGTATATTTTCTACTAGATTTGTTTTTATTTTGTGAAGTGCTAAGAGTTTAATACTATACATATTAAAAAAAAAAAAAAACTTGCTTCAAAGGTTTTGCTGTAAATTTGGTATGAGTTCACATACTCTTGGAATACACCTCTATTCCGTTATAACACCACCCGATATAACACAAAGTCTGATATAACGCGGTAAAGCAACATTACGGGGGGTGAGGCTGCATACTCTGGTGGATCAAATCAAGTTCAATATAATGTGGTTTCACCTATAACACAGTAAGATTTTTTGGCTCCTGAGGACAGTGTTATATCGAGGTAGAGGTGTATATCAAACTCATTAGCTGAGTGTTGATTTAATGTTTCAGTCTGGTCCATGTGCCGAAGTACAACTTTGGCTGTCTGGAGATGTTTTGCATACTTGTCTGACTGCAGAAATTTTCTATTCAGCTAACAAAGTTAAGTATTGCATGTAAAGACAATGAAGCACATTTTAAAAAGTGAATGCGTTATGTAACCTCTTTCCCTCTATATGTGAACTTATCCTCATGCATTCCCTCTCCTCTTGATCTACTCCTTATTGCATATGTATGTGCACACAACTTTGTAAATACCTTGCTGCCCTTCCTTCCCCTCCTGCACCCCACCTTTCCCCCAAGAAAGAAACCTAAATACACACATTAGGCACTTTTCTTCTTATCCTGCAGAAGCAGCACGAGAAGTTCTCTGATCTTGACCTACTCCTTCAGAGGTATCAGAAACCAGGAGGAGGAGGAAAATAAGCCACTTCCTTTTGATCTTGGTGCTACTGGGCTCAGCTGAAGTGACAGCAGAGAGTGGATGGGGGTGAGAAGGAACTAGTCCCCTAAGATGGGTAGTGGCAATAATAGGGACAAGAAGGAAGCAGTGCAGAAGAAAGAGCCACTCCCCTGCATCCCAAGTTGCACAGCATGGTGATATCAAGGTCTACTTTGTGGGGAGGAAAAGGAGGCTGTCCCCTAAGAGTGGTCCTGGGGGGTTTGGAGAGATGCTACCTCTTTGATCCTCACTGTACAGGGCTCATTGGTGTGACAATAGCTCTCTGGCTGCTGCGCTAGGCAACAGGGAAAAGATGCTTATTTGCCTGTGCCCAATCAAGCATAAGCTCCCTCCTCAGCTCTTTCCACTCAGATCCTTCTCCTTCTGGCTTCTTTTAATTGCAGATTAGTCAGCTGCTGGCCAGATTCTGTTGGAGACTGCAGTAAGCTGCAGGCTAGATGAAAGTGGCTTGTGAGATGGATCTGGCCCATAGGTCATGTGCTTGACACCGCCAACTCATGTATGTCAGTTTTAAAACATCCAGTACAAATAGCTCTGGGCACTTCTTGCAAAACTAAAGAAACATATTATATCCTGTAAATTTCAAGATTTAACACAGTCATAATTCCCATAAATCCTCACACAATACCCAACAGGATATTCAAGCAACATATAACCCACTGCCTCCACAACAATTGAGAGAAAAGGATTGTCTTTGCAAAAAGTCCAGTAGGTGAATCAACCTTGGCTCTGGTGGACCAAGCAGGGAATGACTGATGAGAGAGAGAAGTAACAGAAGTGTTGTCTATTACTACTGCCCCCTACTGTTTATATCTGGAATAGCGAGAATCTTGTCTATTCCCCACATCTTTGTTTTCAGTTTATCTTTCTCTACTGACAGTGCTCTGTTCTGGGAAAGATCTTAAAAATGAGATATTTAAAAACTCACTACCTCCAATATCCTAAACTGAAACTACTTGAAGTGCTGATACCTGTGCGTATTCTGCTGTTGGTACTCATGTGCTTGAGACAAGAGAATTCTAGCAAGTAGCATCCATTTGTCTGCTCCTGTATTGTTGCTCTCCTTGTGCTCTGTGATGAGATACGAACCAATGCCTCTCCAGTTCCTTTTTACTGCTGCGTGGCCTGAGTCAGAATATCTGGTGTCCAGACCTGATCATCTTAGGCCAGGTCTACACTGCGACTTTAAATCGGTTTAATGGCCGATATACCGATTTAACGCTGTATCCGTTCACACGACGTCGTCATTAATATCGAGTTAAACGGCTCCTTAAATCGATTTCGGAACTCCTCCCAAACGAGAGGAGTAGCGCTAAATTCGATAGTGATAACTCGGATTAGGGTTCATGTGGACGGAAATCGACGTTATTGGCCTCCGGGCGGCATCCCAGAGTGCAGCACTGACCGCTCTGGACAGCAATCTGAACTCGGATGCAGCGGGCAGGTAAACAGGAAAAGCCCCGCGAACTTTTGAATTACATTTCCTGCTTGTCCAGCGTGGAGCTCTGATCAGCACGGCTGGCGATGCAGTTTGAAATCGAAAAAGAGCTCCAGCATAGACCGTACGGGAGATACTAGGTCTGATCGCTGTATGGGGAGACAAATCTGTTGTATCCAGCTCCGTTACAGAACACGAAATGCCAAAGCGTTTGAATAAAAAACTCCAGGATACACAGCGCTGCGTGACAAGCGTAACGGGAAGCCAGAGACTCAAATGGACGCTCATGAAGGGAGGGAGGGGGTACTGAGGACTCCAGCTATCCCACAGTCCACAGCAGTCTCTGAAAATTATTTGCATTCTTGGCTGAGCTCCCAATGTCTGTAGGTTCAAACACAGTGTCTGGCGTGGTTCAGGGAACAGCTCCTCAGTTTATTTCCCCCCACCACCACGTGAAAAAAAAAAAGGAAAAATTGCTGTGCTATGGCGTTTGCTCAATGCACTCCGCGAAAAAGGCGCCAAAGGGTTGTCTGCTGCCTTCACAAAGGGAGGGGTGAGGCTGTACCCAGCACCACCCGGGGCAGTGTTTTCTGCCCCATCAGGCACTGTGCTCTCAACACGGAAGTGGGAACTATGGGATAGCTGAGGAACAGCTACCCACAGTGCACCGCTCCTGAAATCGATGGTAGCTTTGGACCATGGACGCAAACAATCGATTTCGGGATCCCACTGTGGACGCGCTAAACCGATTTTATTAGATCTGTTTTGTAATATCGGTTTAAGCTAATTCGAAATAATCGTGCAGTGTAGACGTACCCTTAGATACGTTTGAAATAATTACAAGAAAAGTTGATAGAGTTGTTAGTAGTTTTAATTAGTTAGAATCACCACCCTGGGAATTCTCTGATCCCTCAGCATGAGACTGAGGTTGTCCGCAGGCTTCTGGGCTTTAAGAATTTCGTCTTCTGCCCCTGGTGCTGTTTCTACTTCTTTGGGGAAGCTCATATCTCTGCTAAGTGCAGTATCTGACACAGATTTCCCAGCTGAATGTGGTAGGTGAGAGCTCTCTGGCTTTGGAAACCCTCATGGGAATGCACCATGAGGTCCCAGTAAATTCAGGCTGGGGAGACCCCTCCCCGCCTGTACATTGGTCTGAGACTTCAAGGAGTGCACCTCATAGCTAGGTGTCCAATTCAGGAGTGGGAATGACTAGAGTGAATTACCCTTCAACTGGGCCTTCTCAGAAGGGTAAGGGCATTCTCATAAGCATAAAAAATAGGTCCCCTCCTAGATCCCTTAAGAGGAGGGATCCCTTTATGACCCCATCTAGGTTAGATAAGTCCTTGCACCCAGAACACAAGGTCTTCCTAAGTCTTGTCTCCTTGATAAGAAAGTGCATAGGAGCAAGGCTCCTTCAGTACCTCTCCCCACATAGTCATTGACGCTATGGTACCAGCTGAGCTCTGGAAGATGAAGCACTGTGAACCATCAGTTCCAGTGATAACTGTGTGGTTGGAGGCTCCTTCACCAGTGGGACCATCACAGCCCTATAAAGAACTGCCAGTTAAGAGTTCCTTCATGATGACTCCAGTGTCATGAGGTGACGAGAGACAGCCTTGTAGAGCTTCAGTATCCTACATCACTCCAGAGGATATTTTCATCCTTCCAGACCTGCAATCTCCCCTCTTGTTGGTACTGACTGTGACCAGGGAGTTTCAAACACAAAGGAGAATTCCATCCACCAGCCGCAGCTATCTGACATTGGTACTAATGTCACCACCAGTGGAACCAGACCCAGCCTTTTAATCACTGGGAGAGTTGGACATACCAGTGGAACCATCCTTCCCTTCACGAAGGGAGTTGAGCCCAGGCAAGGGATTAAGAGTCTCCTACTATGAGTCTTGTCTGTCCATTCAAGGACCCCTTTTGAGGCCTATTATACCCAGTGTCTTGGGGACCATAACAATCTTCTTTTGACCCCCATGTTGGCTTTACTGGGGGCCATCAGACCTATATGCAAAGTGTCTGGAACCTATGTGATCCAATAGGGAGTCTTACCATCCCTCTTTTCCAAAAGGCCATAAGAACTTCCTGAGCCATTGAAGAGGAGGAAGGTGAACCGGATTTGCCAGAACCACTGATAGCAACAGGTATTTCAGTTTCTTTGCCTTGTGAGGCAGTTGCTCTTGCCTCAACAACTGCACACAGTTCTAAGAGCTGCTTTGGAAAGTAGGATAAGAGTTCCAAATCCCCTTAGAGGAGGTCCAAATCTCACGACACAAATTTCTGGACATCTTACAGCCTACAAGATCTAGCCGAATAGCACTACCAGTCACCAAGGCCATACTGGAACCAGCAAGAACTGTATGATGCATGGCAACTACCTGGGCCCCTACCCCTTAGAGTACAGAAATGTGGAATTTTCTCCTGACTAAGGGAGTGGAATTCTTGTTCTCCCACCCTGCCCCAAACTCCCTAGTCCTCCAAGCAGCCACAAAAAGGTTTTAACAATGCCACCCAGAGGCCATCCCTGCAGATAAGGATGCCAAATGTTTAGGCCTTATGGGGGGAAAGTCTACAATTTAGAATTTCCAACTACCACTTGCTCCTGGCAAAATACAAGTTTTTGAATTATTCTAAGTTCCTGGACTTTAAAGACAAATTACACCTAGGAGGATCATAGATTCATAGGATGGGAAGGGACCTTGAGAGGTCATTTAGTCCAGTCCTTTGCACTCATGGCAGGACTGAGTATTATCTAGACCATCCCTGACAGGTGTTTATCTAACCTGCTCTTAAAAATGTCCAATGATGGAGATTCTGCAGCCTCTCTCAGCAATTTATTCCAGTGCTTAACCAACCTGATCGTTAGGAAGTTTTTCCTAATGTCCAACCTAAATTTCCCTTGATGCAATTTAAGCCCATTGCTTCTTGTCCTATCCTCAGAGGTTAAGAACCATTTTTCTTCCTCTCATTTCTCTCTCTCTTTTAACAACCTTTTATGTACTTGAAAACTGTTATCATGTCCCCTCTGTGTTCCCTTTTGGAGACTAAAAAAACCCAGTATTTTCAATCTGCATTCATAGGTCATGTTTTCTAGACCTTTAATAATTTTTGTTGCTCTTCTCTGGACTCTCTCCGGTTTGTCCACATCCTTCCTGAAATGGGACACAATACTCCAGTTGAGACCTAATCAGCACAGAGTACAGCAGAAGAATTACTTGTCGTTTCTTGCTTACAACACTCCTGCTAATACATCCCAGAAGGATGTTTGCTTTTTTTTTTTTTTTGCAATACTGTTACACTGTCTCATATCATCCTATCCCAGATCCTTTTCCACAGTACTCCTTCGTAGACAGTCATTTTCCATGTCGTATGTGTGCAACTGATCGTTTCTTCCTAAATTCCTAAAGAGAATTATACCAGATGATGACAGTTCTTAGAACAAGATACAAATAGGTATGCCCATTTACACAGTCCTTTGAATGGAAGGACAGATATATCTATCTCAGACCCAAAAGAAGGGAAACGGACATGGACATGGGGATAGGCAAATCAGCTCAAGAACAATCTGAACAGGATCAAAGGCATCAGTCCTAAAAAGTGACCAAGAAATCACTGCATACGAGTGTGATCAAAGAGAGCCAGAATGGCTCAAAAAGATGAATCATCAAGACAACAGGACCGACACGAGAGCCCAAGAAACTGTCTAGATCCAGAAGAACAAGATTAGTATATGTGGTAAACCATTGCAATAAATTATGTATGCTATATCCATGTAGTTATAAGAATAAGAGGATATAGTTAAACTGAGACTGGGCTGTGTAGCACCCAGGGTCTTTTATGTGAATACAGTATACTTAGTGGGTATAAAATTATAATTAAATTGATGTTGTGTTAAGTGTTATAAACACATTTAATAATGAAGTAGCAGGAGATGCAGATCTCTCCTATTGAAGGAAGTTTGATTTTAAAGTTCTACATTTTAGAATGTTTGTGAGAATCTTTAGAGAAGGGCCACCTGTGGTGGACAGCTTTAAGAATAAGTGAACTGAAAGATGGTATAATCTCATAATGCCTGATGTTATATAGATATTTGATAAGATTAGATGAGATTTGTTTCTTTTAAGAATTAAAAGCAGACCCTTCAGCAGATAACTGGCACACCCAGGGAGGAAGTAAGGAGAGTTCGGGTTCCTACAGCTAGAGGGGATCAAATAACAATGCGGGAAATGGGATAAAAGAAAAAAAAAAACAGATGTTAAATATTCTATTTTAATAGAAAAAATAGTAATTAAAAACATAGAGCTCAGAATTTAAAAATTTTATGGTAAATCAGACTCAGCATCAGGGTACAGCAATATAAGTATTAAGAAAAAAAAAAGGAAAAGCAATATATGTGAGGTTTAACATGTTTGTGTGTACGATGGGATCTCTGTCTAAACATGTCTTATTTAAAGAAGAGGTAAAGGTGTAACATAATGTGGCTGCTTTTAACAACGGTTAGTGTTCTGTCTGAGTGCAGACATAGTATTCAGGGGTAAGTCTAGTAATGTCATGACTGTTAATGTTATGGGGATGAACAATCCAATAAAAAGGAAAAGAGTATTTTGCTTACTACAAAAGGATTTTCCTAATATCTATTTCAAGGAAACACCCTTGAGTAAAAATAAATACCCGATTCTTCTTTGATATCCGTGTGAGTTCTCCATTTTAGGTGTGTGTGCCTTCTGATGCCTTTAATTGGAGATTTTCGGTAGTAATGTCCATGTGGGCCGCACATGCACAGGAGTCCCCTTGTGGTGTCGTTGACACCTCATCTAGCAAGTGCATGAGCCACCCAACTTCCTTCTCAACCGTGCTCGGCCTGAGGTGGAGCTCCATGGTGGTGTCCCAATGTCCTTAACAAATTAAACTGGATAGTAGAGTTTAGTAGTTAAATAGCATAGTTAGTATTAGAGTACCTAGTTAGCGCCTAAGTTTAAAAAAAATATTCTTTTCTTCATTAGCTTCTTCTGTAGCGTGAAACCTATCCCTACTACAAAATATTTGGTTCTTCAGAATTTGAGAGATGGAGCTCATGCTGCAAAACCATATCTGTCTCCAATGGGCACTCGCTCTGTGTCTGTTGCCCTGAGGAGTTGCACAACCCTCAGAAGTATGCTCATTGTAGCAACCTAAAAACCAGAGTCAGGTGTGACAGAGACCTATGCCTAAAAGTGATACTAGTGCAAAAATCACTTCAGCCAACCTCAGACATGGGACAGCAAATTTCTTCTTTGGGTGGCTCCCTGGGCACAGCCTCAACTACAGAGGTCACCTACAAAAATATGAGGAAAAGAGCCACAACCTCCAGATGGAAAGAGACAGAAAAAGAAGCGGTCTCCAACCAGGTCGCTGTTCTTGGGGTTGACCTCCACACGAATGAGCACCTTTGAATTGGACACTTCTGGCACTGTCTGCACCGGGACCTCTGCTGAGCCTCACCGCAGGGAGAAGGAGTTGAGGCTCAAATGTGCCTCCTCCGCAACAGCACTGTCCACCTGGTGAGAGAGAGAGTGCCGAGGCCATCGTCATTGGTCATGCTCTGTTGGCATCAAACAGACCCAAGATGGCACCAATCACTCTGATCAAGACGACACACAAGCTATTGGCACAGATACCAGTACCATATAAATCAATGGCATCAATACCAACAGTACTGCAGCCGACAATACAGCAGCAATTCTTAGAACAGAAAGACATTGCAATCTCCTTGGTCACCCCTGTTTGGCACCAGTGGTTCACCTGAGCGTAGTAATATACAGCAAACAGCATCACCTATTGCCTCACCTGTGTTGAGCGATAAGGACAATGATCAGGATGAAAATCTTTGTCTCAAAACTCTTCACTCACTGAACGGACGCCACCTTAGAGACTCCTGACACCCAAAAT
Organism: Chelonoidis abingdonii; assembly: GCF_003597395.2. Lineage (NCBI taxonomy): Eukaryota > Metazoa > Chordata > Testudines > Testudinidae > Chelonoidis > Chelonoidis abingdonii. The sequence continues at coordinate 18,918,763 of NC_133783.1, read as the reverse complement.
CCAGTACAGACAAGATGTACAGCCTTGTTATGAGCAGCCTTGGATGTTCTCACCTATGCTCTTCCCGATGCAGTGGACCCGTTGGGACCCTTGAGCAGCATATAGGGCTCATACTAGACCCACGACTCCAACCAGGAGCAAAATCTGGTCACCCCCTCACCATCCCCTAGCCAGGAGACTTTAGAGGTAGTAGAGGATGCAGAAGAAAGGAGATAAGGCACAGACCAAGAAGTCGCATCACCTGCACACAATTCATTGTCATCCCCAGATGAAGCCATAATGCTACCACCCCCTACCATGGCTGATGACTTCAAACAATTCTATGAACTGTTTAAATGAGTAGCCATCAACCAAAATATCTCACTGGAGGAGTTGCAGGAAAACCAGTATAATTGTTATTCATCCTCCACATGTCTTCATTCTCTAAGATGGCATCATTTATCATAAGAGCTATCATAGAACTGTGGGAGACTATTTGGCAAACACTGGTGATGGTACCACCAACATGCAAAAGGGGGAACAATGGGATGGATTTCCTGTTCTGTCATTCACAACCCAATTCTCAAGTGGCCAAAGCCACTAATCAACATGGCAAACAGCTTCAATACAAGTCCACCCCTCAGGACAGGGACAGCAAAAGGCTTGACCTTTTCAGTCCAAGTATACTCCTCAGCAGCATTGCAATTTCGAGTCACCAACTACACTGCTCTCCTAGCTAAATAAAATAATGACAATTGTGGCAAACTGCAAGACTTTGACAGCCTGCCAGAGGAGAAATGATCATAGTTCAAGGCCATAATAACTGAAGGCCAGCTGGTCACCAGAATGACATTACAAGCGTCTATGGATATATCAGACACAGCATCAAGAATAGCAGCCACTGTCAGGGTGCTGCTCAGAGCCTCATGGCTCCAATCATCTGCTATTCCCAAAGAACTCCAGGTAAAAGTTGAGAACCTCCCCTTTGATAGCAAAAAAACGTCTTCTCCCGCAAAACAGATGAAGTTCTACACTCGATGAAGTTCTCACGAGTAACCCTACACACGCTAAGCATATACACACCACTTACCAGAAGACCATGCTACCTACCATATCAAAGGCACAGAGAGACATCATTGCCCACAACGTTGACAGTATGAATCTCAAAGAAACAAACAGCATCCACAAAGACTAAGAACACCTCAAGTCAGGCCTCAGCATTGCAGCCATCTTTTGCTAAACAGTTTTAAAGATTTGGTTGAGAGTCTGAATGGCCTCCCCACTATACAGCGGCAGTACCAACTTTCAACCAGTGCTTTGGCCATTGGCTTCACCCATTTTACCATGTCTGGGCGTCAGTTACAATAGATCAGTGGGTACTGGCGATAGTAAGACCGGGCTATGCCATCCCCTTTCTCTCCCACCCTCCAATCTCACCCCAGTCCTTCTTCAGGGACCCTCTTCATGAGCACTTCTTAAGACAGGAAGTAAACCATCTCCTACATTTAGATGATGTGGAGCAAGTTCCACACAACACAGAAGGATTTCTACTTCCATTACTTGCTGACCCAGAAGAAAAATGGTGGATAGAGACCCATCTTAGATCTCAGAATGCTTAACAAATTTGTGTAAATTCAAGATGGTCACACTGACCATGCTAATACCAGTGCTGGAAAGGGGAGACTGATTTTCAGCCCTCAACCTGCAAGATGCATATTTTCATATCACCATACACCGTGCTCAGACTATTTCTACAGTTCATAGTGGAGGGTAGTTACTACCAATACAGAGTACTACCTTTCGGCCTATCCACCGCACCAAGTCTTTTCCACAACCCTTGAAGTAGTAGTGGCACACTTAAGAAAACAAGGGATAACGATCTTCCTGTACCTAGTCATAGATGACTGTCTTCTGAAAGGTATGACTCAAAGAGAAACAACAGATATGATGCAAACACCATTACCCTGTTGCAGAACCCAGGGTTACAGATGAACAAAAATCAACCCTAGTTCCCTACAACTGGACTTCATTGGGGCACACCTTGGCTCCACTCAGGACAGAACATCACTACCTAGGAACAGATTCGTGACATTGAACAACTTCGTCTCAGTATTCAACAACAGCCCTCAAACATTGGCACAAACCTGCTTACAAGTATTAGGTCACATGGTGACCCTGACATTTTTGGGAAGACACACAAGACTACACATGCGCTGCTTAGAAAGCTGGCAGAGCTCAGTATACATCCCCAGTAAACACTGCCTAAATAAGAGACTAACAGTACCACCAGTGGCGGACAAAACCTGAGAATGTGTGCATTGGGATCTCCTTTCAGCAGGATCCACCATCAGTAATAATCGCAGTGGATGCTGATGGGCTGGGGGAGCCCCATCTACTAGAGATATCGATCTACTAGAGCCATGTTAAGTATAGAATGCCTGCAGGCATTTCCTACCAGTGGTGAAGAAAGAGTCAGTCTGGCTAATGACTGAGAATATAGTGTGTATGTTCTATATCAATTGCCAAGGAGGAGCTTGCTCCCACTTACTGGGCACTGAGGGCATGGAACTAATGATACAAAACAAAGTAAATATCTCTGAGTGTTATCTTCCACGATGCCAGAATATGATGGCAGATATCCTAAGCAGGTATTTTCTCTGAGGAATGCCAATGGGAAATAAATAGTCTACAGTCAATATTTCAACCATGTGGCTTCCCCCTGTCCATCTCTTTGAGTCATCACTCAACCCCAAGTGCCTACTCTTCTGCTCAAGAGTGGGACTGGGACCTCAATCACAGATGGATACTTTTCTTATCATATGAGACATATCACTCATGTATACTTTCTCACTGAACCTACTGATGCCACAAGTGATGCACAAATTATTTGTTGACAAGGCCTACTTCATACTGAGAATCTCAGTATGAAGTACCTAGAGAGACCTGGTACCTTTACCTGATGGACGTGGTGGTATGCACCCCACAAACTCTTCCACTTTGGGCGGATCTCCTCTTACAGGTCAATGGCCGGACTCTCCACCCAAATCTGGAGAAACTTTACCTGAAAGGTTGCCTTCTTGGTCTCAGTCACCTCCACTTGACAAGTTAGTGAGATAGGGGCCCTTATGGCTGACGACCCCCTTATACTATATTCTTTAAAGACAAGGTCATGTTGAGACCACACTTGAAATTCTTACCTAAAATATCAACATCCTTCCATATAAACCAACCCATATACCTCCCTATGTTTTAACTCCAGCTACACAGGAACTCACAAGAGATTCTTACGTATGCTAGCCATCAGATGAACAACAGCATTTTATTTAGACAGAACCAAGCCTTTCCGGAAGTCCCCCCAGACTTATTTCCACAACTGAATGCTTCAAGGGATGCGCAAATATCCACACAGAGACTATCTAAATGGATCTCTACCTGTATCCAACTCTGTTATTGAACGAATAACACCGAACCCCCAGAAGGGATCAATCCCACTCTACAGTCTCAATAGCAGTGTCAATAGTAGTGTTGAACAACATACCGATAATAGACATATGCAGATGGGCTACCTGGGCCTCAGTGCACATGTTACGAAACAATTCACAGTCACTCAAAGCTCAAGATCAGATGCTATAATAGGCCTCACCATGCTCTCTCCAACTGCCCAAGCAAATTTGAAGCCCCTTTATCCACAGTGGGGCATTGCTTTACAATCTCCTGACATGGAGCACTCACAGGGACATCACTTGAAGAAGAACACAGGATTACTCAACCTGTGCAGTAACAGGTTCTTTGAGATGTTTCTCCTTATGAGTGCTTCACTAACCACCCTTCTCCCCTCCACTTTGGAGTTGGCAGTAAGGACTCTACGGTAGAGAAGGAACAGAGGGGGTCTGGTCACATGCGTACTAGATGAGATACCAACGCCGCTGCAAGATGACTACTGCACACATGCATCCAGATGGACACGGCTACTGAAAATGTCTGACCAGTGGTTCTGGGATGCACCCACACCTGATGTGGAGCAAACATCTCAAAGAATCTCAGTTACTGCACAGGGTGAGTAATCATCTCTTTCTGCATGGACACAACTACCATGTATGTCTCAAGGGCAACCTAGTAGAAGAGGGGTGGCAGTAATCTTAGTAAACACTTGCCTTTTATTGTTTCAGCACAACTCAGATATATTTTAATTAAGGGGTCCTTGAAAAGGTAGACTTCTCACTTTAGCCAATGTATATAGTGCCAGTCAAAGTCAAGCTTCTTTTTTTAATAGTTTTTTAGGGACTTAGGAAACTTAAAGGAAGCGGATATTATTTTGGCGGGAGGGGGGATTAAAGAGGTGCTTAACCCCACCTTTGATTGAATATACACACACAGCATTCAGAAAAAGCAAGTGCAAATTTGTTGCATCACTTAAATGAGAATTTGGAAGTCTGATTGGAGATGAATGCAGATGTCTGGGACTATATATATTTAGCTATTCATGGATCTTATTGTAGGATTCATATGATTTTTGTTTCTAGGACATGGGCTTATTTAGTCTAAAAAGCCAGTCTGGGAATTATAACTTGGTTAGATCATGCCCCTGAATATATTAGATTAAAAGATTGGGATTCAGTGGAAGAACAAAGGACCTGGCACTTGAAAAGGACTTTGTTGTCTGGCCCCCTGAGAGTTCAAGAGCTGAAAGAAAACTTTCAGAAATGTATAGAGGAAAATAAGGAGAACGGATCAATAAAAGTATCCTCTAGGATGCTGGAAAGATGGTAATGAGGGGGATTTTTATAAATAAAGCAGCCTACCTTAAAAAAAAAAAAAAAAAAAAAAAGGGAAAAAAGAGCTCTTGAGTTTTGTTAAAGAACTTTTTGTTTTGGAAAAGAGTTATTAATCTACAGGATCTAAAAGAGTACATAAGAATATAAATGAGATAAGTGGGCACATTAACCTATTACAAGCAGATAAGAGTGAGTAAACAGGTATACTAAACAAAAACATTAAGCTTTTAGACAGATTAAAAAAAAAAGAAACGAGGTAAGTCAGCCATCCTTCTCACTAGCTATAAAAAGGGACTTATCTGAAACTTCTTCTAGCTTTTTCTGTTTTTTGAAAGAGGCAAAAATTGTTCTTCCAAAAGAAAGAAGGGATCTTACCAATTGTGTATCATACAAACCTGTTTCTTTAATTAACATGGATACTGAAATTTGTGCCAAATTGATAGCAAACAAATTGCCATATTGCCCAAATATGTTCACCCGGACCAATCTGGGTTTGTTGCAGGCAAGCATCATCTGGTAATATCAGAAGAACTCTGAATTTGATTTGTAATATTGATTTTAGTAATTCTTCCTGTGTTACTTTCTTCACATGCTGAGAGAGGCTTTGAGCAGCTGGAGTGGCAGTATTTCAGACAAATTTTGTAAGGTTTGGTTTTGGAAATCAGTTTTGTAGGAGCATATCAGCTCTTGTGATAAATGGGTGGTGGAGTGAAAGGGGGAGCTCCCTTTTATGGACACCCAGCCAACCAGTTAGCTATAAAGTCCCTCTTGGTAGCTGTTCTCTGCTTGTTTTACCTGTAAAGGGTTAAAAAAAAAAGTCCCTGCATAGTTAAAGGAAAGGGAGTGGGCACCTAAGCAAAAGAGTCAATGGGAGGGCTAGAACTTTTTAAAATGGGGAAAAAAAACTTCCTGTGGTGGTGGTGGTGGTCTCCGGGACAAGAGGGGAACAGGGAGCAGTTATACTGTGAGAAGCTGAAGGCCAGATATGAAAATCATCAGATCATATCTAGAACTACTTATTTAACAACTCAGAGATGAAAGTAGATCAGGAATGTTTAGAAAGACACAATTAGATTTATTTCTGTTTATTTCTTATTGGCTTGTGGACTCCTCTCTGCTAATGCCACATGCTTTTTGTTCTGCTTTTAACATTTAAGCAGGACCTCAAGAAGGTTATTCTTAATGTTTAATTTTTGTAAGTGGGTTTTTTAAATCTAGTAAAAGCCTAAGTTGTATATTCTTCCTTTTTGTTTTTTAATAAAGCTTACCTTTCTTAACAGGATTGGGTTTTTGGTGTCCTAAGAGGTTTGTACATATGTTGTTTAATTAGCTGGGGGCAACAGCAAAGTTCCTTTGTTTTTCTTTCTCAGCTCTTCCTCGGACAGGGGGTGAAAGGGCTTGAGGGTACCCCCACAGGAAGGAATTCTGAAGTGTGCCTTCCAGGGTCCCAAGGGTTGTTTTTTTTTTTTGCACTTGAGTGGTGGCAGCATCTATCCAGCCAACATCAGAGAGAAACTGTGACTATGGGAGTTTAATACCAGCCTGGAGTGGCCAGTATTAATTTTTAGAATCCTTGCAGGCCCCCACCTTCTGCACTCAAAGCGCCAGAGTGGGAATTCAGCCTTGACATTCCTGTATATTCATTCTTGAATGAATTACTTAATGATCATCAATTTCCACCTTTCAATTTGTGTAGGGGTATGAGAAAGGGTATCCCATTATCTCCCTCTGTTGTTTGCTTTGACTATGGAGCCATTTGCAATAAATATGAGAGAGAGCCCCTATGTAAAGGGCATCAGACTGTCTTCTGGATTAGAGGGAAAAATAGCTTTGTATGTTGCTGGTAAGTTGTTACATTTGCAGAATCCAGAAGTCTCATTAAAAATTATCAATAACTGACTTTGGAATGTGGTCAGGTATCAGGTGTCAAAATAAGCTATGATAAATGTGAAATGTTAGGAATTAATGGTCCGAAAAAGAGTAAAAAATTGTCAGCTACATATATTTAAATCTTTAGAAATAAATAATGGTGGAGAAACATGTTTTAAAGGAAAATTATGCTCCACTGTGAAATAAAATCATAAAAGATTTGGAAGAATGGAACAAATATGAAATTACTTGGCTAGGCGCAGGGTAGCTTTGGTAAAAATGAAAGTTATTTTTGTTTCAGTGCATCCCTGTTGGTATTCCTGACATGAAGATAAAAACATGGCAGGATGCCTTATTAAATTTCATATGGAATCATAAAAGCCAAAGGTGAGTTCTAAAGTTCTGTATAAGCCTACACAGTGGGATATATTAGCTTTCCCTAACTTGGCTCATTATTTTTATGTACCACAATTAAACGATGTGATAAATTAGCTTTATGACAGAGCATCCAAACACTAGGTAACACTTTGACAAGACTAGAACCCAAATGTAGCTATTCATAATGATTGTTGGGTTAAAATTGAGTTCAGGTCGCCACAAATAAAAAGTAATTCATCCAGACCATTTTAGGGGCTTGGGATGAATTTTCTAAATTCCTATCACTGAGGCTCTCTCCTTCAGCTAATTTCATTAATAATCAGGAATGTGTCCCTAGGAAATCTGAACATGACTATGCATTGTGGGTAAGAGCTAAGATTACTCAATTTGAACAGCTGTTCCTGCTTCCTGATTTGAAATTATACCAAGAGGTATGTAATAATGTGAATATAATCCTGTATTTTTTTATATCTACTAGTCGAACATTTTATTTTGAAATCTGGATACAAGAGGTCTCTATCTAGACTTTTAACCACATTTGAGGAGTTGACCCAAGAGCAGAGTGGAACAGAAATTTTTTTTTCTAAGATATATACAGTTTTGACTGAAAAATATGTTAAGAAAACAGCTCAAAGGAAAAGATGGGATAGATATTTGGACAAAGAAACTGATGTGGATGAGCAGGTCTATATATGAGAAAAGGGATATACATCTTCATTTTGTGTAGCTCATAAAGAAAAGTTTTATAAACTACTGTATAGATGGCTTCCGTCTTTTGTTAAGATCAATCACATTTTTGCTACTGAGGAAGCACTCGATTGCAGGAAAAAGAGAAAATAATGGCATGTGTGCTTGTGCCCAGGAATTAGATGGTTTTGGGAGGAAATTATTTAACAGATTAATCTCATAACTAAATGCTGACTTCCCTGACATGCTTGCTTAATGTTCCAGTAAAGAATCTACATTTTAAACAGAACAACAAATTAATGTTTATATTGTTAGCAGCTAGACTTTGTATTGAACATCATTAGAAATGTGCTTCCCCTCTCCTATGGATTTTTGGTGTAGTAAAATATTAAACTGTCCTTGTAATGGAAAAGTTCTCATTCACAAATATGGATGGATGTCAGAAAGGGAGAACATAAGAATGGCCATACTGGGTCAGACCAAAGGTCCATCCAGCCCAGTGGCTAATACCAGGTGCCCCAGAGGGAGTGAACCTAACACGTAATGGTCAAGTGATCTCTGTCCTGTCATCCATCTCCACCCTCTGACAAACAGAAGCTAGAGACACCATTCCTTACCTATCCTGGCTAATAGCCATTAATGGACTTAACCTCCATGAATTTATCTAGTTCTCTTTTAAACCCTGTTATGGTCCTAGCCTTCGTAACCTCCTCAGGCAAGGAGTTCCACAGGTTGACTGTACTATGTGAAGAAAAACGTCCTTTTATTTGTTTTAACCTGCTGCCCATTAGTTTCATTTGGTGGTCCCTAGTTCTTCTATTATGGGAACAAGTAAATAACTTTTCCTTATTCACTTTCTCAACACCACTCATGATTTTATATACCTCGATCATCTCCCCTGTTAGTCTCCTCTTTTCCAAGCTGAAAAGTCCTAGCCTCTTTAATCTCTCCTCATATGGGACCCGTTCTAAACCCCTAATCATTTTAGTTGCCCCTTTCTGAACTTTTTCTAATGCCAGTATATCTTCTTTGAGATGAGAAGACCACCTCTGTATGCAGTATTCAAGATGTGGGCTTACCATGGATTTATATAAGGGCAATAAGATATTCTCTGTCTTATTCTTTATCCCTTTTTTAATGATTCCTAACATCCTGTTTGCTTTTTTGACTGCCACTGCACTCTGCATGGACGTCTTCAGAGAACTATCCATGATGACTCCAAGATCTCTTTCCTGCTTAGTTGTAGCTAAACTAGCCCCCATCATATGGTATGTATAGTTGGGGTTATTTCTTCCAATGTGCATTACTTTACATTTATCCACATTAAATTTCATTTGGCCATTTTGTTGCCCCAATCACTTAGTTTTGTGGAGAAGTTCTTCACAGTCTGCTTTGATCCTAACTATCTTGAGCAGTTTAGTATCATCTGCAAATTTTGCCACTTCACTTTTTACCCCTTTCTCCAGATCATTTATGAATAAGTTGAATAAGATTTGTCCTAGGACTGACCCTTGGGGAACACCACTAGTTACCCCTCTCCAGTCTGAGAATTTACCATTTATTCCTACCCTTTGTTCTCTGTCTTTTAACCAGTTCTTAATCCATGAAAGGACCTTCCCTCTTATCTCATGACAACTTAATTTACGTAAGAGCCTTTAGTGAGGGGCCTTGTCAAAGGCTTTCTGGAAATCTAAGTACTCTGTGTCCACTGGATCCCCCTTGTCCACATGTTTGTTGACCCCTTCAAAGAACTCTAATAGATTAGTAAGACATGATTTCCCTTTACAGAAACCATGTTGACTTTTGCCCAACAATTACTTTTTTTATGTGTTGGACAATTTTATTCTTTATTATTGTTTCAACTAATTTGCTCGTTACTGATGTTAGATTTACCAGACTGTAATTGCCCGGATCACCTCTAGAGCCCTTTTTAAATATTGGCATTATATTAGCTATCTTCCAGTCATTGGGTACAGAATGATGATTTAAAGAACAGGTTACAAACCCTAGTTAATAGTTCCACAGTTTCACATTTGAGTTCTTTCAGAACTCTTGGGTGAATGCCATCTGGTCCCGGTGACTTGTTAGTGTTAGTTTATCAATTAATTCCAAAACCACCTCTAGTGACACTTCAATCTGTGACAATTCCTCAGATATGTCACCTACTAAGGACGGCTCAGGTTTGGAACTCTCCCTAACATCCTTAACCGTGAAGACTGAATCAAACAATTCATTTAGTTTCTCCAAAATGACTTTATCATCTTTAAGTGTTCCTTTTGTATCTCGATCGTCCAGGGATCCCGCTAGTCCAGGGGTCGACAACCTGCGGCATGTGTGCCAAACATGGCAAGCGAGCCGATTTTGAGCGGCATGCAGCCACCTGCTGCAGTCCTGGCCCCCAGCCCCACTTAGCCTCACTGCTCTCCCCTGCGGGACAGAAGGCAGAGGCTTGGTTCTGCAGCAACCAAGCTTCCCTGTCCCTTGCTTCTTCCCCCAGAGTGGTGCTTTCCTGCCCCGCCCCCTCTCCTTCCCTGCGCCAATCAGCTGATGGCCCTAGTGAGGGGGATGGGGGAAGAGCAACAATATGCAGGCAGTCCCCTAGAGGGGACAGAGAAAGGTAGGGACGGAGCCTTGGGGAAGGGGTTGGAACAGGCATATCTCTTCCAGCTCCCTGCCATGAGCCGCTCAGGGCAGGGGGCTGGAAGCACCCCTACGAGCCGAGCTCCCCAGCCCTCTGCTCTGATCCCCCACACAATCAGCATTCTGCCCTGCAGCCGCCATACCCCCGAGCCCTCTGCCCTGACCCTTGATTTAATTTGGGTATACATTTAAGTCCCCCCACACACACTCAGCTTTCTGTCCTGCAGCCCCCATACCCCCCGGCCCTCTGCCCTGAACTCCGCCCACCCCAACACACAACCAGCCTTCTGTTCTGCATCCCCACAGCCCCATCCCTCTGCCTTGACCCCCCTACACACTGCTGAGGTGTTCCTCCCATCACAGGAATATTAAATATTGTTATATTATGGTCACTATTTCCAAGTGGCCCTGTTATAGTTACCTCTTGGACCAGATCCTGTGCTCCACTAAGGACTAAATCGAGAATTGCCTCACCTCTTGAGGGTTCCTGTACCAGCTGCTCCAAGAAGCAGTCATTCAAAGTATCAAGAAATTTTGTTTCTGCATTTCGTCCTGAGGTGACGTGTACCCAGTCAATATAGGGATAATTGAAATCCCCCACTATTATTGTGTTCTGTATTTTGATAGCCTCTCTAATCTCCCTTAGCATGTCATCGTCACTATCACAGTCCTGGTCAGGTGGTCGATAATAGATCCATTCTGTTGTATTCTTATTAGAGCATGGAATTACTATCCATAGAGATTCTATGTAACATGTGGATTCATTTAAGATTTTGACTTCTTTTGATTCTACGTTTTCTTTCACATATAGTGCCACTCCCTCCCCTCCCCCCCGACCTGTTCTGTCCTTCTGATATATTTTACATTCTGGAATGATTGTGTCCCATTGATTGTCGTCACTCCACCATGTTTATGTGATGCCTATTATATCAATATCCTCCTTTAACATGAGGCACTCTAGTTCACCCATGTTATTCTTTAGAGTTCTAGCATTTGTGTACAAGCACTTCAAAATCTTATCACTGTTTGTCTGCCCTTTTCTGGTGTGTCAGATTCCTTTTTATGTAAATGTTTCTCGTCTGATCTGGCCCATACTTTATTCTCTTTCATCCTCTCTTCCTGACTAAAACCTAGAGGATCTCTATCAATAGACTCTCCTCTAAGAGAAGTTTCTGTCTGATCCACGTTTTCTGCTGCAGCAATTAGCTTTCTCCCATCTCTTAGTTTAAAAACTGCTCTGCAACCTTTTTAATGTTAAGTGCCAGCAGTCTGGATCCATTTTGGTTTAGGTGGAGCCCATCCTTCCTTTATAGGCTCCCCCATCCCAAAAGTTTCCCCAGTTCCTAATAAATCTAAACTCTTCCTCTCTACACCATCGTCTCATCCACGTGTTGAGACTCTGAAGCACTGCCTGCCTACCTGGCCCTGTGTGTGGAACTGTAAGCACTTCTGAGAATGCTACTATGGAGGTCTTGGATTTCACTCTCCTTCCTAGCAGCCTAAATTTGGCCTCCAGAACATTTCTCCTACCCTTCCCCATGTCCTTGGTACCTACATGTACTACAACCACCAGCTCCTCCCTAGCTCTACACATAAGTCTATCTAGATGCCTCGAGAGATCTGCAGCCTTCGCACCAGGCAGGCAAGTCACCATGCGGTTCTCCCAGTCACCACAAACCCAGCTATCTGTTTCTAATGATCGCATCTCCAATTACTAACACCTGCCTTTTCCTAATGACTGGAGTTCCCTCCTCCGGAAAGGTAACCTCAGTGCGAGAGGATACCCCAACGTTATCTGGAAGGAGGTTCCCACCTATGGGAAGGTTTCCCTCTGCTCCCATTGACTGCTCTCCTTCCCTGAGCCTTTCATCCTCCTTAACAGTGCAGGGGCTGTCTGACTGGAGGTGGGACAAATCTACAGTGTCCCGGAAAGCCTCATCAGCATATCTCTTTGCTTTCCTTAGCTCCTCCAGTTCTTCCACCCTCGCCTCCAAAGCCTGTATGCGGTCTCTGAGGGCCAGGAGCTCCTTGCATCGAATGCACACATACACCACCCGCCCACAGGGCAAGTAATCATACATGCTACACTGAGTGCAATAAACAGGATAGCCCCACTCTGCTGCTGGGCTTCTGCCTGCATTCTCTTCAACAGCTACCTACATTAAGGATAGGGTTTTTGTTTAATTCAAGAAGTTTTGATTATAGTTAAGTTTAATGGTTTTAAAGAATGGCAAGTGTATCTCACCCCCTTCCAAACTCCCTCTCGAAACTCCCTGTTAGTAGCCCCATGTCGCTTGCTCACTGCTTTATAAAGCCCTGGCCTTCCTGATAGCCTCGCCCCTGACTAAAGCTCAGCCAAAGAACAGAGGCTTCTAGATTTCAAACTCTGTTTAGAAGCTCACAGCTTCCAACTGCCAGCCACAGCACACAGTCCTTCAAACAGACAGACTAATACAAGCTCAGCACACAGCAAGTTGTGTTCAATTGCTTTACAGAACGTCCTAAATAATATAGGAGAAGACACCAGCATGAAAATGTGTGCTGCTAAGTGGAGAAGATTTTCAGCTTGGATGAACCATCAACTTCAACCTCTTGAGGCTTTGTTCCCTGCAATTTTGTGCTGCTTACCCTCTCTAAAAGAGCTTGGGGCTTTCAGTTAGTTCTGTAGGGTGCACCTTGCCGCTCTTAGGGCTTACCATCCATCTTTAGAGATGTATACAATCTTTTGTGTTTCTCTTTCCCACTTAAGGGTTTGCTGAGGGTTTTTCCATCTGTATGGGAACCAACCTCCACACTGGGACTAAAATGTTGTTCTGGCATGTCTCATGGGTCCAGCATTAGAGCCCATGGAATTATGTTCTCTCTCGCACCAGTCTTTGAAGAATTCCTTCCTTGTGACAGTCACATCATCTGTGAGGGTTGGGGAGATAGCTTTTATGGTGGATCCCCTTTATACTATTTCTGTTCTGACAATGATCTAGTAGGCCACACCCTAAGTTTCTACCAAAAATTATGCCAAATAATCCTACTTGAATTAGGTCATACTTCTGTGGCAATTTTGGGGGAGTTGGTACAATTTAGAAATTCTGGTTCATGTTGAGAATTTGCTGTATCATGGAAGGCTTCTCTGTATCCACCATTGCTGGCAAGTCTTTGAGCATTTACTTCTTTGTCCGGGACATTTTGAGTTGCTAGAACTGAACAGGCATCTATTCAATATGAAATACCTTAGGATACTAGCAAAGAGTCCTGTGGCACCTTGTAGACTAACAGATGTATTGGAGCATGAGCTTTCGTGGGTGAATACCCACTTCGTTGGATGAATGTAGTGGAAATTTCCACAGGCAGGTATAAATATACAAGCAAGAATCAGGCTAGAGATAACGAGGTTAGTTCAATCAGGGAGGATCAAGCCCTCTTCTAACAGCTGAGGTGTGAACACCTAGAGAGGAGAAACTGCTTTTGTAGCTGGTTAGCCATTCAGTCTTTGTTTAATCCTGAGCTGACGGTGTCAAATTTGCAACTAAACTGAAGCTCGACAGTTTCTCTTTGAAGTCTGCTCCTGAAGTTTTTTTTGCTGGAGGATGGCTACCTTTTTAAATCTGCTATTGTGTGGCCAGGGAGATTGAAGTGTTCTCCTACAGGTTTTTGAATATTGCCATTCCTAATATCAGACACATGCTTTTACAGATCCAGACTAACCCGGCTACTCCTCCGATACTTAGGATAGTGGGTTTGCTCAAGCTGGGAGAAGATGTTTTCTCCTCTTACCTGAAAGGAGGAAGAAAGCAGTGAGGGTGGAAATTCCCCAAGTAGACTAAAGAAACAGAGGTATTGCTGGTGTGTCATACAAACTAGAGAGAGAGAGAGAGAGACAGGAAATTTTTGGACAGGAAAATGGAAGGGGATGGTAAGTCCAAGATCAGAAAAGGTGAGCTGAGAAGAGACGGCTCCATGTTTCAAAAAACAGGCTATGCGCTGCAGCTAGAAGGACTCTGATCCCAACCCAAAGAATGCTCTGGAGTGGTGAGATAACTGAGAAAGGGAGATTAATGTATGGTTTATTTTCTTTGTATGCATCTGTGTATTTCTCATGTAATTAAGTAAAGAGCAATGATTTTAGAATGCCATGCAAAGTATCTGTGCATTTCATATGTTACACCTACTGTGTAGCCACTTGAAATGGTAAACCAGAAGAGAAGTACCTTTGGGTGGATATCTGGAAGAGGGCATGTTTGGGGTCCATCAAGTGCTACACCGCTCATGGAGGTGGAGTACAGAATTCGACTTCATAGGCCACTTAGGTCAGCAGAAGGGACTTAGTAGTATAGACACTGTGACAGATCCAAACCAGTGGGGTACAGGAGTCTGGTAGAGGGCAAATATACTGGTCACTGGATGAGTAGTTTTCTGTTCTCTGAGTGACCAGAGTAGGGGCTGCACTAGAGTAATCAGGAACCTGCTAGAACCAATTAAGGCAGACAGGCTGATTAGACCCTGCAGCCATCAAGCAGGTAATCAGGCACCTGGAGTGTTCTTTTAAAAGGGTCACTCAGTCAGGTGGGGTGGCGGAGGAGGAGTGCATAGTGAGGAGCTGGGAACAGGGGCGCAAGGAGCTGAGTGAGAGGGTGTCTGTTGCCAGGCTACAGGGTCAGGCCTTATCAGACACCAGGCAAGGAATGCCTGTGGTGAAGATTAAAGAAGGTGTTAATAGTTTAGGACAGCCGTGGGGTATGTTTAGCCGCAGGGAGGGTTATAGCTGTCTGCAGCTGTTCACGTGAAGAGTGCACTTATAGACAGCTGCAATCCACAGGGCTGAGGCTAGGAACCGGAGGTAGAGGGCCAGGCCTGGGGGTTCCCCCAACTCCATCTGATCAGACACAGGAGAGTTGATCCAGGGACCGTGTGGGAAGATTCACTGAGGTGAGCAAATTGCAATGAGCGCAGGACCCACTCAAGGTTAGAGGGACTTGGTAACCCTAATTCTATCGTATAGTCAATGCGCTCTGTCTACCGAAGTTTTGTAGTGTAGGCCAGGCTATAGGCTGCTATGACCTCAACAGAGTTTGTAATGCTCTAGCGAGTGCTCTGTGGGGGGTATGCTTAGGGAGCTGGGACAAAACTGTAACATGAAACATATTCAGGCTAATTTACCAGTACTTGAAGAATAGTCTTTTCCTTTGGAAAACTTCTTAGCTAATATTTAATGTTTGTAAATATTTCTTGGTGATCCTGCCATACATGCCACTTTATATATTAAAGTATAGTCTTGTCTTGGCAAAGTATTGAGATGTGTATTGTGAGAAGTACTCGTTCAGAAATGGTCTTATGGAAAAGTCTTGCTCAACAAACTTGAAAGAAATGGAGATCGCAAGACCTTGTGATGTGTGAACTGAAGGGGCCAGTTTCCAAGCGCATAATATTCTAATTAGCGAGATCTGTGACAGTGCGTTCCTCTGTGTTTTGTTTTTTGTGGTGTTTATCTTTGCTTCTGTAATAAGAGTGTTTTCTCCCTAGTCAATGTTGAAGCGCTCAGATGGCAGTCTTTAAACATGGTGTGTCGTCGTAACAACAGCAACTTAGGAGAACGTACTCTTCCACTGCTGTGAAAAAAAAAAAACAACAAAAACCAAAAACCCAACAACACAAAAAAAAATCCACCCCCACGAGAGGGGTAGCTTTAGCTTTGGCAAGGGGATCTGCCCAGCACTTGTACCACTGTCTTACCGCTACCATTTTACAGTGCTTGCATTTATGCAGGCTCAGGGAAGGTGTTTTTTTCACACCCTGAATGCGAAAGTTGCAGACACTATAAGTGGCATTTGTAGACAAGGCCTTAGCCTTTCAGACATGGGGGTACAGGAGAAGTCCTTGAGTTTGCTCAGGCACATGAAACAATCAAGTTTGTAGGGTGCTGAGTTAAGAGGAGTCTGGTGGTAAGAGGTTGCTATGGTATGTGCAGGCCCTGTTGAGGCTATGTACAGAGCATCTGACTGTTGGGAGTGACTGTCCTCTCTACTATTTTTTTTTTTTTTTTTTTTTTTTTTTTTCAAGCTGTACCGATTGTTATTTTCAGTTTAGGAAAAAAGCCAGGTTATCTTTTTTGCATAACTGAACCGCCTTCCATCAGGAATGTGATGTGTTGTCTGGAGTGCTTTCCATTCTGTGTCGATTAGCAGCAGCAAACACCTTGTACGCTACTGCTCTAACCGGACTTTGAAAAGGCCAGAAGTTCAAATGTGCATCTTTTTTAAAAAAGAGCTGGTTCCGTGTTAGTTTGAGAGAGAGAGGAGACGAAACAGTGATGGACGTATCTTTTCTTTTAAAGGAACATATCAAGAATTTCAGGGAAATGAGGTAAGTGGTACTATTCCTGCTTTGCTCTCTCCGCCAATTTTGTATGGTTTTCAATTCACATTGTCTTATTTTTACCTATTTCTGTTCTGCTTTTAAGGATGGAGAGGGCCCACACACACACAACTGGGAAATGACTGACTGAATACACAGTGAAAATTGCCATATATAAAAATCAAGGTGAATTTGATTTCAGTCAAATTGATTTAAATCACTCACTAGTCAGGAAGACTCGATTTAATCATCGATTTCTACATAAAAGTGCATTCTTATTGGTTGTTATAACCTTAGTACATATTCTTCACAACTCAGATCGATGTAGGTTTCATTTTTAGCAGGTACACACTATACATTTTCGAAGTGATTTGTTTGAAAACTTTTCAGGTTAGTTTTACAGCTGTATCAGCAAATAAATGAGTGTTTGGTTATTTCATTTATACAAGGTAATTGAAGCAGATATTTATGAAATCATTGGGAGGTGAGGTATCTCCAGTTGAACAGGTTAATCATTAATATTTGGAGGATTTTCTTGCCATGATGTATTAGGAGAAGAACATCACCAGACAGATATTTAAATTTGTTTTATTTAACTAAAACATTATATATTCTGAATTTTTTTCTTCAACAGCAAACATATAATATTTTAACTAAATAAGCATATGAATTTTTGAATTTAATTAAACATTCAAGTTTTTTAAAATCAGGTTTGTTTTTGTTTAATTGTTTTTCACTAAAATAGTTGATTTAATTTTTTAAAAATATTTCATTTAACTATTTCAGCCACGTCAACATGAGAAACTTAAAATATTGGCTTCTGCAGCTAATTCACTCATCTTCACCTTCATTTTCCTGTTTGTTCATAATCTGGAAAAGAAAAGCTTCCCTGCTTTTTCAGTTCCCAAATGATTTCTCAATTTGGAATGAATTAGTCCAAAGGAAGAAAATCTTCTTTCTACACCAACAGAAGAAGCTACTTGTGTTAAAAGTGAGATGATCACTTCAACGGTCTTTGAATCAAAGTGCTTAAGTAACTTCCCCCAGTTCACTGGTGTGACTTTCTTTAAAACATCACCAGCAAATACTTTCTTGAATAGTTCATCCTTAGGTCTGAAGTTTATTATAGTTGGCATTATGGAGGGATGATTGCTGGATGTCCATGTCATAGCCAACTCCTCTTCTTCAGCAATTAAGGTTTGACCCTGTTACCAAGAAAATGAGCTGGTGATAGTGCTTGTCCCATTTGCTTTTTTTTAATGCTTGTAATTTAACTCTGTGATTGCATATTTCTCTTTTTAAGATCTCGCTCAGTCCCTTCCAAATTTCACCAGCGTCAGCAATAAAACAGCTATTTCCCTGCATTTTGTTCAAGGCTACAGAAATAGGCTTCAGGCTTCACCTCTAGATATTTATTTATTTAAAAACATTTTTGCTGTTAACAAGCATGTGATCTCTGGAGGCACAAATCCACACTTTGAGAACTGCAAAACTAAGCATCTCTGATGATATCTTCTAGACTGAGCACTGAATCCCATTGGGTAGATAGAAAGATTTAACCTAAATAATCTATACAGAAGCCCCTGGAACCCCATAAATTTGGGTCCCTGGTCCATGAACTATTGGAGCTCATTTACAAAACTTTTCTTAAACATTGCATGAATATATTGTCTCATACTATGGAATTAGATTTTATAATCCCTATTCCATTATGAGATATATTTGAGCTATAATGTATCTTAATTAAAACTCTTTAGATAGGTTTTTCCCTCAAAAACTGTTTTATCAAAAAATTCGATTTAAATTAAAAAAAAATCTGTTTTTAAAAATCATTGATTTGTATCCACCCTGATAAAAATTGTAGTGACGTGCAGAGTAAACGAGATAATAGAGGGAAAAATCTGATCTTTCTTACAGTAATTTTAGGTGTTGCTTGTACCAATAGTAGGCTAAAGAAATCCAGAGAGAAGTTGTTTGTTTTTTTTTAATTTAATTTTTTTTTAAACATTGATAGTGTCTCTAAGATATTTAAAGTGTCCTGTGTTTGGGTCAGGTTTATTTTAGCATAAATCATATGTAGAATGTCAAGGTATAGTTGATATATTTTATTAGAGTAATTTGGCAGAGGTGGGGAATAAGTGCAAGGATAATGATAATTGTAGGTTCAGGCTGTACAAAATCTTAGGGAATAGATGTGAGATTGCATTTTTTTAATATGCTAGTCCATTGACTTAATCCAGTGGTTCTCAGACAGGGTACACGTACCTCTAGCAGTATGCCGAGGTCTTCCTGGGAGTATGTCAACTCATATAGATATTTGCCTAGTTTTACAATAGGCTACATGAAAAGCACTAGTAAGTCAATAGAAACTAAAATTTCATACAGACAATGACATGTTTATACTGCTCTGGATACTGTACTACATCAGTGTTTCTTACCCTGGAGTTGCAATTGATTTTAGAATTATATTGTATAAATGAGAAAGTAATAGTGTTCTGTGACACTTTGTATTTTTTCTGATTTTGTAAGCAAGTAGTTTTTAAGTGAGGTGAAATTTGAGGTAATCAACAAGACAAATCAGACTCCTGAAAGAGGTACACTACTCTGAAAAGATTGAGAACCATTTACTTACTTCATATTCTGTTCATTTACAAATTGATTATTTAATTTTTGTTAGTCAGATTCAGATTATTTTATTGCATATGAAAACTGAATTGTGGTGGCTTTTTTACTTTTGTTTTGTTTGGGTTTGAGAGAAAGTAGTATTGTGTCTTAGCCGTGTTCAGTGTGTTACCAGAGAGATGTGGCTGACTTCAGTTAACCTCATATCAGTCTGACCTCTCATTTATAACCAGATAAATCTTTAACACAGTTAATAGCAGAGTTTTCACTTCAGGACTATTGACTGTATCAGTCGTTGCCAGAATGAAGTATTTCATTATTAAGAATTTCAATCTTCCGTTTGTCGTTCTGCTGCTCCTTTCAGATGATTTTGAAAGAAACATTCTGTCCATTAGATAGCTAAACAAGTGGCACCTATTTCCACAAAGCTTCTTATGGCTGTTTAATTTCTCACTTGAACTGTAAAATTTAACATTTTTGCAATTTTTCTTATAACTTTTTTGTGTATAGTCCACACATTCTGAAAATATTGCTGATCAAGTGTTTTAATTTGAAATGTAAGTAATCAGTTGAGATTATGATGTTATAAGAAGATACGGTATTTCATCTACTGAAAGCAGACAGATGATAAATGTTAATGACAGTGACTTCCAAAAAGACTTTTTGACAAACATTTTTAATATTTAATTAAAATAGTCATCTCTTCTGTCAGTCATTTAGAATGCAGTGAGCTGCATTTACTGTATTTTACTGACATCCTTCAGAAAAAATAAATGATGAGACAACATGTGTGACTTAAATATCTTTTCTTGGTGAGAGAGACAACCTTATGAGCTACAGACAGCTCTTCTTCAGTTCTAGGAAAGGTACTATGGCCTGGTCTACACTACGCATTTAAACCGAATTTAGCAGCGTTAAACTGATTTAACCCTGCACCTGTACACACAACGAGGTCCTGTATATCGATATAAAGGGCTCTTTAAACCGGTTTCTGTACTCCTCCTTGACAAGAGGAGTAGCGCTGAAATCGGTATTGCCGTGTCGGATTAGAGTTAGTGTGGCCGCAAATCGACGGTACTGGCTTCCGGGCAGTATCCCACAGTGCACCATTGTGACCGCTCTGGAAAGCAATCAGAACTCGAATGCACTGGTCAGGTAGACAGGAAAAGCCCCGCAAACTTTTGAATTTCATTTCCTGTTTGCCCAGCGTGGAGCTCTGATCAGCACGGGTGGCGATGTGGTCCCAAATCCAAAAAGAGTCGCATGGGACCGTATTGGGGATCTGGATTGCTACGCTGCTATGGGGGAAATGAAAGCATTTGAAATGCTCGGCTGTTGATAGACAGAAGGAGCCACAGACATAGTGCTCGTGTGCCAAATATGTGCAGCCGTAACGGAACGCAAAGAACAAGATGGCGCTCTGGAGGGAGGGAGGTAAAACGATGGTGGGAGTGGGCAAGTGGGGGATGAGAGACTCAGTACTCTCGTTCCTGAAAGCTTTCGAATTCTTGCTGGTCCATGCCTGAAGGAATCAACATTTTCTGCGTGTTTCGGGCTTGTCGTCATTTACCCCTTCCCCTTCCCCGAAAGACAAGGGAACACGGTTTTGCCGTTTCAGTGTCACCTAATGTCTATGCATGCTGTGGTAGACGGGGTGTTGCAAGTGCCTGAAACAGCATCCGCTTCCCCGATGCGACGGTTATAATACACTGTATCCATCGTTGTCTCAGCCTCTGAGATGCTCCGACTGGCCTCGTGAGGTTGGCGGGGCGCCTGGGTAAAATATGGGAATGATCCCGGTCACTCCGGCAGTGTACAGACACGGCTGGTAACCGGTCTCCATCAATAGCAACTGAAGGCTGAGCTCATCTGTCATGCCCTCCCCTTCAATCTAAGAAAGATTACTGTACTGCCTGGCTATCATAGCAACGGGATGACTGGGTCTACTCTCTCACCCACCCTTTATGTCCTGCCTGACTATCACAGCAGTGGAGGCTTCCTCCCCTCATTTTTATCCACTAAAAGTCACGTGTTTCTTATTCCTGCTCTTTATTACTTCATCAGACAAATGGGGGGACCACTGCTATGGGTAGTCACAGAAGTTGGAGAGGAGGGAAGCAATTGGATGGGCGTTTGTTGCAGGGGCAACCTCCTAATGGCATGCGCTTCATCTTTTTGCGGATCTCTGGGTGCTTGATCTCTGGTTCTCTAGTCACTTTGCTCTGCATTTAGGCAGGAACTGAACTTATTTTAGAACAAACATAAGAAGGAATGAACCGGGAGTCTCCATTTTTGTCCATGCGCCCCCGACGAGTTAGCGAGGGAGGCAGGAGCCACCTATGGACAGCAGAGACCAGTCAGACAACTGAGTGAACCGTATCTAATCGCCATTTAAAAATGCATTGGCAGATGGTGCAATAGGGTGGTACATCTCTGCTCCTTCAAGCAAATGAATGCTGCTCTGTAGTACTGCGTCGTCAGCAGCATCCAGTACACCATACGGTGACAGTGACAGGCAAAACGGGCCTCCGATGGTTTGCATGTATGGCGTTCTGCGGGCATCAGGGAAAAGGGCGCGAAATGATTGTCTGCCGTTGCTTTCACGGAGGAAGGATTGAGTGACGACATTTACCCAGAATCACCCGCGACACTGTTTTTGTATTGGGATCTCAACCCAGAATTCCAATGGGTGGGGGAGACTGTGGGATCTATGGGATAGTGACAGGATAGCTACCCACAGTGCAATACTCCGGAAATCGACGCTAGCCTTGGTACATGGATGCACACTGCCGAATTAATGTGCTTAGTGTGGCCGCGTGCACTCGACGTTATACAATCTGTTTTACAAAACCAGTTTATGTAAAATTGGAATAATCCCATAGTGTAGACATACCCTATGAGTATCACAGCTAAATACGTGATCAAACAGATGGTTTAGCATAAGTATTGTAGTTAGCACCTACTCTAGGAGATCATTCAAGGTGGAGTAGCCGGTTAACACCCGTGTAGTTATAGGACAAAAGGAGGAGTTAGTTGGTTCCAGATTGTTGTAATAAGTAAGGATTCTGTGACTTTCATAACAGCTGGTGTGGCTGATTTCAGGGCCAGCTGGTGTGGCGGTCCCCAGGGCCAGCTGCACCAGTTGCTGCTCAGGAGGCCCCGAGCAGCTGGCTCCAGGGATGGCCCAAGCAGCGGCCAGTTTGGCTGGCTCCAGGGACCACCCGAGCTATGGCTGGTGCGGCTAGCTCTGGGGAGCATCTCAGCAACGATTCCGGGGGCTGCCCTGGAGCCAGCTGCTGCTCGGGTGGCCCCGGGTAGTTGGCTTTGGAGACGCACTGGAACAATGGCCAGTATGTCTGGCTCCGGGGCCCACCCAAACAGCAGTGGTCCCCGGGACCTCCTGAGCAACAGCCTTAGGGGTGCCCAGAGGCTGTCCAGGCAGCAGTCCCCAGGAGCAGCGGCTGGGGGGCAGTCAACCCCCAGCACTGGAGCAGGCCCCACCCCCAAGCAGGGCTCCCCCAGAGCAGGAGGTTTCCAGAAGTAGAGATTTAGTCAAAGGTATTTATGTTAAAAGAGATGGCCGTGAATTTTTATTTAGTGCCCATGACCTGTCCATGACCTTCACCAAAAATACTCTTGACTAAGGGCATGGCTTCACTTCCGGGTTAGAGCGCATTAAAGCAGCCCAATGTGCAAGGCATCTAGAGTGCTCTGATTCCAGGGCACTGACGAGTGGAATAACGTTTAATGCGCCCCCTGCTGGAGCGCCACGGTGCCAGTGTGGACACCTTGGTTTGTTAATGTGCTCTGATCAGCCTCCAGAAGTGTCCCACAATGCCTGTTCAGCCACTCTGCTCATCAGTTTGAACTCTACTGCCCTGCCCTCAGGTGACCAACTGTCAGACTCGCCCTTTAAATTCTCTGGGAATTTTGAAAATCCCCTACCTGTTTGCTCAGCCAGATGTGGAGTGCTCTCAGCGAATCTTTCCAGGTGACCATGCCTCCATGCTCCAGGCGATCCCCATTATGGAGCGATGGCAAGGTGCTGGAACTCATCAGTGTTTGGGAGGAGGAAGCTGTCCAGTCTCAGGTGTGCTCCAGCCGTAGGAATTATGATACGTTTGGGCAGATATCAAGGGACATGATGGAAAGGGGCTATGACTGGGATGCACTGCAGTGCAAGGTTAAAGTGAAGGAGCTGCAGAATAACTACTGGAAAGCCCACTCTGGTGCTGCCCCAGCGACCTGCCATTTCTGCAAAGAGCTGGATGCGATACTTGCGGTTGACTACCACCTCCTCTTTGAGTACCACCATGGACACTTCAGAGTCCAGTTCAACAAGGCAGGAGGATGAGTAAAGAGGGAGCAAGGGTGCTGAGGCGGAGGAAGACACCCCAGAATCTATAGATGCATGCAGCTAGGAGCTGTTCTCAAGCCAGGAGGAAGGTAGCCAGTCACGGCGGCCAGTACTTGAAAGAACAAGCAACAGAGGAGGTTCCTGGTAAGCAGCTTTTATTTTGTGAAGGAAGTTATTTGGTGTGGGCTCTTGAGGCAAGGAGGGTTAGGGGTGCATGCATGCCTAGATGTAGAATAGGGCACTGATGTGCTCTCTCACTTTGCGGTAATTGCCTCAGTGATCTCTTCAAAGGTCTCAGCCAGAAATTGGGCAATGTGCTTGCCCAGGTTTCTTGGGAGAGCCACTGTCGTCCTTTTCCCAGTCAGGCTAACATGTCGGTGCCTCTGTGCCGTGAGAGGAGGGGGGACCATTGCTGCACACAAGCAAGCTGCATATGGGCCAGGGCGGAAGCTGCATTGTAGTAGAGCACCCTCCCTTGCTTCCCAGGTCACCCTCAGCAGCGAGATCTTCCAGGAAGAACTCCTGTGGAAAATATGGGAACAGTGTTCAGTATAGGGGCCTGCTGCAGCTGTTGGCTCTCCCTAAGGTACACAGTACAGTCATGAAACAATCAATCCCCCTTGACCTGTGCTTACTCACCATTTTGGGGCTCCCGTGGGTTATGTGTGCTCACTTTGGGATGGGCAAATTATGCTCTTGTGTAGACTGTGCTTGCCCTCCATAAGTGGGAATCATTGTTCTGTCTAGTGAGAACAATTCTGTCTCTGTTAAGTATTGCATTTTGCCTTTACAGATGCAACCTTGAGATCTCAGCTGTCTGTTATCACCGACCAAGAGGCTGCAAAGAATCAGGAGGAGGCCACGTAGAAACTAAGAAGACATGCTGCATGAAGTAATGTAGAAGTCACTTAATGAGAATCTAAAAGCGCAGGACTGGAGGGAGAGTGAAAGGAGGATCCGCCAGCAGAATGTGGATCACTGGCACAAAAGTGCGGCGCTCCAGCAGCAAAGCACCGATTGGCTGATAAGCATCATGGAGCACTAAGCGGACTCGGTCCAGGTGCTCGTAGCCATGCAGGTGGAGCACTACGCTGCCCCCTGCTTGCAGCCTTTGTCCCAAAACTCTTTCCGTTGTGCCTCCATGTCACCTCCAACCCACTTTCCCCAACATTCGGGTTCTTATCGCCACCAGCTGCCTCCAACACCTGTAGCTTCACCACCCTGCCCTGAAAACTACGACCCTTACCCACTGTGCTCAACCCTATCACCATGTAGTATAGCCATCCTGAAGTGCAGCACTCATTGCACAGCACTCCAGATAGGAAGGCTGAGTATAACGGGACATACGCAAATCTGTGACTGTACCATTCCCCACCCCACCCCCCTTGCCCTTTCTGTTTCCCAAGCAGTTGTGTTTCTTTTCAATAAATGGATTTTTTGGCTTTGAGAATGTTCGTTATTATTGCATAAAGTAAAAGATATCTTAGCCCAGGAAAGCAACATGCACTGCAAGTCAGCATAGCAAAAACAGATTCCTACTAACATTGGAACCACTGCACTTCACTCCTGTGTGGGGCACCAGACATTACTGGTGGCTTTCAGCCTGAAATTGCTCCCTCATGGCATCCCTAATCCTTTCAGCTCCTCTAATAGCCCTGCTGTCTGGCTGTTCAAATTCAGCCTCCAGGTGTTGAACCTCCAATGTCCATGCCTGAGTGAAGCTTTCACCCTTCCCTTCACAAATGTTATGGAGGGTACAGCATGCTGATGTAACCGCGGGAATGCTGTCATCGGCCAGGTCCAGCTTCCCATACAGAGAGCACCAGAGGCCCTTTAAACGGCTAAAAGCACACTCCATAGTCATTCTGCACTGGCTCAGCCTGTTGTTGAACCACTCCTTGCTGCTGTCAAGGCTCCCTGTATAGGGTTTCATGAGCCATGGCATTAAAGGGTAAGTCTCCAAGGATCACAATGGGCACTTGACTTCCCCTATGGTGATCTTCTGGTCTGGGCAAAAGTCCCAGCTTGCAGCTTCCTGAACAGGTCAGTGTTCTGAAAGACACGTGCATCATGCACCTTTCCGGGCCAGCCTGCGTAATGTCAATGAAACGCCCACAACGATCCACAAGCACCTGGAGAAGCATAGAGAAATACCCCTTCCGATTAACATACCTCCGCAGTTAGGGAAACCCATTCGTGCAAATCCAGCTACAATGTCATGCATGTTACCCAGAGTCGTGGTTCTTCGGAGCAGGGTGCAATTAATGGGACTGCAAACTTGCATCAACACGATTTCAACGGTAGGCTTTCCCACTCCAAACTGGTTAGTGACCGATCAGTACCTATCTGGAGTTGCCAGCTTCTAGATTGTAATAGCTACCCACTTCACCACCACCAGGGCAGCTTCGTGTTCTTGTGCTGCAGGGTGGGGGCGAGCCCATCACATCGTCCCATTAAAGTGGCTTTCTCATCTGAAAATTCTGCAGCCACTGCTTGTCATCCTAGACTTGTATGATGATGTGATTCCACCACTGAGTGCTTGTTTCCCGAGCCCAAAAGCGGCGTTCCACAGTGGTGAGCATGTCCGTGAATGCTTGTCCTGTGTTGTATGCATACTCAAGTCAATAGCATCGTTGGAGTCCTCACTGTCAGTTTAAGGAGTAACTTGATTGCCAAACATGACGTGCTGGCGACACTCATCAGCATATTCCTCAGCAGTTTGGGCTCCATTCCTGGAGACCGAAAGGGAAGACAGAGCGCGCAGCACAAAAAATGTTGGAAGATGGTGTCAAATGTGAACAGAAGCAGAGGGTTGCTGGGATGTGAAACGATGCATCACGGGGCTTTGGGACAGGACCCAGAGTGTCCTGGACCCCCCACCCCCTGCTCCCTTTCCACAAGCCACAGTGCCAGAATGGGAAGAGATGCTCTGTGGGATAGCTGTCCATAATGCATCACTCCCAATGCAGCTGCAAGTGCTGCAAATGTCGCCATGCCAGTGCGCTTGCAGCTGTCGGCGTGGACAGACTGCAGCGTTTCGCTGCTGCACTCTCTGAAGGCTGGTTTAACGGAAAGCGCTCTACATCTGCAAGTGTAGCTGTGCCCTAAGTCTTAACCTTAAATCCAGTGTCTTCATTAAGACTATGCTTTTTAGCGTCTAGCAAAGTTTTTGAATTTAAGCTCTGAGGTTCGTTGTCTGAAAGAAATCTTCTGGCCTTCAAATGACCCTCCAACCTCTCCAGAAGCTAGCTCCCCAAAGACCAGGACACACCAACTCCAAGCAGCATCAGATCCTGCTAGAACAACAAATGCAAAACCTGCATAGGTATATATCCACTGTTACGATGATCAGCACCCCCCACAATATATCTTTCAAGATCCATGGGTTCTACATGTGCCTATCACAACATGTGATGTACCTCATCCTGTGCACTAAATGCCTCAATAACAACTATATAGGTGAAACTAGACAATCACTATGGTCTCAAATGACCTTGCACAGGAAAATGATAAAAAGCAAAAACCATATCACCTGTGGTTGAATACTTTTCACAAAGCATCATAACTTTTTTAGAGACTAAAAATCATTTGCTTTAATAAAGACATTAGATTTATGACTTACAATTTGTAACCCGCTAACCCCCTTTTTTGTTGTATGATGACTACTTCTTTCATATGGCTTGAGTAGGTAGCAATAACTACAAATAGATATATGTGATAGCCAGCACATTGCCGCAGTAGTGAGCTGGTGCATGTCCTTCAGGCCCCTGGGAAAAGAATGAAGGGGACACTCAGATATGATGTACTTCATCGTTTGTGTCTTGTGACCACAGTCGCATACAGGTGTTTACCTTATTTTTCGTTTAAAGAGGGTTTGTCCACATCTCCCATCAGATGTCCTGATGCGATTCATCTGCACCAGTGTTTCCAACATAAATCCAAACCTGGTAGTTTCTTTGCCAGGTCAGTATGACTACAGAGACGTTAATGGGTCATTTCACTTTGAATGGTCCCTTTAGAATATGTGCTAACTACTTATGCTAAACTATCTATCTGTTTGAATTTGTGTTTAGCTGTGACAATCTAAATATCTTTCCCAAACCTGAAGAGCGCGTGTAGCTCCTAAGTTGCTCTCTCTCACTAACAGAAATTGGTCCAGTAAAAGATATTACCTCATCCACCTTGTCTCTTTAAGAACCTGGGACTGACATGGCTACAACTATACCACATAAAATAAATTATATCTATATAATTTTGTATAGTAGAAAGTCATTGTAACAACATGCTTATACAATCATCTTTGCTGCTTTAAAACTTGTACTTCATATTTTATGCCTCATGTCTGCTAATGTGAAAATGGCAATGGAATAACACTTTAACCTACTACTGAAAACTTGGGCTTTCGATTAATCGCAGTTAACTCATGTGATTAACTCAAAATTAATCGTGATTAAAAAAAACTGCGATTAGACGCAATTAATAATTGCACTGTTAAACAATAGAATACCAACTGAAATTTATTAAATATTTGTGGATGTTTTTCCACTACACAAAATACAAAGTGTACACTGCCCACTTTATATTTTTTTTACAAATATTTCCACTGTAAAAATGATAAACAAAAGATATGGTATTTTTTAAATTCATCTCATATAAGTATTGTAATTCAGTCTCTATTGTGAAAGTGCAATTTACAAATGGAGATTTGTTTTGTTACATAACTGCACTCAAAAACAAAACAATGCAAAACTTTTGAGCCTACAAGTCTACTCAGTCCCACTTCTTGTTCAGCCAATCTCTAAGACAAACAAGTTTGTTTACATTTATGTCACCAGAAAGTGAGAACAGAAGTTCACATGGGACGTTCGTAGCTGGCATTGCAAGGTATTTATGCGCCAGCTATGCTAAACGTTTGTTTGTTCCTTCATGCTTTGGCCATTATTCCAGAGGACATGCTTCCATGCTGCTGATGCTCATTAAAAAAAAAAAAAAAAAATGTGTTAATTGAGTTTGTGACTGAACTCCTTAGAGGAGAATTGTATGTCTCTTGCTCTGTTTACCCACTTTCTGCCATATATTTCATGTTATAGTAGTCTAGGATGATGACACAGCACATGTTCATTTTAAGAACGCTTTCGCTGCAGATTTGAGAAAAAGCAAAAAAGGTACTGTAACGGTGCGTAGACTCACCCGGTGGTGCCTCCTGCTGGTGGTGTTGGGGAATTAGCTTCCAGCCTCCGGAGCGCCCCTTGTCGGCCGGTGTTGCGATACTGCTGGCCCCTGTGTCCCTCTCAGACCCCAGGTGACCCTTTCAGTGTGTGCTGCCCCCTGGCAGTATCCCCACTGTTTCTCCCCACTCAGGGCAACTCACACCCCTACCCCTACCTCGTCTCAGTTGTAGGCTACTGCCAGTCACCAACTTGCCTCTGTGCCTTGGGGCAGACTGCAGGCTAAGCCACTCAGCTTAGGCAAGGTTGGGTCTGGACCTGCTGCCTCTACCTATTGCTAGACTGCCCCTTTGCAGCCCCAGTACTTGTCTTAGGCCCTCAGCTAGGCCCACAGCCTGGGGATTGTCCAGGCTGGAGCTCCCCAGCTTCTCTAGCCTTCCCCCAGCCCTGCTCCACTCCCAGTACCCTGCTTGGCTCCCTAGCAGCCAAGCCTGTCTCTCTCTCTACAAGCAGAGAGAGACGGTTTGGGCTTCTGGCTTGCAGCCTTCTATAGGGACCAGCTGGGCCTGATTGGGGCATGGCCCCAGCTGTTATTGCCTTCCCCAATCAGCCCAAGTTTTCCTTTACAGCCTCAGCCCTCTCCCAGGGCTGGCTTTATCCCTTCCAGGGCTGGAGTGGGTGACCACCCCACTACAGTATGATTGTGAGATTTCTAAAGGTAGCTATAGCAGTCGACCTAGGGTTTAAGCATCTGAAGTGCCTTCCAAAATCTGAGAGAGATGAGATGTGGAGAATGCTTTCAGAAGTCTTAAAAAAGCAACACACCGATGTGGAAACTACAGAACCCAAAGTACGAAAAAAGAAAATCAGCCTTCAGCTGGAGACATCTGACTCAGATGATGAAAATGGACGTGCGTCGATTCACACTGCTTTGGGTTGTTATCGAGCAGATCCCATTATCAGCATGGATGTGTGTCTTTTGAAATGGTGGCTGAAGTGTGAAGGGACATACGAATCTTCAATGCATCTGGCATGTAAATATCTTGCAGCGCCGGCTACAACAGTGCCATGTGAACGCCTGTTCTCACTTTCACATTGTAAACAAGAAGCGGACAGTATTATCTCTTGCAAATGTAAACAGACTTGTTTGTCTGAGCAATTGGCTGAACAAGAAATAGGACTGAGTGGACTTGTAGGCTCTGAAGTTTTACATTGTTTTATTCTTGAATGCAGTTATTTTTTGTACATAATTCTACATTTGTAAGTTCAACGTTCATGATAAAGAGATTGCACTACCATACTTGAATTAGGTGAATTGAAAAATACTGTTTCTTTTGTTTTTATAGTGCAAATATTTGAAATAAAAAATATAAAGTGAGCACTGTATACTTAGAATACAAAGTTATAAATGAAATAAATATATTTGAAAGTGTGGAAAATTATCCAAAAATATTTAAATGGCATTCTATTATTGTTGAACAGTGTGATTAATCACGATACATTTTTTTAATCGCTTTTCAGCCCTACTAAAAACTACTGGGAATGTTTAAAAATGTAATCTCTTGGGGAAAAATGGTATGTAAGAAATTTTTCATGATAGTTACATGCTTTGTTGTTGAGTGTAGATGTTGCAGTAAGATTATATGATAATACTTAGTCACTAACTACTGCTCTTGTCTACTCCACTCTGATAGCTCAACTTTTTAAGTTTATCCACCATTCCCTAATTTTTTCTGGAGTATCATTCAGGCTTCTCCAAATTGGAGCATCAGATCTGCATACCAAATCTGTTGAGTAATGTTTTATGGATGTATGGATTGATCTGGAACTATAGATCTCTGCTTGTGATATGCATAAGACTAGCCCTGGATGGTGTGTTGAACCTGATCAAATGATCCCTAAATCCCTCTGTCATGGTGATGTTAGCCAGCCTATAACATTCCTCAATACTACTGAGTTGTAATGGCTTGACCCTTGTGGTTATCCTCATGTGATACTAATAATATCGGTGAGTCTCTAAGCGCCATTGACCTAAATAGGTCAAAAGCTGATGTCTTTTGAACATCTACATTACATAACTTTGCCTCTCTTTGATGAGGGTGATGTCTCGGGAAGAAATAGGGCAGATTCAAGGTCTGAGGTGGAAATTGGTTTCCACCTTAGGCAGAAATGTAGAATGTGAGCAAAAAAAAAATCACATACGAAAGATTGTAAAATGTAATGGCTTGGCCACCAATTCTCCTAGCTGAGGTCAGGGCTGTGATAAAAGCCCTCATGATACAGAGGTGTAATATGGAACATTCTTCGATGGCTTTGAAGCGGGGCAGTGTCAGCTGCATGAGGACTTGACTGAAGTCCCAGCTAGATGTAGGATCCTTCACAGCAGGGCAGATACCTCATAGCCCTTTCACTGTACGGTTATTGAACACATACTTGTGTGCCACTTCTGTGTGATAAGCAGAAATGACTTCACGGTGTACCCTGATAGGGGAAAGAGGCAGTTCCAGGGACTTGAGGTGGAGCAAGTATTGAAGGACAGAAAAGGAACCATGGATGGAGCTGTGTTATTTCTGACCACCCACAGAAAGAACCTCTTCCGCTTATGGACCTAACAGGAAAGGACTGAACTGGAGTTTTACAGCACTTTCTGGACTCTAGTGGAACAGCAAAGCTCCGAAGAAGTCAGTTCTATAGCCCAGACTGTCGGATGGAATAATTCTGGATCCAGGTGCTGAATCTGGCCTTTCTCAGATGATCTTGCATGACTTATAGAGAGGTAAGTTCCAGGGGACATTGGCATATTAATTTTAACAAACCTGGTCAATAGTGTGAAACATATTTTTGAATGTCTTGGTGTGTGTTAGCTGTGTTGACCTTTTTTGTTAGGACACGTTAGAAATTTATGAAGTAAAATGATCAGTTTTATTTAGTCGTTTCAGTTAGATTGGTCAGTAGCTTCATATTAAGAGGTTGTCTTATAAACATTTTTACATTTTGAGGTCAGACAGGATCATTTTGGTTATTTCTTCTGCCCTACTGAACAATACAGGCCAAAAATTTCACCCAGTGTTTCCTGTTTTAAGACCATAACTTTTGAGCTAGAGCATGACATTTAGAAAGACATCCAGTCTTGATTTAAAGATTTCGAGTGATGAAGAATCCACCACATTCCTAGGTAAGTTGTTTCAATGGTTATTTCCCTTCACAGTTAAAAATCTGCACCTTATTTTCAATTTGAATTTGTCTAGCTTCAACTTCCAGCCATTGTATTTTGATATGTCTTTTGTGTGCTAATTTAAAGAGCCTTCTAGTGCGAGAAATCTTCCTATGTATATACGTTCAGGCTGTGATCAAGTCATCTCTTAACTTTCTCTAATAAGTGAAATAGACTGAGCTGCTTAAGTTTCTCACTGTAAAGTAGATTTTTCAAGACCTCATCATTCATAGCGGCTGTTCTCTGAATCTTTTCAAATTTTCAGCATCCTTTTTGAAATACGAACACCAGAATTGGACAGAGTATTCCACTAATGGTCTCACCAGCTATATACATAGAGGCACCTTCTCCCTACGCTCAATCAATCTTCTGCTTCAAGGGTCACATTAGACTTCTTAGACACGTCATCACATTGAGAGCTCATGTTCTGTTAGTTATGCAGCATGACTCCTAAGTCCTTTTCGGAATCCCTGTTTTTCCAGGTAACATACTTCCAAAGTGTGGGACTGGACCATTTCTCCTAAGCTGCCATGGCATAAAATTTCTAAAACTTTTCGATGCATTTGGTCAGATTTTTCATGCTTGCTAAGATAACGGTTAAGACCCATGTTCTAGAACCAAGGGCAGTTGGTTATGGATGTCAACATTTTTCCATGACATTCAGTGCTGTCATCACAGTAATAGTAGGCAACAGGGTGTTGTACTATATAAATCAACAAGCAAGATCCCAGTCCATGTGCACAGAATCACTAAAACTGGTGCATTGCTCACTGCATAGAGATCTCCATGGCTTACCTTCCAGGTCTCCAGAAACCTTTAGCAGATGCCCTAAGCAGACATGTCCACCAGGACCATGAGTGGGAGCTCAACAACCTGGTCTTGTACAACATCTGCAAAGCTTAGGGCATCTCCGTAATGGATCTCTTTGCAACCCCAGACAATGCAAAATGCCAGATCTTTTGCACCATGAGGGGACTTGGTCACAGCTCCTTAAGGGATTCCCTCCTCCTTCTCTGGCCCTGTGCTCTGCTTTATGCCTTCCCTCCAACACCATTAATTCTCCAAGATGCTGATTAGATTATGGCAAGTGCAGGCGAGGGTCATCCTGATAGCACCTTCTTGGCCAAGAGAGGTGTGGTATTTTGATCTATTTCACCCTACTATAGAGATGTCCTCCTACCAAACCTCCTAACACAGAACTCAGGCACCATGAACCATCCCAAACTCTCAGCTCTGAACCTCAGGACCTGGCTCCTTTTTGTTTCTCAAGCTCAGAGTTGGACTACTTGGAAGAAGTCCAGTCTGCACTTGTCAATGCTAGGAAGCCTTCCATATGTAAAACTTACGTACAAAAGTGGAAGCGCTTTCTTTTCTGGTGTTCACATCTTTCTGTGTTCACTTATGAAACTCATCTCTCCAGAATCCTCAGTTACCTGCTGCAGTTCAAAACAAGTTGATTATGATTAAGTTTGGTCTAAGTACATCAAGCAGCTATTTCTTCTTTTCATTTGCCTATCAAGGACTCCCCACCATGGCCAGATTCCTTAAGAGCTTATCTGTTTCCTCATAGCTGGAACCCCACACCTTCCTAGTATCTTAATTTGGTC
The DNA here is from genome assembly GCF_003597395.2 of Chelonoidis abingdonii. Classification (NCBI taxonomy): domain Eukaryota; kingdom Metazoa; phylum Chordata; order Testudines; family Testudinidae; genus Chelonoidis; species Chelonoidis abingdonii. Next base: position 18,885,119 of record NC_133783.1, on the reverse strand, counting down.
CTTAATATCTCGAGGAACCCCTTATTCAAACCTAAGGCCACCTGTTCACTCCACCACCTCTCCTTTAAGATTTCATTCCTGGTAGCTGTCACCTTGCATAAATGGTTGAGAGAATTGGGAGTGCTCATGTTTTACCCACCTTATGTTACCTTCTGTCATGACATGGTCATGCTGAGCCCCCATCCTTGATTCTCCTTGAAGATTTTGTCAGACTTTCATATTAAACAGGATATCTTTCTGCCATTATTCTTTCCCAAGCTCCACTCCTCAAGAGAAGAAGCTAGATTCACACTTCAGATGTTCAGAGTGCATTTGCCTTTCATCTGGACCAGACTAGAAGCTTTAGGATTTCTCCTCAACTTTCTGTATCCTTTTCTGAAATAAAGGACAATCAATTTGTTCTCAGAGACTCTGTAAATGGGTTTCAGGTTGCATCATAGCCAGCACATCCCACAGTCCATTTCTGTTACCCTCCTCAAGGATGTTCCCCTCATGGAAATGTGCAGGGCTGCAACTTGGTTCTCTGTTAACATGTTCCCCAGACATTACACTACCCTATCTGCATCCAGGATGGATACAGCCTTTGGCGATGGTGTCTTCTGCACTGACTTGCATCTGTTTCCTCTGCACATGCTTCCTCATTGAGTTACTGATTGGGAATCTCCTATGTTGGAACACCCATAGAGACATATACTTGGAGGAGGAGAGGTTACTCAACTTTCAGTAACTTAAGTTCATTGATATGTTTTGTTTCTATGAGTGCACCACCTCCCTCCCTCCTTCTCTTTGTTACGGAGTCTGGCTTTGTAGTTGTGAAGGAACTGGATTGGCAGTGGGTCCTTCCCTTCATGTACGCTCTCACTTTGGAGCACATGGTGCTAAGGTGTGGACCTGCAACACTGCTAACTCAAATTTCCTATCAAGCACTTGCAAGTGTGTGCACATGTTACAGTGGATCACTTATAGGGACAAAACATCTAGAAGAACTCAAGTTAGTGAAAGGTAAGTAACCTCTCTTTGTCAAGCCCCAAATCTAGACTCCTTCATGTAAAACCTTAACATTTATTTTCACGTCTTCAAATTATGGAGGGGGAGAAGGGGATAACTCTTTTTTCTAAAGAAAATACCTTCTTAAATTCCTTCTGATTGGCTTTCCATTTACCTGTTTTACACCACAGAAAAGAAGCAACTTAGCATCCACACTGACTGTCCAAGCCATAGAAACTGATTTTCAGGGACAAAATGTGGCTTCCTCATAGCACCCCATTAAGTTGGGGAAGTATTTGCATTTTGGGCTTGTCCCCCTCAGAGCATTTTCTTGAAAGATGAAGCAAATGCAGTTTAACCATTTAGAAACTATTTAGAGCTTAAGTGTACCCTTGTAAGTTGCCAGTAGAGGAAATTAACACAGCTCAAGTGTTTCCAGCTTTTTGCAGTGTAAAGGATTCTTCAACACTGTGTGTGTTCCCAGAACCTTATCCTGTTGGGTGAGTGTGTTGGCAAGAATGTGTTGCTATTAGCCAAATTTGTCTCCTCCCTAATGTTACTGTCAAGGTTGAAATTGCCTAGTGCTGTACTTCCTGATGGCATCACTCAGAAGCTCTTTGGCAGCTGTGCTGCACTTGGCCTACCTACTATGAGGTAGTGTCTCCTTTTCTGGTCAGAATGAATAGCTAGCTTTTATAAAACCTTAAGTTTCTCTTTCCATATGAATGATTTTAACTCCAGCGTGCCAGAAAGTGCAGAACTTTGACCACTGTGTCCTAGTAATAAGCTCTTAATGTAAAACACTAATATTTGCCTTGCTGCTTAGTGTCACGATATTCACTTATATGACTGAAAGTTGTTTACATGCTCTCAGTATATGAGTGCATGAAAAATTGAAAGTAGCAAATTTGTAAAACTCTGACTGAAAAACAAGTTGCTATATGCAGAATTGTGTTAGAGCTTATTTGCATTTTGTATTTAAAGTAGTACAGGCATGGAAATTATGCTGAATGTCTTAGGTTGATCTGTTCTTCTGATTCTGGCAGAATGATAAAGATGAATCAGATTTAATGGTACAGAGAGAATATGGCATGCTGAGGGGGGAATGGAAGTGCATGTATCGCATCTGCTTGAGTCAGCAGCTAGTGCTTTCTGCTGTTACCCTTTAGTGTCAGAATAGTCTTGACAGTTACCTGAGGGTAACTATGAATCACGTCAGTGACTTCCTCGCTGGTTATTAGTCTACAGGATGGCATGTTATTTAAGCACATAATCTTTATTTTTTGGTCTTGAGAAATTTATTTGTGATTAAAAGGGAAGTAATTGGAAAATATATTTATTCCAGTATAATTGCTTATTTCAAAGGCAAGAGATTAATAGTTAGAAACCCAGAAGGTTCTGTATGTGTGGGGAAAAAAGTTCGTGTTCTAGCTAGTGAAATATAGCTAGGACTTGGAAGAACTCACTTGCAGATGGGAAGATTTCCATGCTAAAAGTGGAGTGTAAGCATTCAGTATCTGTAGAACGTAAGTTGTCTTTTAACAACAAAATTCTGATCCTTAATGTTCTGGTAATAACTTCAAGTGTATAAGTTGGCATAATGTTACCTGTCTGAAACAAACTCTAGTGCTTTTAATGTGCTGTCTTTTTGTTCTGTTTATACAGCACCTCAGGGTGCTAGCCTCTATAACAGGGGTGGCAAACCTGAGCCTGAGAAGAAGCCAGAATTTACCAACGTACATTGCCAAAGAGACACAGTAATATGTCAGCAGCCCCCCACGAGCTCCCAGTGCTTCCCGCCCACCGGCAGCCCCGCTAATCAGTGCTCTCCCGATCAGCTGTTTCATGGTGTGCAGGAGGCTGGGGAAGGGAGGCGGGAGAGGAGGAGGAAGCAAAGACATGGCAGACTCAGAAGAGGGAGTGGGAAGGGGTGGAGTGGGGGCAGGGCCTGTGGCAGAGCCAGGAGTTGAGCAGTGAGCACCCCCTGGCACATTGGAAAGTTGGCGCTTGTAGCTCCAGCCCCAGTGTCAGTCCTATACAAGGAGCTGCATATTAACTTCTGAAGAGCCACATGTGGCTCCGGAGCCATGGATTGGCTACCCCTGCTCTATAATAATACAAATAATAATACTAAGAATCTAGCAGTGATGTGAAATGAATCAAACATAGATACTGGTCACTTTCACTGCTATTAATTAGAACCCTGGGAGCAGTAGTGAGTATTCAGAATCATATGCTACTGTTGGAAAAACTATGAGCAGCTGCAGAGAAAAGCACTTGGTAAAGGCTTGTTTTGATTCCTGTAAAAATGGTACGTGCTTTGTAAAAACAGGCCCTAGGCATCTCAAGTTGGACAACCAAAATTAGTGAATACTGTTTTGGCAATTTTGACCTTAATCTCTGTCTCCTGTTTTTCCATCTGTAAAAAGAGGAGGATAATTCCATTTTATCTTGCAGGAGCATTGTGAAGATAAATTCATTATTTGTGAAGCACTCTGATACTATGGTGATAAGTATAGAGAAGCCCATGAGGAAATTCGTAATTCTGTATTCAGTGCAGGGTTTGTATTGTGCGTGGTAAATAAGGCTCACTCACTGAATGATGATGATAAATAATATTCACTGAGCACAATCCATCCTGTTAACTGAATGAGGCAGAGTCGTGTGAAAAAAGTGGTCATGCAATTAAAGACTGTCATAATTCAACCCCGGTGTGCCTATGTATTAATTTTGCACAGACAGCCATAATATTGACACTTCCTAACTTTGAAATACTTGGCTGTTCAACCCTAATGTTCTTTTAATGTAAGTTAGTGCTATGAATAGTTATGTAGTATACCTTGCATGGAGGCCAGTATTCCTGTTTAATACTTTTGCGGCCCACTTTCAAAATCCAAATATCTGCTACCCACAAGTTTTAAATCCCCATTATCCCCTTCACCAAGTCCATCGTCTCTTGGATTGTACCCGGAGTCTAGCGGTTCCAGATCACAAAATTTACTGCCTCCGTAGCCTTTGAACAATCCTCACTTTAAGTCCCCATTTTAAAAATGATCGGTGGGTGCTTTTCTTCTGTCTTCCATTCATCTCTCCACGATCCTAACTAGTGCTGGGAGGTGCCCAGGGAAATGTTAATTATAGCCATAAATCCACAGGACATACTTCAAATATTACTCCTGAGGGCATTCTGCATCAAAAAATTAAAAATTCTGAGCACAGTATTTTTAAATTCTGCAAATTTTATTTGTCAAAATAACACTGCATAATCATGCCAGTTTCAATTATTTTGGTAATTTAGTTCAAAATTCCTGTCAGCAAGTATGTCTGTAACAATACAAACGCACAAAATTTCCCCCAGAAATAGAGAGTTAAAGAAACCCATGACAACCCAATTCCTGTTTCTCTGCCCATTTCTGTGGGGGAAAGGAAATTCTGCATGCACAACATTAATTTCTGAAATTCGGCATTATGCAGTGGTATAGAATTTCCCCAGGAGTAAAATATAACCATTCTAAAACAATTATAAACCGTAGAAGAAATATGGAAAACAAAATTCTTGTTCAACACCAGAAATTATCCTGTGGGAATTCAGCACTCTTTAGTGACAGCATTGTATGTTATATAATTTATTTTAAGCTGGCAAATTTAGTATCTTGAAATGTTTATAAATCTCCTTCAATTTGTTTTAATATGTGAACAGTTTGGTAAAAACACTTGTATAGGCTGAAACACAAAAATCCATCCTGCTTCAAATATTTGTTTTTTTTAACATCCATTTTAACTGTTTATTGTTTATCAAAATAGTTTGATATCAATCTAATGTTGAAATGTATTGAAATGTGGTTCTTTACTGCCATGCTAGCATTTGTCGACTGTACTGGTATTTTTCACTATTCTATAGAAAAGTACAACATTTATTTGCAAGTGTATTGTAATAAATATATTCAGACTGTGTGTACCATATTTTGTTGCTTTACACTGGAGATGGCAGACAGTAAACTTCCTTGTACGCTGTATGTTATAACTGCTTTAATCAAAAGTAGCATGATGTAAGGATATAGGTTGAGTGTCCTACAGTGTCACAATGATAGAAAAACTGGAAGAAAAGACCTCTAAAAAGAAATGTATGAGAACATTTGCAAATGGTTTTTCTTTATTTTAAAGCTTATCTTTTTAGAAGTATGGGTAGTTCATGATGTTATATAAATCATAACATCTGATTAACTTTCTGTCACCTGGAATTTACCTTTCTGGTTAAAAAGGATGGGCTACTAAAGTTGTCTGCCTTTTTCTTCCGCATTAGAATTTGTATTTCTGATTACTTAATAGGGTGTGTGTTCAACTAAATCAAATTCAGATTGAATTGTTGTTCATTTCTGTAAAGTGCTAAAAATATTGTTGGCTTGGTCATTATACCCAAAACATTCATATAGATAGAAAAGGGAGAATTTTTGTATTGATCAAAAGCATATAAAATTTACCTGCTTACCTAAATAAAACTAATCACTTCTAGATGTGCGATAAACTGAAATAAGTATACTTTATTTCCCTTCTAAAAGGGTCTTTCTTATAATAGACAACATAAGGGTACTGTCACCTTTCAGAAAACTGCTTTCTGACGGGGCATCTTAAAAATGGTGTGACATAATTTTTTCTTAATTTTTTTTAAATTTAAGAGGGATTTTTCTGCTCTTCATCTGATGTTTAGAAAGGTATTTTGGGCATCCCTGAAGGGCAAATTCAAACCTGCTTCCCTACCCCCTTCCTTTGTGTACAATATTTCCTGCTGCCTTTTCCATTTCAGTTTCCTTGCTATTCTAATTGGTAAACATCCTCTACCACAGCCTGAGGAAACATCTTCATATGAACGTGACCCAGGACAGTGATTGAGAGTGTTGTCTTCAAACTTTTGTGTGTGGCAGAAGGTAAAACTGACTATCGACAAAACAGCAGAACTTACTATAAACACACTTCTTCCAAAAGCACTAAATACACAGACTGAAAAAAGGTGTATTTTTTCGCTAATCTTTCATTTATAGCAATCTGAGATGTTAATTGTTATAAGATTGGTTGTAATTTTTTTCAAGCTCACGGTCTCTTTAAACACAAACAGTACAAGCAGTGGTAACTGAAAAACAGCTTTCTTTTAATTTAAACTACTGACACCAGCAAGGGAATTCAAAGAGAATACTCTTAACTTGTTCTGTACTATTTACACAGATGCAAGCTTGTTGCAATACACTGGAATAAGAAGTTCATCCATCAACTTAATATTTCTTTGATTTTGTGGTATTGATTCAATCTTAACATTAAACAGTTTTGATTTTGTTCTCCTTTTTTCCTTCAGTAATTTGAAGTAGAACAACATCCTCCTCTCTCCCCCACCCATCTTCCCTGAAAAGAGTTTGGCTTGCATTTTGTCCCACAAAGCATGCGCGCACACACATTTTACAGAATAGTTGACTGTCAAGTCCCATTGAAACATTTCTACATATTATTCAAAGAACAGTATTCTAATAGATCAGACATGAACTCCTAATCACGCTATCTCTTAACATCATTTTCCAATCTAGCACCCATTTATCAAGTTGTCTGAGTTGACAAATGACAAATACGTGAAGCTCTTGCATGAAAAAATACCTGTTTTGGTTTTGTACATTTGCTTCTAATAACAAGAATATGAAAAATGTCAAGCTGCATGTTGGTTCACTTCAAAGAATACTTTTCAGAGTAGCAGCCTGTGATGGAGTAGGGACTGTCTGTGTGGGGAACGGGAAAGCAGGGGATGTCTGTAGGTGAGGGACAGGTGGTCAGCCTGTAATCCGAGCCCGGCAGGGGGGAGGGGGGAGCTCCTGGGCGGAGGAGAAGGGAAAAAAGGATTCGGCCGGCGGGAGGAAAGGCAGGACAGGTTGGGTTTGGGGCTGTGCGGCGGAATTCAGGGTATCCTAGCTGGGATCCAAGCACCCTGAACCCCCAGAAGGACTCAGTGGAGGGGTCCTGACTGTGCCTGCAAGCTCTGCTGTAACCTGTGTTCCTGTTGCTCAATAAACCTTCTGTTTTACTGGCTGGATAAAAGTCACTGTGGGGTCCAAGCAGAGGGGAGAAGGGCTGGAACCCCCACACTCCGTGACAACTGGTGGCAGCGGAGGGAGATACTGCACCCCGTGGACGGCGCTTCCTGCAGTAAGTGACTGGGGAGCAGTAAAACGAAGGGGTGATTAACCCCTGGGAGTGTGTGCCCAGTGAGAAGGACTTTGCAGTAACAGGGTCCCCCGGGGGATTGCAGCGAGCGTCCCAGGGGCGGAGGAGTCTGCAGCTCGACCTGGCAGAGAGGTGGTGACCTCAAGAAGGGCTGGTGCACTAGGGGTCCCCCGGAAACCGTGGCGGAGCGGCGAGCACCCCGACCTGTGAGTGGCCAGCAGGAAGAGATGTACGCCAAGCGGCGCAAGTGTGACCTGCTGGAGCTGTGCAAGCAGAGGGGGCTGCGCACAGGGAGGCTGACCAAGGACCAGCTGATTTGCCCAGCTGGAGGAGGGAGACCGGAGCCCTGTCTCTGAGGGAAGCAGCCGGCAGATGCAGCGCAGTCACCAGTGTCTGTCCCCCTGGGGAGTGGTCAGCCGGCGGATGAGGGCTTCCCGAGACCCCCCTTCCTAGGCCTAGGGGAAGGGCGGGGAGGAGCCAGCGAATGCCGAGGGCACTGTGACCCCCCCGGCCAGCAGGGGATCCTGGCAGCGAAGCTCACCCCCTGCAGCAGGGGATCCTCCCGGCGACGCTCGACATCTGTGGAGGCAGGCTGTGGCTGGAAGAGGAAAGGAAGTTGAGACGGGAGGAGCTCGAGTTAAAGAGGCAGAGAGCTGGAGGAGAAGGTGAACCAGCGTAAAATGGAGCGAAAGGAGAGCCACGCCAGTGAAGGAGAAGAGAGAAACAGCGTAAACATGAGGAGAAACCCAGCGCCCGCATGAGCGGTGAGGAGACAGCGTAAACATGAGCTGGAGCTGGCCCAGCTGAGGAGCCGTGAGGCCCCGGCTGCGGTGAGTGAGGGGACCCAAGCCTACAACGAACTTTGATAAGCGCTTGCTGCCCCGGCGTAAGGAGGGGAGGACATAGATACCTTCCTGACGGCCTTTGAGAATGCCTGCGAGCTGCAAGGGGTTGGCCCTGCAGACAGGATCTCATTCTCACCCCCTTACTGGACTCCACAGCCGTGAGGGTGTACAGCCGACTGAAAGGGGCGGAGGCGGGGGACTACGAACTGTTCAAACAGGCCCTGCTCCGCGAGTTTGGGCTGACTCCTGAGATGTACCGGAAAAGGTTCGGGAGTCAGCGTAAAACCCGTGAGATCACATACCTACAACTGGTCAACCGGGCGCCAGGGGTATGCCCCGCAAGTGGACAGCTGGGCCCAAACTAAAGAGGACTTGCTGACCTATTCATACTGGAGCACCTGTATGAGCAGTGCCCGTCCGACCTGAGGCTGTGGTTGAGGGACCAGAAGCCGGAGAACCCACAGCACGCAGGCCAACTTGCCGAAACAATTTGTGGACAGGAGTCGGGGCAGGGGATGGCAGGGAGGAGTCTCGAAGGAGCAGGCCTGCCTCAACGCAGAGAGAGGAGTCATCATGGACTGACTCCAGCGGGGGCCTATGGAGAACCCCCCAAAAGGGGAACATCCAGCACTAGTCAGGTCCCTCCGACCCACTCCAGGGGACCCACGAGACATGGGCTGCTATCAATGTGGCCAACGAGGCCACATACGGGCCCAGTGCCCCAAGCTCAGGGACAGACCAAGCAGACCCAACCGCGCAGAGGGTGGACTGGGTAAAAAACCCAATCGGAAGGGAGTGGGCTACATTCCCGGGAAAGGGGGGCTGGGCAACATACCACTATGAAGGAGGGGAGGTCCCCAGGTCAGCTCCTCTTGGGGGGCTGGAAGCTCCAGCCTCCGGGTTCTTAGTTTACCGGGTGGGCGCGGGCTGCCCCTCCGGAAAGAGTGCATTGTTTCCCTGGAGGTAGATGGGAGGGAGGTCACTGGGTACTGGACACGGGTGCAGAGGTGACGCTTGCCCGGCCCGAGGTGGTGGGCTCAGATCGGATGGTGCCCGACAACCGTACCTGACCTGATGGCGTGGGCGGGACCCTATTCAAGGTGCCCGTGGCAAGAGTACATCTGAAGTGGGAGGCCCAGGAGGGCCCCAAGGATGTGGGGTACACCCATATTTTGCCCACAGACGTCGTTAATGGAGGGGACCTTGAGGACTGGCACTAGTAGCACTCAGAGTGCCCTGGTCATGACTCGTAGTCAGAGTCGGCAAAGGGCACTGCACCCGACAACGGGGAAGGTACTCGGCCGGAGGTGCAGGACCCTAACCTGGGGGGTGGGGAGCGCCCAGGGGCATGGCTCCAGAGAGGCTGCGACCTCAGACCCAGCCAGCAAGAGAGAGCTGGTCCCCATCCCTGTCCTAGCTGCTGAGTTCCAGGCGGAGTTGCAGAAAGATTCCTCCTTGCGGAAGCCCAGGGACCGGGCTGACCTTAGTGCGGAACAGACCCTGAGGAGAGGTTGCAAGGAGAGGTTCCTGTGGGAGAAGGGGTTCCTGTACCGAGAATGGGCTCCCCCAGGGAGGTAGAGTCATGGGGGATCAGGAGGCAGCTGGTGGTTCCCCAGAAGTTTCGCCACAAGCTGCTGTACCTGGCCCATGACATCCCTCTCGCAGGACACCAGGGAATCCGGCGTTACCAGCAGAGGCTGCTACAGAACTTTTACTGGCCTGGGGTCTTTACCCATGTCCGACAGTACTGCCAATCCTGTGACCCTGCCAGAGGGTGGGGAAGGCCTGGGACAAGGGAAAGCATGCCTTGGAGGCCTTTACCCATCATAGAAGAACCTTTCCAGAAGGTGGCCATGGACATAGTGGGACCTCTCAGCAAGATGACCCGGTCAGGGAAAAAATACATCCTGGTGGTGGTGGATTTTGCACTCGCTACCCGAGGCGGTGGCTTGTCCTCTATTGAAGCAGACACAGTGCACAGATGCGCTGCTGACATTTTCAGCCGGGTGGTTCCCCAAGGAGGGTCTTAACGGATCAGGGTCCAACTTCATGTCGACCTGCTCCGGTCCTTATGCAGAAATGTGGGGTGCAGCACAACTGGGCTCCTCAGCGTATCACCACCCAGTCCACGGGCTGGTGGAAAAAGGTTCAACACGGACGCTGAAGATGATGCTAAAAACATTTATGAACCAGCACCCGCAGGATTGGGACAAATACTTACCTCACCTGCTGTTCGCGTACAGGGAGGTACCCCAGGAGTCTACCGGGTTTTCGCCTTTCGAACTGTTGTATGGAAGGCGAAGTAAGGGGGCCCCTGGACCTGATGAGAGATGAATGGGAGGGGAAGGCCACTCCCGAGGGAGAGTCAGTGGTGGAGTATAAGTCCTGACTTCCGGGAAAGACTGGCCGAGCTCATGGGCCTGGCCAGGGAGAATCTGGCCGACAGGGCCAGAGGAAGCAGAAGGTCTGGTATGACGGCACGGCCCGGGCCGGGCCTTTGCCACCGGGGATCAGGTGATGGTTCTCTCATCCCCGTGAGGAAAAACAAACTCCAGGCCGCCTGGGAAGGACCCTTCAAGGTTATCAAGCAACTGAATGAGGTAAACTATGTGGTGGAGCTGTCAAACCGGGCACATCACCGGCCAGGTGTACATGTGAACGATGATGAAACCATACTATGACAGGGGGCAATGTGGTGTTGGCCGTGTGTGGACACTGGAGGGGCAGGGAGATGACCCTTTAGTGGATCTATTCCCTGGGACAAAAGCTGGTTCCCCCTGGAGGCGATTCTCCTCTCTGATCAGCTGACCATGGCCCAGCACGCTGAGATCAGAGGGGTGCTGCATCTGTACCGACAGCTGTTTTCTCCTGACCAGCCTGGACGCACTAATTTGACTGTCCACAGGGTGGAGACCGGGTCACATCCCCTATAAGATGCTCCCCTTTTCGGGTCACTGGTAAAACTGCCCAGGATCTGGAAAGAGAGGTCAGGGACATGCTGGCTTTGGGGTGTGATCCAGCAGTCTTCCAGCCCTTGGGCCTGCCAGTGGTGCTGGTCCCCAAGAAGGATGGGTCAATCCGGTTCTGTGTGTGGACTATCGAAAGCTCAATGCGCATCACCGTATCTGATGCCTACCCCATGCCCAGCCTGACGAGCTCCTAGACAAGCTGGGAGGTGGCTCGGTACCTCACCACCATGGATCTTACCAAGGGCTACTGGCAAGTGCCGCTGGACGCAGATGCCAGGCTGAAATCGGCCTTTATCCCCCTCTGGGGCTCTACGAGTTTCTGACCCTGCCCTTTGGCCTCAAGGGAGCGCGGCCACCTTCCAGCGCCTGGTGGATCAGCTACTGAGGGGGATGGAGAGTTTTGCCTGTGGCCTATATTGACGACATCTGCGTCTTCAGCCAGACCTGGGAGGACCATGTGTCCCAGGTTACACAAGTCTGACCGAATCGGGAGGCTGGGTTAACCGTAAAGGCTGAGAAGTGCAAGGTGGGCGATGGCGGAAGTATCTTACCTGGGCCATCGGGTGGGGAGCGGCTGCCCTGAAGCCGGAACCAGCCAAGGTGGAGGTGATCAGAGACTGGCCTGCTCCCAAACCAAGAAGCAGGTCCAGGCCTTTATTGGGATGGCGGGGAGGTACTATCGAAGGTTCGTGCCCCACTTTAGCGCCATAGCCGGCCCCATCACTGAACTGTGCAAAAAGGGGAAGCCAGACAAGGTAATCTGGACCGGATCGAGCAGTGCCAGGAGGCTTTCCGGGCGCTGAAGGAGGCTCTGGTCAGTGGCCCAGTTCTGGCGAACCCAGATTTTGACAAACCCTTTATGGTGTTCACCGACGCCTCAGACACGGGACTGGGGGCGGTGTTAATGCAGGAGGATGAAAAAGGGGGGAGAGAGACACCCATTCGTGTACCTGAGCAAGAAGCTGCTACTCCGGGAGCAAAACTACACGGCCATCGAGAAGGAATGCCTGGCCATGTGTGTGGGCCCTTAAGAAGCTAGAGCCATATCTCTTGGGGCGACACTTCACCGTGTACACCGACCACTCTCCCCTGACCTGGCTGCACCAGATGAAAGGAGCCAACGCCAAGCTCCTGAGGTGGAGCCTGCTCCTGCAGGACTATGACATGGACGTGGTCCATGTGAAGGGAAGTGCCAACCTGATAGCGGACGCGTTGTCCCAGAGAGGGGGCCTGAACTTCCCCAGGTCACTGGGCAGAGTGACCCGCTGCTCAGTTCAGTTCCGAAGGGGGGAGCGGTGTGATGGAGTAGGGACTGTCTGTGTGGGGAACGGGAAGCAGGGGACTGTCTGTGTGGGTGACGGGAAAGCAGGATGCTCTGTAAGCAGTGGTCAGCCTGTAGGCAGGGGGGGGGGAGCACCTGGGCGGAGGAGAAGGGAAAAAAGGATTCGGCCGCGGGAGGAAAAGAGCAGGACAGTTTGGGTTTGGGGCTGTGGGGCGGAATTCAGGGTATCCTAGCTGGGATCCAAGCACCCTGAACCCCCAGAAGGACTCAGTGGAGGGGTCCTGACTGTGCCTGCAAGCTCTGCTGTAACCTGTGTTCCTGTTGTCCAATAAACCTTCTGTTTTACTGGCTGGATAAAAGTCACTGTGGGGTCCAAGCAGAGAGGAGAAGGGCTGAAACCCCCACACTCCGTGACACAGCCGTATTAGTCTGTATCTGCTAAAAGAACTGGAGTACTAGTAGCACCTTAGAGACGAACAAATTTATTTGAGCATAAGCTTTCATGGGCCAAAACCCACTTCATTTTGGAAGAATTATATTTACCATATGCCCTATTTGATTTACTCAATGATTATGCCCTGATATTTCTGAGTGTTGGCTGCCACTGGTCGGGGAGTAGCAACCAATAGGAACATAGCTTGTATATCCTTTAGAGGAAGAGATCTCAAACTCATTTGATATGAAGGACCTCATCCAATACCATGCCACTTTGTATGGGCCATATTCAGCAAAAGTTATTAAAATGTAAACCATGTTGGTAATTACATTTATTTTTTATTTTAGTGATTGCTACTGGTGCTTTCCGATACCTGGCATCTCTTAGCCTCAGCCCAGTCATTTGCTCCAAATGCTGACTCACTGGTTCAAGCTATCTTGAGTATCAAGTTCAGATGTCTCACTTAGCTGAGAATGTAATTTAGATCTGTTGATATTTATGATGGAGAATATTTGTTCACACAGGTTTGTACTCCTAAACATGGAAAGAGTTATAGATGCAACAAACTTCAGTTTGGGATAATTTGATCATAGGTACTGATGAAACTGGGGAACACTAATGTCAGATAATTTGCCCTTCAACAGAATGTTGCATTGCAGTTCAGTAAGTTCCATTTAGTGCTCTTCTGGTACATCATGCGCATTGATAGAAAATGGTGTGCTGAAAACTGGAAACTCTTCTACGAGGTTTCTGAAGTCAGAGAATCATTCCTGAAATTCTTTTCTCAGTTCATCAGTTTTGCCTACATACCTTTCTGTGATTTTTATCATATTGAGTCCCAGTAGTGTCACACAGTGATTTCAGGATGGGAAAATGTGCCAACTTATACTGGGAACGTTGCTTCTCCCACAGCTGAAGCTTTATTGCAAAGGCACAAATGTCATAGTATTCAACCACTACTTGGTGGCACCTTTACATTCTTGTGTTGGGGGAGTTCAGATACTCTGTAATATCTGCCATGAAAGCAAGGTCTTGAAGCCATTCATTGTCCTGTAATTCAGTGACATCTTCGCTTTTCTGATCCATAAAAAGCTGGATCTCACTACTCAATTAAAAAAGTGCTTCAGCCCTGGTCCCTGACTTATCCATTGACTTCAGTGTGATACAGCAGTCCACAATGAATGTCACATTCTTCCAACAGCTGGAGGAGTTGCTTGTGGTTGAGACCACTAGCTCAAATAAAATGTACAGTTTTAACAAGCATATCTATAACACGATTCATTTTCAGAGTTCTACTACAGAGGGCTTTTTTGGTGTAAAATCGGTAACCTGCTGGTTATGATTGATGGTTTACAATTTGGCCTCTTGTTCCTATGGGGCCAGACTCTCAGCTCTTCTCCAGCCTACAGCCAATTTATTCAGAGCTTCCACCAAATTTTCTGCTGTCATGTCTCATCAGCACCAGTTCTAAGAGCTCCTCTGCTATACACCTGTTCTTATCAACTGTGCTAATGAATACTGCAAGCTGAGAAATGTCACATCTGTGCTTTCCTCAGCTGCTAATAAAAAAGCAGCAAAGGACTTAACTTTGACCTGGATTTGACTGTTCAAATTCTCAGCTAAATTATTGATTCTCTCAGCAGTTGTGTTTGTTGAAAGGCTGATATTTGCGAACGTTTGCTGCTTATCTGGACATGCTGTTTCTTTAGCTTTTAGCATGCAGTTCCTCAAAAATTCTGCCTCAGAAAATGGATTAGATGACAGCTATTTCATGGGCAACCACATAGTTTGCCTTAACAGCAACATCATTTAAGTGTGGAGCACGAATAAGCGCTACTGCTTTTTCAAAGAATATGCTAATTCAGAATTTTTATCTTTGCATAACTTTCTGATGTACTTATCATATTTCTCAGCATAGTTTCTTCCATAGTGTCTTCAAATGTTATTTTTTTACTACAGCTACCTGCTTCTTGCAACTCAAGCACCTAGGCTTTCCATTCATGTCCAAAAAGAAATTAAAAAATTCTTCATTTCTCTCGAAATGCATGGCACTCTTGATCTACTGTTCTCTTCTTGGATAAAGACATGATGACCACTTGTCACAAGCTGAATAAATAATGGAAGGAAGGGAAAGGTAGAAGGAGGGTTATCTCTCTCCTTTTTTTCTTTTTAAAAATATTTATCAGGGCTGTCAGATGCGCTAAAGATTCATATGTCCCTTCATGTTTCAACCTCCATTCCAGAGGACAGGTGTCCATGCTTATGATGACTTCTGTTCGATAATGATCCAAAGCAGAGTAGACTGACACATGTACATTTTTATAATCTGAGTTAGATGCCACCAGCAGAAGGTTGATTTTTTCTTTTGGAGGTTCGGGTTCTATAGTTTACACATGTGACTCCTTTAAGACTTCTGAAAGCATGCTCCACACCTCATCCCTCTCGGATTTTGGACAGCACTTCAGATTCTTAAACCTTGGGTCTAATGCTGTAGCTATTTTTAGAAATATCACATTGGTACCACCTTTGCGTTTTGTCAAATCTGCAGTGAAAATATTCATAAAACAAACGTGCTGGGTCATCTGAGACTGCTATAACATGAAATATATGGCAGAATGTGGGTAGGACAGAGCAGGAAACATACAGTTCTCCCCAAAGATCATCACTCATAAATATATTTTAATACATTTGTTTTGTTTTTAACGAGCATCATCAGCATGGAAGCATGTCCTCTGGAATGGTGGCCAGAACATGAGGGGGTATACAAATCTTTAGCATACTTAGCATGTAAATACCTTGCAACACCAGTTACAAAAGTGCCATGTGAACACCTGTTCTCACTTTCTGGTGACATATTGTAAATAAAAAGAGGGCAGCATTATCTCCTGTAAATGTAAACAGACTTGTTTGTCTTAGCTATTGGCTGAACAAGAAGTAGGACTGAGTGAATTTGTAGGCTCTAAAGTTTTGCATTGTTTTGTTTTTGAGTGTAGTTATATAACACAAAAAAATCTATATTAGTAAATTACACTTTCACGATAGAGATTGGACTATGGGACTTGTATGAGGTGAATTGAAAAACACTATTTCTTTTGTTATTTTTACAATGCGAATATTTGTAATAAAAATAATATAAAGTGAGCACTGTACACTTTATATTTTTCATTGCAATCGAAATATTTGAAAATGTAGGAAAACATCTAAAAATATTTATTTTCAGTTGGTATTCTATTGTTTAACAGTATGATTAATCACAATTAATTTTTTGAGTTAATCAAGTGCGTTAATGCTGATTAATCAACAGCCCTAATATTTATTTAAAGAGAAGTCTGGTCTACCAGTTGCAATAAGCATTCAGCCTTTGCCTTAATTGAAATTTTCTTTTCTTTGGCAGTTAGTGGTATTACTTTCCATCCACTGGGTTAGCACTCTTCAATGCCAGTTCCTCTCACCTGGACTTATATCAGCTTCTGCCAGAATTATGCCTCTATAGCACTTCTCAAATGTAACCAAGTGATTCTACACCTGTATGTGAGGTTTTTCTGGATTGCTTTACCAGAGTCTGGATTACAGGGCTGCAATCTGGAGAGTGTATCAGTGTGTTGGGCTCTGACTCCCCAATGTGCCCTGTTAGCAGAGGTGAAAGTAAGCCGGTACGGGCCGGTATGGAGGACGGGTAAGAAAAGGAGACTGCCTGAGAGAGGGAGAAGCCTGTCTCCTGCTTAAGGATAGTTTAAACTCAGCTGTTCCATGAGTGGCTCAGCCCCTTGGGAGTTAGGAATGGTTTCTGGCATCCTTGTTCATTTCACTCACAGTACCTGGGGAGAGGGGGCAAGGTGGGTTTGACCATGGCAGAGGCAGTCCTTTTCTGCTCCCAGGAAGAGAGGATCTCTCCAATACTAATATACACAACAAATACAAGCATTTGGCTGCACAGCTTAAATCCAGAGCTAATAAAAGCAGGTGGAAGGGGAAAACTCACTGTCGCATTGGTTTCTCATCTCCCCCCTCCCCCTCCTCCAGCCAAGCTGCAGAAAAGGCTCTGCATTCCTCCCCCTCCCCTCTCAGCAGGGGTTCTTCTCTAGGCTCTAGCTTGCAGTAGGGAGACTGGCTGAAATGCCTGCTGCTGCTGCCTGCATAAGAACAGGTTAAACTCAGCTGTTCCCAGTGCAGTTCAATCCCCAGGTTTAGGAGCCATTTCTGGCATCCTTGTTAATTTCATTCCCAGTTGTTGGGGTGGGGGGAGAGGGTGTGTGTGACCATGGAGGGGCAGTCCTTTCTGCCCCAGGGATGAGGGGGATCCCCTATACACAAAAAACACAGTCAAAATCAGGAACTATTTCCAAGTTCAAATCTATCCCATTCCCTCCTCAGCAGAGGATCATGGTTGTGGCGTCCAAACTGCTTGCAGATCCTCTTTGAAATATTACTGAACTGTGCAGGGAACAGCAGAGTTTAAACTGTTCTTATGCAGGAGGCAGGCTTCTCCCTCCCTTAGCCAGTCTCCTTGCTGCAAGCTAGAGGGAAGCCCCTGCAGCTGCTGAATGCCAGGCAGGGAGAAAGCACAGAGCCTAGTGTCGGCAGCCTGGCTGGAGGAGGGGGGAAGACACGGAGAAAAATGTGACAGTGAGTTTTCACTTTTTCAGGCTTATTCCAATCGTAAAGTTTTATTACAGACAGTACTGGTAGTAGTAATAGTAGCTTTATTTTCCCTCTGTCATACAATGGGAGGGATTCATGAAGTACATAGGAGAGGTGGGTTGCTTGCGATTGGACCATCTGAGTAAGAAATATAAATTACTTTCGTCCCTGCCCAAACCCCCAGGGCTCCCAGCCGCCTCTGCAGCTTGTAGCTCCAGGGGTGATTTAAAGAGCCTGGCTCCTAGCTTCAGCCGAATCCTCACGCCCTTTAAAGTCTGATTTAAAGGCCCCACCTCTTCCAATAGAGGCCACGCCTCTTCTGGTTGAGGCCCCTCCCTCTCTACAGGACTCTAGAGTACCGGTAAGTCCTTTAAGTTAGTTTCACCACTGCCTGCTAGTGTGCAGTAAATGTTTTAGTGCACAGAATTGTAGTCCTATTTTAAACGAGGGTATGTCGGTGCACGGTCTGTATGGGGAAGTTAGAGCACCAGCACAAATCACATCCAATTAGTACGGACTCCAAGGACATATAGACAAGTCTGAAGATTCATGAGATTTATGATATCAAAAGTTTGCCACTATAGTCTCAATACTGTATGGCTTCAGTAGCTGACAAGTTAATTCACTCCACTTTTTCCTTTTCTTATTCCATCAGAGGTTTCATTCTACAGCATCAATCTGAATATATAGCCAAAGGTTTCAATCTAAAGGACTTTCTGCCCTCTGACTAAGGAAGACATACAGAGAATATATCCTTGAGAATGACTGTCTGACTCTCTTCCACACAGAAAATTCTGAGGACTGAATATGGCTTGTCAGGGAAGCTAATGCATATGGTGTGACACAACAATCAGCAGCACTTTGTTTGTGATTTTAGCTTTAGATGAGAACCTGATCCATAAAAGATAAGTCTTCCTGTTTGAGTCTGAATTGTTGATCCACCAGTTCTGCTGGGTTTTTTTCAGTCAGTCAACAAGACCTTTGTCTTATAAAGGCTGAGCTTCCACCAGCTAGCTGTCATTCAAATCTCAGTCCTTACTGGATGCTGAGGGAAGCCTACTAACTCCACCATCCAAAAGTGTGATTTACCACCTCTAGAGGTAGAAGCACACTGCAGCTTGCATTGCCTCAATATCTTCACTATTAGCCTCATAAACATATTGAAGAGGAGGGATGATGAAAAAGAAACTTATGGCACTCTACATGAAAGAGCTCTTGAAATAGAGGTACAGTAGTTTAATACTGTCCTCAGGGTCTTTTGAAGAGAAAGTGGAACCACTCAGGAACAACTTTGTGTCCCAATTAATATCAGCATGCATATGAACAATACCATGTGATCAGGGGTTGTAAGGGCAGATGATAGAACTGGCAAAATGCCAAAGGAGATTATTAACCAACAAGATGACTGCAGTTGCTGAACCAGTGCCATTCCTAAAGTAAGCTTGACAGGGAATCAGGAAATCGCATAACTCCAGGTGTTGCCAGAGTTGCCTTAACACCACCTTCTTAATAATCTTACATTAAAATGAGTAATTCAGGACTGTACAATAATATGATGCTCTTAGCACCAAGAGGTGGTTTCCTGAGCAAGGGCTTTCACAATCTATTCTTTAAGAAAATACTGGTGTCTGGCCCTCCCAAAATGAGGTGTTGACAAACTCTTCTAATTAGCATCTCCCCACAGGATGTTCTCAGATGGCGATATGGGTTCAATTTTTATGTTATAACTCAGTACTCCCAAGTGCTGATAGATCCTTAATGATGGATACTGGCTGAAATTCAAGCAGGAAAGACTGTTATCACCGGACATAGTTTTTACACTATATAAGTAAACCAATCCCATCTAAATTTTAGAAGCCTGACTTGAGAAATAGACTAGAAGTTCCTCACAGCATCTGATATTTGACTCTGAAACTAAGTATAGACAATGAAGAATCAAAGTTGTTCACTACCCAGAATCTGCTTTCACTGGTTGGGACTTTAAGGATGTAATGGGTGAGATAAATACTGTTCTTCACACTTGGGCAGAACAGTGGTATGATATCCTCTTAGCTTCTTAGCAGAGACTATCCTAAGCAGAGCTCTAACATTTCTCGTTCACTGTGGCTAAACAGATTCGTCATAGTGTTGCAGAGTCCTACAGACACTTGCAGCTTCTGATATGAAAAAGGAGTCATCTGATCAATTGTGCATAGCAGCTGCTTGAAACTTCTTGAGCACATTTGGCAAACACACCACAAAAACATTTTGTTGTCTTTATATAACACTTATCAATATATCTTTGGGCTTTTGATTTAGAAAACATTTCTTACAGACCTACCCCAAGTTTCTTTTGTGAGTTAGAGTTTTCCTCTTGTGTTGGGGGTCATGTGTTGGGAAATTTAGTGGAGTTCAAACTGTTCTTCCAAGCTTACTGCCTCACTATGTGTGTGCATGCTAGATCAAGGCATAGACACAATAGGCTCATGCCTATGGGCCACTCTTTTGGAGTTGGTGATGAGGGCAGAATCTTTGCTTTAATCTTTTTAAATTCCTCCTTGAAATTACCTAATTCTTTTTTTAACCCAGTTGTGCGTGTGGCCCTCACAATGAGTTCCACAGATTGACTGTGCATTCTGGGAACAAGTACTTTCTTTCTTTTGTTTCTTTTAAACCTGCTGCTTATCAGTTTAATTGGGCAATCCTTTGTCCTTGTGTTATGTGAAGGGATAAATAAATAATGCTTCCTTTTTCATATTCTCCACAGCATCTTACTAAGTCATCTTTTCTGAAATGAACAGTTCAAGTCTTTTTAATCTCCTCATATGGAAGCTGTTCCATACCCCTAATCATTTTTGTTGTCCTTCTCTGTACTTTATTTCAACTCTAAAAGATGGAGCAACCACCACTACACACAGTCTTCAAAGTGGATGGGCATACTGTGGATTTATTGAGTGGCATTATATTTTCTGTCTTATTTTCTGTATGGTTCCTAACATTGTTAGCTTTTTTTTTTCACTATTGCTGTAAAATGAGTGCATACCTTCAGAGAACTATTGACGATGACACCAAGACTTTTATCTTTTTTGAGTGCTAATAGCTAATTTAGACACCATCATTTTGTACATACAGTTGGGATTATGATTTCCAGCGTGCATTATTCTGCATTAATCATTGAATTTCATCTGCCATTTTGTTTCCAAGTCGCTCAGTCCTGAGATATCCCTTTGTAACTTTTCCCAGTCAACTTTGGACTTAACTATCTTGAGTAATTTTTTTATCATCTGCAAACTTTACCACCTCACTGTTTACCTCTTCTTTTTCCAAATCATGTATGAATATGATGAACAGCATTGGTCCTATTATAGATCCTTGGGGGACCCTGCTATTTATCTCTGTCCACTGTGTAAGCTGACCATTGAGTCTTACCCTTTGTTTCCTTGATTCATGAGAGGACCTTCCATCTTAGCCCATGACTATTTACTTTGCTTAAGAGCCTTTAATGAGGGACCTTGTCAAAGGCTTTGTAAAAGTCCATGTATACTATATCACCTGGATCACCCTTGTCTACGTTTGTTGACCCGCCTCTTAGGCTTCCAGTAGATTGGTGAGGTATGATTACCCTTTACAAAAGCAGTGTTGACCCTTTCCTGACATCCTATGTTCATCCTTATGCCTGATAGTTTCAACAAATTTGTCTAGTACAGAAGTTAGGCATACCAGCCTATAATTGCCAGAATTGCCTATGGAGTTTTCTTAAAAATTGACATTATATTATCTATCTGCCAGTCATCAGGTACAGAGGCTGATTTAAGGGGTAGGTTACCTACCATAATTAGCAGTTCTGCAATTTCATATTGGAGTTCCTTCAGAACTCCTGGGTGAATACCATCCTGTCCTGGTGACTTATTACTGATGAATATATCAGTTTGTTATAAAACCATTTCTAGTGACACCTCAATCTAGGACAATCCCTCAGAATTGTTATCTAAAAAGAATATTTCAGGTATGGTTATCTGTCACATCCTCTGTAGTGAAGACCAATGCAAAGAATTCATTTAGCTTCTCTGCTACTGCCTTGTCTTCAGTAAGTGCTCCTTTAGCAACTCAGTCATCCAATGCTTGCATGGATTGGTTGACAGACTTCTTGCTTCTGATGTACCCCCTAACCCCAAAATCCAGAAGTATTTTTGGAGCGTGTTGACGGTAAAAGTTAGCATTAAGTCTTAAGAAAATATATTGGTGTAATTATGTGTCTCTGCATCGGTGCACCAGAGAAATCCAAAAGGGCACTGCTCCAGCTCAACCATGCAAGAAGCTGCCATCATCTGTTTACTTGCACACTGAGTGCTAATGTTTAGGAAGTTAGCTAAAGCTGTGCGGAGTGGTGTTTGGGGTGGTTTTGTTTTTTGTGCACATTGTCCTAAAGGTGATGTATTCAGGAAAATGGGCATAACTGGACCCCTTGCTTGCCTTGGCCCTGGTCCTTGTGTCAGCTTTTGTTATGTCTTACACAGCACAATACCTGCAGTAGCTGGATGTCAATATGATTTTTCTCCCCTTTCCCCAGCCTCTTTGTACTCTGGCTCTTAACCCATAATTTAACCCTATTAGTGTTTCATGTGGTAAAGAACCAGTGTTACCCCTTTTGACCTGAACATTTAGCCAAACTTCTGGGCCCTATGGTTTGTTTCTGTTAGGAGGAGAAATTAATGATGGGGCCAGAGTATCTTCAATGCAGTCCTGTTTCTGAAAACAGGAGGAGTCAAACAAGCGAGAGTTCTTTGCTCCAAGTTACCTTCAGCCAACATTCAGACCAGAAGTGCTCTCTCGCTAGACCAGGGGTAGACCACCTGTGGCACGTGTGCCGAAGGCAGCACACAAGCTGATTTTCAGTGGCACTCACACTGCCCGGGTCCTGGTCACCAGTCCAGGGGGCTCTGCATTTTAATTTAATTTTAACTGAAGTTTCTTAAACATTTTAAAAACCTTATTTGCTTTACATACAACAATAGTTTAGTTATATATTATAGACTTATAGAAAAAGACCTTCTAAAATCATTAAAATGTATTACTGGCATGCAAAACCTTAAATTAGAGTGAATAAATGAAGACTCAGCACACCAGTTCTGAAAGGTTGCCGCCCCCTGCTCTAGATTATTCCCAGGGCCATGTTCTCAGTGTTTGTTCAAGTTGTTTCTGGCTTTCTGCTTCATCTGGTAGTTTCTTTGGTGTTTCTTCTGCTTCTCTCGCTCTCACTCACCCCCACCCCATCTACTAAAAAGTAATATCCATTCAAGCACCTCTCACACAATTCATATTCCTGAATGACTTCAAATGTCTTTGTTTTGGGTGATGTTATGTACCTGTGTTATGGGTATGTAGGCAGCTATTGTTTCCCCAAGAAGCTTAACTGTTTCTCACAGGTGTGTTCAATGAAGGGCAGGATTTACATTCATCAGCTTCAATGATACTTCAGTCAACATGCAGTGACAGCCTGCAGGATAGTATACAGAATCCAATAAAGTAATTCTTAAGATAAAGGTGAAATATACTTTATCATTTATTACATTATCTTTTAGAATTCAAGGAGACACATGCCTGCCCTTCAAAGAAATTGTTTTCTTTTAAATTTTTTTAAATTGTGACGCAGAATATATAGGAAAGCAATGATCCAAAATGTTGGAGCACAAAATTATCAGCCTGTAATTAAGGAAGAAACTATCAATGAGAAAAATCTGTCTTATTTAAAAGTATCATAGTTATAGGAAAAATTATTTAAATGCTTACCAAAATTTTAAAAGGTTTTTTAAACACGTCTTGCTAACTTTTCTTTATAGGATGCTGTAAAAAGTTAGATTTCATGATCTGAATTACATGGTGGGAATGAATGTTAAGATATATATTATAATTTGAAGATTTTCTTTAGCATAAGTCTGCATTCTGTTCAGTGGTGGCGTATTCTGAGTATTTTTAAAGCTCTTAGAGTTATTTTGTTTTGTTTTTTCCTCTTGTATGCTTTGTGGTTTACTTTGCATAATTTAAAATAGTTCCTCTGCAGATTCTCATGACGTAAAATCAGCTATCTGAAATGCAGTTCAGGTTTCTTTGTGCTAGTAAGAGAAATTCTTAATAGCGTGTGCATTTACAACATAGGAAGGGAACAAATAGTTTCCAGCCTCATTTCCAGTTCAGGATAATTTACAGCCAGCTTTCATTGCAGTCCAGCTTTTTGGGAGCCACAGACTAGCTCGGTAGAATTGTTCTTCTGTTTTAGAGTATCTGCCTGTAATTAAAATTGAAATGAAAATAAACAGTGTAACAAGAGATGATAGTGGAGGACCAGCTGGAGTCCTTGAATCCAAAATTTAGGAGGATTCTGGGCTTCTCTGGAATATTTTTGAGAGGTGCCATCTGGGAGCAATTTAATGATGAAAGAAATGACACAATGGTATTGTGAAAAGCATCAACAATGTATGACTAATCTTTACTCAACATGTCTACTTAAAATTTTTTTTTTCATTTCCAGCTCCGCTTTTCAAACGTCTTAGGGAGGGAAAGATATGTGTAGTGAATAAAATGAAGTGTAAAAAAATCTTCTGTGGTTGGTGTTTCATGTTTTCTGTATTCTTCTCTACAGTGAGTTAAAAGCCAGAGATGTCTGGAGGTATTGATAATCTCATAATTGATTTTGTTTGAGAAATTTAGAATATAACACAAATTGAGTAAATGGTTGTCTTTCTGATTCCTTATTTATTCATGACTAGTTAATTAGTGATAGTTAAGCCCTTTAACTTGAAACAGCTAGTGTGACAAAGTTCCTCCTCCACCTTGGTGGGTCCTGCGCTTATTGGCGGATTTGTTCACCTCAGTGATCTTCCCTTCTTGTGGAACCCACAGTCTGAGTCAGCTCCTCCTGTGTCTGATCAGGAGTTGGGAGGTTTGGGGGGAACCCGGCCCTCCTACTCCGGTTCCAGCCCAGGGCCCTGTGGATTGCAGCTGTCTATAGTGCATCTTGTAACAGCTGCATGATAGCTACAACTCCCTGGGCTACTTCCACACGGCCTCCTCCAAACACCTTCTTTATCCTCACCAAGGACCTTCCTCCTGGTGCCTGATAACGCTTGTCCTCCTCAATCCTCCAGCAGTACACTCTCTCACTCTCAGCTCCTTGCCTTCTGCTCCAGCTCCTCACACATGCTTCTTCTCCTCTGGTCCTCCCTGCCTGACTGGAGTGAGCTCCTTTTTAAACCCGGTGCCCTGATGCCTGCCTTGATTGGCTGCAGGTGTTCTAATTAAGTAGCTATCTCACTGCCTTTCTAGAAAGATCTTAATTGGCTCCAGGTGCCTTGATTAACCTGGAGCAACTGCCATTTGGTTACCAGGGTACTAGGGATTTGTTTAGCCTGGGGCTAACATACCTGTTTCTCAGTACTTTACTGTAGCCATCAGGCCTTGCCCCATCACACTAGCCTCTTAGCCAAGTACTAATTTAATTGAAAATTAATTAAAAAAAAAAAAGCATGGGAACCTCTGTATTACTTAAGGCTGGTCTAGGCTACGAGGTTAGGTCGAATTTAGCCGTGCTAGGTTGTTTTTATAAGAAATGCGGCTACACAACCAAACCTGTTCCGTCAACCTGAAGGGCTCTTAAAATCAACTGCTGTACTCCTTCTGAACAAGGGGAGTAGCACTAAAATCTATCTTCTTGGGACAAATTTGGGATAGTGCAGATGCAGCCTTTTGCAATTCGACAGTATTGGCCTCTGGGAGCTATCCCAGAGTGCTCCAATGTGACTGCTCTGGACAGCACTTTCAGCTTTGATGCACTAACCAGGTACACAGGAAAAGCCCCAGGAACTTTTGAATTTAATTTCCTGTTCGGACAGCATGGCGAGCTCAGCAGAACAAGTGACCATGCAGTCCCAGAATTGCAAATGAGCTCCAGCATGGAGTGAACAGGAGACACCGGATTGGATTGCTGTATGGGGAGAAGAATCTGTGCAGGCAGAACTCCAATCCAGCAGAAGAAATGCTGATATATATACCAAAATTGCACAAGGCATGGTGGAGAGAGGCTACACCAGGGAGACCCCGCAGTTCCGTGTGAAAGTAAAGGAGCTCAAGCAAGCCTACCACAAGACAAGGGAGGCAAACAGTTGCTCCGGGTCAGAGTCCCATACATGCTGATTCTGTGATCAGCTGCATGCCATTCTAAGTGGGGATCCTACCAGTACCCCACCACTTTCTGTGGACATCTGCAAGGGGGGAGTCTCAAGCAACATGGAAGAGGATTTTGTGGATGAGGAGAAGGAGAAGAATGTGCAGCAGGCAAGCAGAGAATCCATTCTCCCTGGCAGCCAGGACCTTTTCATCACTCTGGAGCCAATATCCTCCCACGGCAAATTGTGCCTGGACCCTGAAGGTGGAGAAGGCACCTCTGGTGAGCGCACATTTGTAACTACACTACAGGGGTTAAAAGTAATTGTGTTTAATGTTTGATTTGCCCTGAAGATGTGGGATGCATTTGCAGCCAGTACAGCTATTGAAAAAGTCTGTTTACATGTCTGGGGATGGAGCGGGAATCCTCCAGGGACATCTCCATGAAGCTCTCCTGGAGGTACTCTGAAAGCCTTTGCAGAGGGTTTCTGGGGAGGGCTGCCTTATTTCGTCCTCCACAGTAGGACACTTTACCACACCAAGCCAGTAGCAAGTAGTCTGGAATTTATTGCAGCACAAAGCATGATAGCAAATGGTCCTGGGTTTTGGTCGCATTCATGCAACATTCGGTCTATACTTCTCTGTATCAGCCTCAGGAAAGTGATATCATTCATGGTCACCTGGTTGAAATAGGGGATTTTTTGTAAAGGAACAGTAAAAGGACTCTGTTTATGCTGGGCTGATTGCGTTTGGCTAAAAGGGGTCGTCCTGGAGAATAGCTATGTGTTGGGGAAAGAGGTGTGCTGCACATCCACGCCAAAACCGCAGCCCCTCCTTTTAGATGGCAAACCCAAAGGGCATTGCTTGCTATGGGAAAGGAGGGCGCTGCAGTTTGAAACCATTCCCACGTGTTATGAAGGCGGAAGAAGCCAATACCGTGTGCCCTTTGGCTTACCATGGCTGCCTGGAAACCGAATTCTGTTGCCCAACAGTGTGTGATGTCGTCATGCCAGCAGGCTCTCAATATAAAAGGCAAAATGCGACGATCTTGTACCTACAGCAGACAGCACATGTTTTGAATTGCTTGATTCACTGTGAAAGAGTCTCCCTTTGTGTTCTCAGAAATGTATCATCTTAAATTGTACTCTCCCTTTTTTGTTCCCCCTCTAGGTGCATATATGTCTATGCTCCCCATATCAAATCCATCCCTGAGGTTATCGCAGGTTAAAAGGTGAAAAAAACACACTTGTGATGACATGTTTTCTGAGCTCATGCAGTCCTCCCACATGGATAGGGCACAACTGATTGCATGGAGGCATTTGGTGGCAGAGGCCATGAAAGCATACAGTGAGCGTGAAAAGAACACACAAGAGGAGATGGTGAAGCTAACGGGGGAACAAATGGACATGATCAGGCATCTGGTGGAGCTGCAGGAAAGGCAACTAGAGCACAGACCCCTGTTGCATCCATTGTATAACCTTCTGCCCTCCTCGTCAAGTTCCATATACTCCTCACCCAGATGCCCAAGAATGCAGGGGCGGGACACCTAGCCACTCAACTCTAGAGGATGGCCCAAGCAACAGAAGGCTGTCATTCAAACAACTTTGATTTATCGTGTGACTACAATAAGCAATGAGGGATTTTCCTTCCTTCCTCCCCCACTCCACCCAGGCTACTGTATCAGTGATCTCACTTGCTAAATAAATAAATAAATAATGAATTGATTCAAAACAATAGGGACTTGAATTCCTTTGCCAGCTGTCGTCGAATGGGGGAGGGAGATTGGCTTACAGGGAAGTACATTCAACAAAGGGGATGGTTCTACATCAAGGAGAAACACATATAACTGTCACACCATTGCCTGGCCAGTCAAACTGTTTTTTAAAGCGTCTCTGATGCGCAGTGTGCCTAGCTGTACTCTTCTAATCGCCCTGGTGTCTGGCTGTTCAAAACTGTCTGCCAGGCGATTTGCCTCAACCTCCCACCCCACCATAAATATCTCCTCCTTATTCTCACAGATATTATGGAGCGCACAGCAAGCAGCAATAAGCATTCTGCACTTGCTCAGCTTATAGTCGAACTCCTTCTTACTACTGTCCAGGCTGCCTGTGTACCGCTTCATGAGCCATTGGAGCAAGGGGTAGGCTGGGTCCCCAAGGATAACTATTGGCATTTCAACATCCCTAAGAGTAATTTTCTGGCCTGGGAAGAAAGTCCCTTCTTGCAGCTTTTCGAACAGCCCGGAGTTCTTAAAGATGCGAGCGTCATACACCTTTCCTGACCATCCCACGTTGATGTCAGTGAAATGTCCCTTGTGATCCACTAGTGCTTGCAGCACCATTGAGAAGTACCCCTTGTGGTTTATGTACTGTTTGGCAAGGTGGTCCACTGCAAAGATAGGGATATGTGTTCCGTCTGTCGCCCCACCACAGTTAGGGAACCCCATTGCAGCAAAGCCATCCACTATGACCTGTACGTTTCCCAGAGTCGCTACTCTTGTTAGCAGAAGGTTACTGATTGCCCTGGCTACTTGGCTCACAGCAGCCCCTATGGTAGATTTGCCCACTCCAAATTGATTCCCGGCTGATTGGTAGCAGTCAGGTGTTGCAGACTTCCACAGGGCTATCACCACTCTCTTCTCAACGGTCAGGGCAGGTCTCATCTTGGTATTCCTGCGTGTCAGGGTGGGGGAAAGCAACTCACAACATTATATGAAAGTGGCCTTATGCAGGCGAAAGTTTTACAGCCAGTGAGAATCATCCCATACCCGCAACACTATGCGGTCCCACCAGACTATGTTTTTTTGCTGAGCCCAGAATCAGCGTTCCACTGTTATCAACCTGCCCCACTGCCGCCACAATGTCCCAATTGCTACATTCCTTGCTTTCAGGAATGTCTGTGTCCATGTCCTCCTCACAATCGTCCTCGTGCTGGCGGCTCCTAGCTAGGCTGTGCACATACAGCAGGATAATGTGCAAGGTATTTACAATGCTCACAACAGCAGTGCTGAGCAGAGCAGCCCACATGCTTGCCATGCTATGGCGTCTGCATGGATAACCCAGGAAAAAAGGTGGAAAACGATTGTTTGCCGTTGCTTTCAAGGAGGGAGGGCTGACGTACACAAAACCACCCACGACAATGTTTTTGCCCCATCAGGCATTGAGAGCTTAACCCAGAATTCCAGTGGGCAGCAGGGATTGTGGGATAGCTACCCACAGTGCAACACTCCGTGAGTCAATGCTAGCCGTGGTATTGAGGACGCACTCCGTCGACCTACTACACTTATTGGGGACATATATGATTGACTGTATAAAATCGCTTTCTAAAGATTGACTTCTATTAAATCGACCTAATTTCATAGTGTAGACGTACTCTTATAGACCCACACCCTTTCCATTTTTCCTTTTGTTTAAAAACAGAGCATAAGAAAAACTGTGCCATGGTTCTCTTTAAAGACTATCTATTTTTACAGTGAAACAGTTCTGTACTTGCGGCAAATGAGGACTCAAAAGCTCTGCTGCTGACTGTGCTTTTGATTGTTGGGTCTCTGTCTTTTCAACAGGGTGAGTGCATTGCTGTCCTCAAAAGAGGGATGATGCCTCTGAACATAGACTTAATATAATATCTTATTTGAAAATAAAGGTTGTCCATTTTTTCTTTGGAAATAAGTATTTCATGATCATGTTAACATACACATACATTACAATGGATACTTCAGTCTGCTTGCAGCTTGAGGGCAGAAACAGCCTAGGCAGTAATTGGTGGTAGAAAAATTCTCTTCCCCTGGAAGTTCCTTGAGTTAAGACAACTTGCACAGCTTGGATAATTCTATCCTACTTTCCTAAATTAGAGAATATATTAGCTGTAGGTGGAAGAAGAAAATAATAGTTACTTAAAGCAGAGCATGTGAATTTTTCCTCCAATGAAATAAGCTCAAAACTTTGCATGTCAATCGCTTTCTGTGTTTTGGCTGATCCCTTTCTTTGCAGAAGACTGTATTTGTGGACCTTATTATTCAAAGAAAACTTGAAGGTAGGCATGAATACATTTGCTTTTTCACAGATTTAGGGCAAATCTGGCAGCCTCTCCTGGGAGAAATTAAATGTATTCTCTTACACAGATATATTACTATTTTTAATTAGAAAAGTAGTTCTAAGCACAGTTGTACTTCCTTCTCAAAATCTGCTCATTTTATATTAATCAGGAAGTATTCTTGACTCCTTTCTCTCCCAATCCAGCTTTTGAGAAAGAGAACCTGATGTTTGTAGTGAGAGTTTAGGCTTTTTATTCAGACAGGAATAAAAGGGTGTATGTGACTCATTGTTTGAATTTCTTGAATCATTAAGGTTCTGCATTCTAAGTAAATTTATTGCAAGGATCTTATATGGCTGTGAGGTAAAGGAGGATTTTGCACATTAGAAGTTTAAGACTTACATAATTAGATCCATTATTTTCTTGAACTGAAAGAAATCTCTGACACAGAGAACTATAAATTGGTAAAGTGGAAGTCACTTTTTTTATTCCAGTTTTAGAGATAAAATGAGTAGGGGTTCATGTCTGTAATTTTTGGCTACAGAGTTCTTAGTTCATTAATAATGTACCTTCTTTGGTTTTTATCTTCTGGTCATTGCTTGTTAGAGTCCTTGAATGTGCATTGCTAAACTCCATATCAGGCAAAGAAGGTGTTGGATTTTTTTACTTGTAAATTAGGATACTTTGAATAAATCTACTTGCAGTACAGATTCCCTATTTATTATTTTTTTTGTCAGTAGTTGTCTGATGTGTTATTTCTAGGAAAATCTCATTTGGAATACTGCATCCCTAATGGAACCATTTTTACAAAAACAAAAAATAAAAAAATTGAACATGCTCAGTGCAGAAAGAATCTTCAGAGAATTAGCTGCCAGTTCCCCACAAATCTCTTCCAAATCTCTCCAAACTGTGATTTTTGAGAGGCTTATAGCTTAGCTGAAAGTGGGCAAAATTTCCAGTCTATTATAAAATACGAAGGCACTAGAGCTTCTTAATGAAACAGTTGTATTAATTTTTTAACTTGGACAAAACATATTTTTCTCTGATGAATGGCTGAATCTTTTTAGCTGACACTTTAACATAAATTAACTCAGCCTGAGGCAGATGCTCAGCTTTGAAAATTTCAGCTCAGGCACTTAAAGTTTGGTAAAGTTTTATAGATAACTGAAATCAAGGTTCTGTAATGGAAAGTATATAACTACAGGTCTAGCTAGGATTTTCTCACATAGTACAACATTTTTCATATTTTGATTATATAGTTTGAAGATGTGTGAATGTATAAAAAATGAAAAACCTGTTTGGTAAGGAATAGTTACATTGCCATCTGCCCCCCTTTTCCTTTTCTGAAAGGAAAAGCTGTGTTTATCCAGCAGGGTCTCTGTTGGGGAAAAGTTGATAATGTTATGTTATTTGGAAGCTCTCTTAGAGTGATATTTTCATTACTTTCCAACTTCATGTAAAGTATAAATGGATGAGGTTCCAGTCCTGTTTTCAACATTGCACTGACCCAATGGATTGTTGTCCAAAGTCACACCCTCTGTCCTGTGGGTTTCCATTATTTTTAAATAATAGCATCAATCTGAGCTCCCTCCTGAGAGTACTGTTCCTAGAATTTTTCTTTACAGGACCTTATGTCTTTTCTCTCTCTCTTAGAGATTCTCAGCCTTTTATACTGGAAAGTAGGAGGTGATGACACATCCGGTTTGCCTGCCAGTCAGTTAGCAAAACAACTCTGCACCTCCATGACACATGTCTTCAGGATGATTTTAAGGTGGCCAGAAGACAGTCTAGGGAAAAACATTGATAAGGAAAGTTAATAGATCTTCTCAGATTTTAGTCTGACCCCAGAAACTAGACTTTAAGTAGTTAGAGTTGTATGAGGCCAAAGGCTACGTCAGAATAAAAGTCCAGTTTCCTTCATAAAGAATAGTTGCAATTCAAAAGTCTTATTTTTTGTACAGAAAAGAATAGGGCCTTGTACCTTCCTTGAAATTGCTGAAAACTGGATGTCTTTCGGGTTGGGCAGAAAGTAAGATTTCCAAAGATGGGTGACGATTTTAAAAACGATCTGTGCACCAGAGTGAGAATTGAGAGTACGAGGCATCTTAATGGAAGGAAAAGTGTCATGGCAGGAAAAGTTTGGCCCCAAATATATTTGAAGGACAACATGGATCAAATGTCATTAAGCTCGCACACTGAAATCTTGTTGTTTTAACTTTATTTTTTAGAAAGTTAACAAGTTTACAACGCCTATGTAAACACTCAGATATTTCTAGAAGAACTATTTTATTACACATACTTCATTTCAATATTACAAATATGTGAAATGTATTATAACGAAACATGAAGATACATTCATACAAAACAAGTTCATAATAAATAATTCACTTCAAAATCTAAGTATCACCGTTTCCATAATTGTATTTAACTAATATCTGTAAAAATGTGTGTTGGTCAGTAGTTATTGCCTTATCTTTGATTGCTTTATAATTACATGTATGCTTTTTGACCCAAGTAGCTAGTTAAAGTTTGGGGCTCAGGCGATGTTCCAGTTGGGAGTAGAAATTGAGGTCCAGTATTTTCTTTGATGCAGTCTTATTTGTTTTCAAGGAATGTATAAAGTCTTGTGTCTCCAAATGCAGGAAGAACCAGAAATGGGACTGCTTCTTTGCTTATAGCCCCAAGCCTCTTAAGGCAGCACCAGACCCAAAACCTCTCTTTCTAGGCCAGTGGTCCCCATCCCCAAACTTTTTACCTCATGCTCCCCCTTAATCTTGTCTGTGTGCCCACCCCCCAACCTCCAGTGCCCAACTCAGATAACTCTGGGCCTTGGTAGCCTGAAGGTGGGGGAAGGAAGACAGAGGCACTCTCTTCTCCTCCCTGTCCACAGACCTGCTCTGCAGCCACTACTCTAGCCTGTCGTGCCCTCCACCCATCAGCCCCCTGAACTATGACCTTTCTCTGGTAAGGCAGAAGGGTTTGTGTGATGTTTAAGTGGATCCTCGTCCTCTTGTTCTATTTCTACTATTTGATAGCATTTAGGAAGCCGCCACTTTAGTGCTCTTGCTCTGTTTGGATTCATACTGGTTATGGCCAAATCAAAGAGAGGGTTTAAGGGCTATGTCTCTTGTTCAGAAATATTTCCAGATTCTGATTTGGATATGTGATGCCTGTTTTTTTCCCAGCAGAAGCTCACCTAAATCAATATTAGGTCTCCTTCTGTGATTTCACCAGCCAGAACCAGCAAATCAGTGTAAAGATGAGAATGGTAGTGGGGAAATAAGGCCTGGTCTACACTTTGCGTTTAAATCGATTTAAACAGCGTTAAATCAATTTAACGCTGTACCCGTCCACATTACAATGCTCTTTATATCGATATAAAGTGCTCTTTATATCGATTTCTGTACTCCTCCCAGACGAGAGTAGCGCTAAAATCGATATAAACATATCGGATTAGGGTTAGTGTGGACGGAAATAGACGTTATTGGCCTCCGGGCGGTATCCCACAGTGCACACTTACATTCTCTGGACGCAATCTTGAACTCGGAGAGCGGGCAGGTAAACAGGAAAAGCCCCGCGAACTTTTGAATTACATTCCTGTGCCCAGCGTGGAGCTCTTTGATCAGCACGGGTGGCGATCAGTCCCAAATCCAAAAAAGAGCTCCAGCATGGACCGTACGGGAGATTACTGGATCTGATCGCTGTATGGAGACAAAAATCTGTTCTATCAAAGCTCCGCTTACAGAGACAAAAATGCCCAAGCGTTTGAAAAAAATCTCCAAGGCTACACCAGTCCTTCGTGACAAAGCTCGTAACGGCAATCAAGACTCAAATGGACACTCATGGAGGGAGGGGGTACTGAGGACTTCCAGCTATCCCACAGTCCACAGCAGTCTCTGAAGAAGGTATTTGCATTCTTGGCTGAGCTCCAATGTCTGTAGGTTCAAACACATTGTCCAGCATGGTTCAGGGTATAGCTCATCAGTTTCTTTTGCCCGCCCCCACCTACGTGAAGAAAAGAAAAGAAATCATTTCTTGACTTTTTTCAATGTCACCCTATGTGTACTCAATGCTGCTGGTAGACGTTGATGCGTCAGCAGTGAAGAGCAGTATCCACTTCCTCTCCCCTCCCTGTGGTAGACCGGTTCTTGCAATATGACTGATCTCCATCGTCTGCCACAGCCGGTGAAGTGCTCCTGGTTGCCTTGTGAGGCTGGCCGGGGCGCTTGGGTACAAATGGGAATGAACTCCACAGTTATTCCCAGTAGACTTGGTACAGCAGAACGTCTTGTAACCGTCTTCCTCATAGCAACTGGGTGCTTAGGCTCAATCAGCCCCCTCCTTCCTAGTGTAAAGAAAAGATTTCTTTACTGCCTGGACCGTCTAAGCAGCAGCTCCTCTCCCCCCCACCTGTTATTGTCCTGCCTGGACTGTCATAGCCCCGGAGGCTGCCTTCCCCTCGTTTTATCACACTAACAAGTTCCTCTGTTTCTTATTCCTGCATTTCTTTATAACTTCATGCACAATGGGGGGGGGAGACACTGCCACAGTAGCCCAGAAGGTTGGGGGAGGAGGGAAGCAATGGGGTGGGTCTTTGCAGGGGCACCCCCTGTGAATTACTGAACGGAGCAGCTTGCTCTGGTACACTGGTCCTCTAGACACTTCCCGTATTCTAGACAGGGTGACTCTATTTTTAGAAACCCATAAAGGAGGATTGACTCGGGGAGTCTTCCCAATTTTGGTTTTGCGCCCCCGCCGTCTCAGCCAGGGCACTCATGGATAGCAGCGTACGTACAGAGGGAGAGATAACCGTCATCTTCATTGCCAGTTTACTCCAGCAGTAGACGGTACAGAAACGACTTGGTAACCATCCTCTGCTATCATGCAAAAGCAAAATGAATGCTGCTGTGTAGCGCTCGGAGTATCACCTCTGTCCGCGGCATCCAGTACACATACGGTGCCGGAAAAAAAAAAGTTGAACGGTGCTCGCATGGTTGCCGTGCTATGGCGTTCTGCCAGGGCCCATCGGGGAAAAACCGGCGCGAAGGAATTGTCCAGCTGTTGTTTTCCCGGAGGAAGGAATGACTGACAACATTTACCCAGAACCACCCGCGACAATGATTCAACCCAGAATTCCAAGGGGTGGGGGAGACTGCGGGAACTATGGGATAGCTACGGGATAGCTACCCATAATGCAATGCTTCAGAAATCGACGCTAGCCTCGGACCATGGACGCACACCACCGAATTACTGTGGCTAGTGTGGCCGCGTGAAATCAAATTTATAATATCAGTTTTATGAAACCGATTTTAGCTAATTCGATGATATCGCGTAGTGTAGACGTGGCCTAAGAGAGTTGTGAAGCAAGGGGGTTGGGTGGAACAAAGTAGGTGGAGAAAAGGGTAAGCAGACAGACATGGGTGAAAATATGCAGGAGAGAAGGATATCATGAGATGGAGAGAGAAGAGGTGATCAATCAGAAAACTCAAAGAAATGCCAAGAGATGGAGGGGAGGAAGGGGATTGAGAGATCACTAAAGGAGACATTGAAGAAACAGTCAGAAAATAGGAAGGAGACTAAAGGGAGCACAGGTGCATGGAAACCAAAAAAGAAGGATCAGTTATGTCCAAGGCAGTTGATAGATCAAGAAGGATTAGAAAGAGGTGCCCTTTTGATTTAGAGTGGGTTGTTAGTTACCTTTGTGAGGAGTGGTTTTACTGGAGTGGAGAGAACTGAAATTATCCTTAAAAGGAATCATGAGATAGTCAGAAAAAGGGGTTTGTCTTGTTTTCACCTAAACATGCTTCCTGATTTTGGTGACAAAGGAGAGAAGGGAAGTTTGAGATGAATTTGAAGGGCTCTTGTTTTACATAGTACATTAAGTCTGAGAGGGCAGGGACAATAAGACTGAATGTAGAGGGAAATGAACTTGGTTAGAGAAGAGGAAGTGAGGGAAGTAGGGAATCTGAAATGGTATTAGGTCAGAAGGGAGGGGGTCATGACGACAGGTTGAAAGTTTAGAAGCAAAACGTAAAAGAGAACTTAAGAGTGAATGACAGAAATGTGAAAGAAAAGAATCTGAAATATGAAGCGAGAGAGCTGAATATTTTAAATTTTGATTTTGAAGAAGTTGAAATCCTGATCAGCAGGATAAAAGTAGGATGGAAGAAGTGAAAGAGGGGTTTGTGGAAGAGAGATGGTTGTCAGGGATTGGTAGCATAAAAGTAAACTAAGCATTGAGAGGGATTTAGAAAGAGTTAAGAAGTGAGAATAAGTTTAAAGCTGTGGAAGTTGGCTTGGTTGTGAGACATTTAGCAGTTGTATTCAGTGGTATAAGAACAGATAAGTAGCGAATGAAGGGGAAGAGACAAGATTGTAGATTTAAGAGGGCACAACACACTGAGAAGGTAGGACAGTAAAGTTGAAAGTAGACTTGATTCAAACAAATAATGAAACGGGTTTGATTATTTGAAGAAAAATCATGAAATTCATATATAATGTATTTTCCTTGATCTGTAAATTGGGCACATATTTAAATTGTACAGTAAATAGTATATTCAAAATACATCACGAGTCATCAAATTAATTCTCAACTGTTATTCAACAGAATAACAGAAGATGTCAACAGAAGAGAGCAAATAGAGATAAGAGGAAAGGGTTGTGAAGGGAGCAGAGAAGTAAAAATGTGCGTCAGTTTCCTCTTCTTGGGGTTCTCAGAACCTGCATACAGACATTTATAAATCAAATAAAATCCCATTTTGGGTCTGGTTTATTGTAAACCAGATGTCAAATCAAAAGAAGCTTTTCCTCACTTTTAGTTTCTTCAGCTCCTTCCTAGCCTCAACAATTCCTTCCCAGAATCCAGGTTTTGCTGTCTGGGATTTCTTTATGCCTCTTTCTCTTGAAGCTTCTGCCCTGCACTTCAAATAGCTCCAGCCAGGCCTTTCCAGGTCCTTTCCTCTGACCTTGGATCTCCTACTCTGCTGCCTGCAGGGCTTTCTCCTTAACTGAGCTGCTTATACCCCCAGGACCAGGGGATCTACAAGTTATCACAAGATACCTGTCCTGACTCATCACCTGGGAAGCAACCGTTTAGTCACAGATGGGGCTAAGCCCAATTCCTTTAAAAGACCATCCCATTTTTTGATAGGGAAAAAAGAGAAGGAATTATGTTGAAGGAGAATAAACAGGGAAATCAGAAAGAGAGGTTTTCGGTTTAAAAAAAGGGGAAAAAAATTAGGAAAGTGACTAAACTGGTGAATAGGGGAATCAGACAAAAGTTCAAGATTGGAGGAGATTAGCAAGAGGAACTGAGAAACAGGAGGATTAAGAGGGATCGTTGCTGTGGAAATTTGTCACCCAGGATTTGGGTGGTGAATAATAAGGTGAGGGAAAGAAAGTGACACAGGAGTTTAAACTCTGCAAGAAAGGAGGAGGGGCTTAGAGAAGTAGTAGATAAAACCAATGTGAGGCAATGAAACGTCCCTAAGATCTGAAAGAGTAGGGATGTGGGGCAAGACAAGGCAGGAAATAGTGAGAGGAAGAAAGGCAGAGCCCAAGGTTGGTGTAATGACTTTCAGGTTGTGGGAAGTGAGAAAGAGAAGGCAGTGACAGATGCTAAATCAGGAGGAGAGCCCAGAGTTCAGTTAATGTAAGAAGGTGGAGATGCTAGTTGTTGAGATTATGGATCAGTCTGACTTTCTCAGAGATTGAGCAGGAGTGTTGGGGGGAAGGGGAGGAGGAAGATGATTTAATCACATATGGAGCATTATAGGTGAAGTAATATATACTCGGTGCTTTTAAAGGTTAAGTATTCCAAAGCTGAAAAGAGTTATGCACCAAATCAGTTGGGAAGAATAATTTAAACAAAAAAAAAAATGACAATTGGGAATAGTTTAAGAACACTTTACTAGATGCCCCAAAAGCCAGAATAAAGAAAGAAGGCTATACTGATTTTAAAAACAAAATGAAACAACCACCTGGCTTACAGGGGAAGTGAAGGCAGCTATTTTATTTTATATATGTATATCAGCAAATGGAAGAAAAGGGGAAATCAGTATTAATGAATATATATCAGCAGCTATGAGGTGTAGAAAATTGATAAGGGAAGCAAAGGGACACATAGCAAAATCTATACCAGCAGAGTTAAGGACAATAAAAGGAGTTTTTAAAGTTTTGAAATACATTAAGAACAAAAAGAATTCTAACAATTGTGTTAATTCTATCATTTCCATCTAATAATTAACTATCAATAATAATGCAGAAAGGGCAAAAATGTTCAATAACTATTTCTATACTGCATTTTGGGGGGAAAAACAGGTGCAGTTATATCATATGATGACACACCTTCCATTCCAAGAGCAACTCAGGAGTCTGTTAAACGACAGCTTTTAATGTTAGACATTTTAAATTAGGGGGTCTGGATAATTTGTATCCAAGAGTTTTAAAAGAGCTGAGTAAGGAGCTCGCTGGACCATGAATGTTAATTTTCAATAAGTCTTAGAACACTGAGCAAGTTCCAGAAGACTAGAAGAAAGCTAATGTTGTGCCAGTATTAAAAAAGGGTAAATGGGGTGATCTTTGTAATTATAGACTTTTCAGTTTGACATTGATCCTGGACACGATAAAGGAGCAGCAGGACTTGGTTTATAAAGAATTAAAGCAGAATAATCTAATTACAGTCATTGTGGGTTAATGGAAAACAGATCCTGTCTAACTTTCTTTTTTGGGTGATATTAGAAGCTTGGAAAAAGTAATTATGTTGATATAATATACTTAGACTTCTGTAAGGCATTTGACTTGGTACTGCACAACATTTTGATTAAACTAGAATGATATGAAGTTAATATGGCACACATTAAATGGACTAAGAGTTGGCTAAGTGATAGGTCTCAAAGTGTAACTGTAAACAGGGAATATTATAGAGTGAGTTCTCACAGGGAAATGGTTCTTGGCCCTAAGCTATTTTAACTTTTTTATTAATGACCTGGAAAAAAAACCAAAATCATTACTGTGTCACTGGAGATGACACAGAATTGAGAAGTGGTAAGTAAGTAAGAGGACAGATCACTGATATGGAGCAATCTGGATCGCTTGATAAGCTAGGTGAAAGCAACCAATACATGTTAGTTCATGCTAAAGGTAAGTGTATGCATCTAGGAACAAAGAATGTAGGCCCTGTCTACAGGATGGAGGACTGTACTCTGGGAAGCATTGACTGAAAAAGATTTGGGAGCCATGGTAGATAATCAGTTGAACATGAGCTCCCATTGTGATGCTGTGGCCAAAAAAGCTAATGGGATCCTTGGATACTTAACAGGAGAATCTTGAGTAGGAGTAGAGAAGTTATTTTAGCTCTGTATTTAGCAGCAGCTCCTGGAATATTGTGTCCAGTTCTGGTGTCCGCTGTTCATGAAGGATGTTGATAAATTGGAGAGGGTTAAGAGACATGACAATGATTGAAGGATTAGAAAATAGTGCCTGATAGTGCTAGACCGAAGGAGCTGAAACTGTTCAGCTCAACAAAGAGACAATTAAGGGGTGACTTGATCGTAGTCTATAAATACCTATGTTGAAAAGAACTACTTGATAATGGGCTCTTCAGTCTAGCAGACAAAGGTATAACACAGTCCAATGGCTGGAAGCTGAATCTACACAAATTCAGACCGGAGATAAGGCAAACATTTTTTTAACAGTAAGAGTAATTACCCA
Organism: Chelonoidis abingdonii; assembly: GCF_003597395.2. Lineage (NCBI taxonomy): Eukaryota > Metazoa > Chordata > Testudines > Testudinidae > Chelonoidis > Chelonoidis abingdonii. The sequence continues at coordinate 18,845,876 of NC_133783.1, read as the reverse complement.
TTTGAACAGTTTACCAAAGGTTGTGATAGATTCTCCATCACTGGCAATTTTTAAATCAAGATTGATTTTTTTTTTTTTTTTTTAAAGAGATGCTCTTGTATAAAGGAATTATTTTGGCTGAGTTCTGTGGCCTGTGTTATACAGGAGATCAGGTTGATTGATCACAATGGTCCCTTCTCTATTTAAAATCTGTGCCTTAGCCTTTCTGATTTTTGTTTCTTACATGTTTGTGCTCTTCTCGTGTATTCCTCCTTAACAATTCATCCATGTTTCCACTTTTTGTAGGAGTCCTTTTTCACTTTCAGGTCATTAAAGACTCCCAAGGGAGCTATCTTGGCCACTTACTATTCTTCGTATCTTTGCTTCACCTCGGGATAGTTTGCAGTTCTGCTTTCAATATTGTCTCTTTGAGAAACTGCCAACTCTCCTGAACTCCTTTTTCCCTTAGATTTTCTTCCCAGGGGACCTTACCTAATAGTTTCCCCAAGTTTGGTTTAAAAAATAAAATAAAAATTAAGTCTGTTGTCTTTATTCTGCTGCTCACTCCTTTCTTTTATTAGAATCATGAAATCATCATTTCATGATCATTTTCACCTAAATTGTCCTTCACCTTCAGTATTTGTTACCAATTAGTCTCCGTTCATCAGAATCAAGTCTAAAATACCAGGTCCTCAGTTACTTTCTCCATCTTCTGAAATAAGTTGTCCCCAACACATTCCAAGAACTTACTGGAAATTTTGCGTTTTGCCATATTACTTTTCAAGCAAATGTCTGGATAGTTTAAAATCCCACATTACTACCAGGTCTTGTGTTTTGAATAGTTCTGTTGTTTGTTCTAGAAATGCCACTTCCCCCTTCCTGGTTTCGTGGTCTATAGAAGACCCCTACTGTGATACTATCCCTATTTTTTACTTTTATCTTTACCCAGAGACTCTCAATTGTTCTGCCTCTCACCTCCTGAACCTCAGAATAAGTGTATATATAATGCAACACCTCCTCCCTTTTTATCTGTCCTTCCTGAACAAGCTATATGCCTGTATACCATTGTTCTAGTCATGAGACTTATCCCACCAAGTCTCTGTGATGCCAGTTAAGTCATAATTTATCTTAAGAAGAACTAGAAATACTAGTACATATTTATTCCCCATACTCCTTGCATATGTGTATAGACATCTAAGATGTTGAGCACATTTCCCCACTGATTTCTCTCTTGTTGCTCCTGTTGACCCTCTTGTAATTTTCCATGTCCCTCTCCCAACATCTTAACTCTCTGTTAAGGTTGCCTTTTTTATACTTATCTGTGGGCTTTCATCACTTGCACCTTTTGAAACTTGTTTAAAGCCCTTCTCACTAAGTTGGCGAGCCAGCGTGTGAAGATGCGTTTCCTTTTCTTGATCAGTCCCCATCTTTTCCCAAAAGCAAATTCTGTTTTGTGCAGCTTTAACAATCCCTCAGTCATGCATCATCAGGCTTTGAATCCTCAACATTTAACACCACAGCACACACTTGCGCTACTTGACCTACAAGACTAAATACATGTCAGTTCATAGATTGAGGAGGGTCCTCCCTGCGTAAGCTCAGACTGCCTCTTTATATAATTCATAGTCTTTTGTCTGCCAGGCCTCTTGAACCCAGTTAAAACCAGTATAGGCAATTCCCTGCTGAGTTATTTGCCTGTCTAGGAATTTGCATTTATAACCTCTCCCTCAGTGATTTTAGTTCCTACAAAAAGCTCTGTTAATCCTCCCCCATGAAACCAGAATACCATTCCTAGCTCACAGATACATATAACAATTAAAGAAATAGTATTCTATGAATAGTCCATACCCATAGTATCTAGCACACCTCATTATAATATTTGAAGTTTCCACACTTCTATCATCTCATGTCCGTCACAAGGCTTGAACACTGAAGAATCTTCAGGGTACTTCCAGAAAAGATGGTTGAAGAATATGGGCAAAGCAGTGTGGGAAAGCATACTCGCTTCTGTAACTGGTTTGCTCTATGGAAGATAGGCGTCAGTCCCTTAAGGTGGTGGTGGTTTATTATTTGTCTTCACTTAAAATTATATATACATTATAAAGCACGAATAGAAGCCCTAGTCATGGACCAGGACCTCATTGTGCTAGGTGCTATACAAACACCAAATAAAAAGAGTCCTTACCCCAAAGATTTTACTGTTATAAACATGAAAGACGACAAATGGATGCAGACTAATAGGTAGATGGGGAACTACAAGAAAACAATGAGGCCATGGTCAGCATGACAGACAGTGGTCTCAGCACCTCAGCAGCCTAACTCATACATTTCTTTTGTGGGCATCACAGAAAGAGAGTTTTAAGGAGGAATCTGAAGGGAGACAATGAATTAGTTAGCCAGATGGTCATGGGGAACTTCTCCCAAGCATGAAAGGTAGCATGATAGGAAGCATTAAGGTGCTTGTTTAAAAATGTAACTAGTGGACAATGGAGGTTGGCATCTTGGTCTCATCAGAGGGAAGAGTTGACATCTTGATAGTGAATGAGAGATAATTGGTAGGTTGGGGATAGGTCATGAAGGACCTTGAAAATTACTCCTGGAGGCATTCTGTGTGAGTGAATGCCCACAGAAAACACCCCCCCCCCCCCAATCCCTAGTTTTTCTTGTGTTTCCTTGCAGAAAATGTCAGGGAAGCTGCACCAGGGGAGGGGGAGGAAAGGGCAGGGGTCAACCATGGGCACACTTTTTGCAGGGACAATTGCCTCCTCCAAACAGATGAGAGGCATGGGGGAGCACATAGGCTTACATGCAGAATGATGGGGAGCAGTGGCAAGTGCAGAGCTGCCCAGCTGAAGGAGACTGTGTCTTGGCTCTGCTGACTGCAGCTGAATGCTGCCTCCTGGGTCCTAGTGCTCCACTTCTGTGTGCTGGGAGTCTTCCTGTTTTCTATTCCGTGCAACAGTGAATGCCCACGGTAGAGCTGGGTAAAGAAGAGTGGGGAGAAGAGGCAGTGGGGAGGGTAGGGAGAGGGGAATGAGGAAGAAAAGGGGATAGGAGAATTGTGGGGGAAAGCAGTAGTCCGGCATGTGGCATCCCCTCTGCAGCAGCTGGGGCTCCCCCATTAAGCAGGCTCATCAAACCCTCACTCTGACAAGCCCTATATCTCTACACCTGGGCCCTTCCCAGTGATCCCCAACCAGCTGCGCCTGGATGCCCACCCTTCCAAGCCCCACTCCTCCAGACCCAGACCCCCCCACTTAGCCTCCCACACCCAGAACCCCCCCGCTGAGCTGCATCTCCCCACATTGAGCCCCTCCCCCTGAGCCCCAACCAACTTCACCTGGATCCCCTGCAGAGTCCCATTGCCCCAGCACACGAAACCCTGCAACAAGACACTGTGCATGTCTCACGTTGAGCTGCCCACAGCCAGATTGCCCCACATTGAAACCTCTCACCTCAGGTCTGGATCCCCACCCCATCAAATCCCTCCATACTTGGTTCCTGCTGGGCTGAGTCTGCCCACCCACACCTGGCGCAGAGGGGCAGGGCCCAGGGGTATTTCTGGGGTAGGCCCAGCCCTTGCACTGTCTCAGGGTGAGGTGCAGCCTCAGTGCCAAGTCCCAATACCAGGGGAGGTGGAGGCTTCAGGGTGCTCTCCCACATCAATGCAGCCAGTGGCCTGTGCTCCCCACTACTGTGGTGGAGCCACATTTATTTATTGACTAATGGAATTTGTAGAATTTAAAAATATTGTGTGCAGAATTTTTAATTTTTTGATGCAGGATTCCCTCAGGAGTAGAAATTGAAGACAAGTAGCTTATGTTTGTGGAATAAAAGAGAGGCCACTGTAGGGATTCCAATAGAGGGTGTGATACAGCATGGCCAGAGGGCAGCATGAGTGTTAGCAGGGGGCCTTATTCCCTGCCAAGGGAGGAAGGTTTGCTTTAGATTAACTAGAACACCTGACTCCA
>NC_133783.1:18814906-18841671 GCF_003597395.2 Chelonoidis abingdonii | reverse complement strand
GGGCCCAGGTCCCTCCCTCTCCACTCCCCTCCTCCAAGGACACTAGTGGAGTAATTAAGAACCGGTTCAGAGGCAAGCAATAGCGCCCTGAACCTACCCCAGAGAAGAGAAAGCGCGAGACCCAGCAGAACAGTACCGGCAATTTGCCACAAGGGGTAGAGTGGTGAGAGTGACCAGTTAGAAGAATGATCTTTGCAGCAGCTTTCTGAATGGATGTGAATGAGGCAAGATTACATTAGTCAAAGCCAGAAAGAAGAATGTTGCAAGACACGTTGAGAGTCTATATGAGAGTTTTAACTGGGCAGATGGGTAGGAAAGGCCGTATCTTAGAAGTGTTATGAAGAAAGATTCTTCAAGATTTGGACATAGCCTGGAAGTGGGGACCTAGGGAGAGATCTGAGTCAAAGATGACACACAGGTTATGAGCCCAAGTGACCAGCAGAACGATAGTGTTGTGTCCACAGTGATCAAGAAAGGAAGTGGCAGGGAAGGAGATGGAGTTCTGTTTAGTCATGTAGAGCTTGAGCTGATAGCTAGATATCCAAAAAGAGATGTCAGAGAGACAGGTTGAGATTTCAGTTTGGCCAGAAGGAGACAGGTTTGGAGTAGAGAGGAAATCTGAATGGTCAGTTTCAACATGATAGTTGAGTTTGTGTTTGCACATGAGATTATCTAGAGATAAAATGTAGAGGGAAGAGAGATGGGGATCAGGATCAGAGTCCTTTGGAACCTGCACAGAAAGTGGGATGGGATGTTGAGAGTCCTCTGAAGGTAACACTGGTGGAGTGATTAGAGAGGTTGGAGGAGAACTGGGAGAGGAAGGAGTCTCAGAAGCCAAAGGAGGACAAGATTTAATGAAGAAGAGCATGGTTGACTGGGTCAAAGACAGCTGATGGGTCAAGGATGTACTCCCCTATTGGTCTGTCTGTTCCCTTTATATTGTCTCCTGTTTTATATTTAGACCGTAAGCTCTTTGGAGTGAGGACCATCTTTTTATTCTGTTTGTATGGCACAGAGCAAAAGGGGTTCCTGATCAACGACTGAGGGTCCTGGGCATTACAATAATGTTGCTATGCACTGTACCGCAGCTGACACTCTTAACTTCACCCTAAACCCAAATAAACATAGAGGTAAACCATAAAGCTCCTGGTGAGTCATGTATGTTTTTTTAAATGTTAAAAAATTATGACACATAATCGTAAAACTGAAATTGCTGTTATATTATTTCACCTAGATTTTTTTCAACCAAAATTGTAAAAACAAAATCTGAAAAATGCATTGTCTCACACATATATAGTTCCAGATTAAAGAGTTGGGTGTGTTCTTGGACTATACCAAAGAAATTTTTAGTAGTAGCAAAAGTAACAAATTATGATACAATTTTCTTTAATGGCTGAAATGTTTGGATACTTTTCATAGATTTTAAGCTAGTTTGAAGGGTTTTCCGTAAAATAGGTGTACTGTTACCAGTAACACATGAATCCTATGGCAGTAAGCCAAGATAGTAATTGAAGGTCATGGATTGTTTGCCAAGTGCAGTTCTGTGTGCTGCTTGATTCCATAGGGGACTGGCAGTGCCAAGGAACAAAGACAGCTCTGTTTTTTATGTTTATAATATGGATCGTTTGACAGAGTTTATGTCCGATTGTGAAATGAAGCAAATGCTGATTTAAACTAGTGCTGAAATAATGTATATAACTGTAAAATAAGCTGCTGTTCAAGTGTAAAAGTTTGTGTTTTTCAAGAACTAACTCAATTATTAATGTTTTCTGTCAGTCTCAGAAATGTCATCTACATATTGCATGTTACAAGACACTCATTTTTAACTGATATATTAATTTTATCTTGAGTGGTTTTATATCACTGGTTTTAAAAATATATTGTTGTAAATTACAAGAGTAGGCCACGCTGATGTCAATCTTTTTATATTTGGTGCAGTGGACCTAGGTAGATGTTTGCACCAGTTTTAACTACCTCAGTGTTAACGTGGTTAGTGGATTTTCACTGAGAACACTGTAAAATAAAATACTAGAATGGAAATTAATTTATCATTTACCTTTAGCTACTATTCCATTGACATGTGGTTCTATTTAAATATTTTTAGCAAAATATGTTCATGTTAATGTGCAAAAGCATTGCTACACTAGATACTAATTTTCTTTGTTATTAAGTTGCAGTCTATTAATAAAGCTTTGTCCAAACTCTCAAACTTGTGTGCCCTCCAGACAGCCTTGTGATTTATATTTTAACAAATGCCTGCCTTGGATGATATTAAGAATTGTCTGCTTTGTGACAGATGTTCTGCAGAGAGTTCAGAATTTCAGTAATTAAATATCTCAAAAATATATTGTGCTTTGTAACAGGCATATTCCAGTTGTTTTAACTTATTGGAATAAATTCCCACAGTAGAACTCTTACTTAAAGGCTTAGTAAAGGAGGGTGGGGAAGGCCTAGGTGAATGGAAGTAGTTATTAAAAGAAGTAGCAGTATATTCTTCTTTAGGGAGGTCTACAACTACAGTCATCTTATTAAAAGTTGAAGTAAAATCTTTTTTAAAAACTAAGATTCCAAAGTATTAGCCTAGTGCAGGTATAGAATTAAAAATAATAATTTCAAAACAAAATGCTGTTTATTTCTTGCTTTCTTGACAAGCTTTGAAGCCAAGGTTCTGTTTCCCCTGAAAGAGCTGATATCGCTAATCGCTGAAGTCCTGATTTTTATAGCTGCTGAGTCCACAACTCCGTCATGTCAATAAGAGAAGCTTTCACAGAGCTAAACTATTTGATATGATTATCCCTTAAGCATAAGGGAGTGAGGCAAGTCCTGCTTTAGTGCAAAAGAATTGATGAGTTTCTCAAGAAATGTATGAAGTTGGTGTAAATAAAGTCTAAAGAAGTGCCATTGTTTCTTCTCTGCTACCATCTTTTCTCATGACCAGTCTTGGTGCTGGTGAAAGTAGTTGCAGTGTTTCAAAAAAGGATAGCAGAAAGAAAATCTAGTGAAGTTAGTGTGACTAAAGTATTTATTTTAAAATATTTCTTTGGTGGGGATAAGGAAGAGCTCTAATATCCTTGACTGCTGGTTAGGAATATAAAATCATAGAAATGTAGGACTGGATCTCAAGAGGTCAAATAGTCCAGCCCCCTGTACTAAGGCAGGGCCAAGTATATCTAGGAGACCTTCCACCTTTGATCATCTGTCAGTGGTGGAAGAAGGCACTATCCATCCCTCCTAAACATTTCCCCACACATTCAGATAACTCTGATTGTGAACAGCTACATTTAGTCCAATAGACCCCTTGAAATCACCTTTCCCTGGATGAGTTCTGCTAACCATGTAATTTGGGATCCATGTAGCCTGTTTAAATTGATTTTGCTAGCTATTGAAATCAAATAATTATCCAGTCTGCAGGTATGAGGAATGTCTTTAAAACATTCCTGATATTCCTAAAACCCCAATTGCCATATGTGGCAGTTGAGTTGAGCTGTTCTGATTCTATCACTTGGAACTGGCAGGCCTAGAAGACCAAGGAATACCAAAACTCAAATTATTTTTAAGGAGAGGATAAGTGTCCCCTTGAATTAAAGTGGAGTTATGCAGCCTTAATTTAGGCTAGGTAATGTCCTAAAGTGAGTACAAATATGATGGTTTGATGCACGAGTTCTGTGTGTAAGGTATCATTAACTGTTATGGAAGAAACCCTACCCTGAAGAATGTCTTTAGTGAGCAAAAGACCTTTCAGTTCACCTTTAATTTTTACCCTCACATTATTTTATGGTTCCATATCTTGGTATATTTATTGCATTCCAATTAATTGTTACATCTGTCTTCTGAAATAATTCAGTATGAGAACAGGGGTAGTCAAAAATTGATTTCATATTATTTTCTTGGCAAATTACATCTTCCCTCACTCCCATAAAATAAAGAATGTACCAATGTTTTTTGTTTAAAGAATTTGGAGAAAATAATGCCTGTATATTTGGCAATCCCAACCTTCCTTATGATTTTTCTACCTGTTGTGTATGTGAACTAAAACCAGAGTGGATTATGAGCATAATTGCTGAATTTTAGAATAGCTTATTTGGAATCAGTTTTTTATATTAGATTATGCACTCCACACATTTTTTTCCTCTTTAGAAAGTCTAGTGCATTGTTCGTTTTGTTTTTAATGCAAATGATAACTAATAAAAGCACATAGCATGTAGACTCAAACTTACAGTAGTTATGGCAAGTTATCAAATAAAATCTGTCATGTCTTTTTGTTTGTTGTAACTGTACATGTAAGTTGGTAATTCCTGTACAATAGCAGCAAAACACACATTTTTACTGAGTTGTAAGTATTTGTCAGCAGAGAGCAGGTAGGTGGTTGTAATCAGAAAGTGGGTGGGTGGGGGGGAATGTATACTTAAAACTCTCCTTTTCTTTTGCATCAGTTATAAGCTGTTAACATATATTGTGGGAAACTAAAGGGCTTCCAAATAGTAAAACTCTGCCAGACTTCAGAAATCCATTTCATTATGTAATGTGGTGGGATTGTAGCAGAAAACCGACATATAGCTTAATCCTCTGGCTATGAATATAGTTTACATTACCCTCTTCTGATCTGAGTGCTTGTTGGTCTTAAATCAGTCCTGTATTAAAGCTATTATCCTGCACCCATCTTGTTTTCCCACAGTTTTAGGGCAATTTGTTGGCACTTTTATAATAATAATAGTGAATGCACAGCAAACTAAGTTAGGTTTCTGGTGTGTTCCTTAAAAAAAACAAAAACAAAAAAACCCAGCAGCCTCAAAGCTGTTTACATTGTTTATTACACAGAGATTTGAAAGAGAGAAAATTTAGATTTTGTAAAATACTAGTACACTGGACAAATTGCATTTTAGTTATCTTTGTTAACAAGATTAGATTGTTTTGAAAGTTAGATCCAATAACTGCTCTTGTATCTAAAACAGTTTAGGAAATCAGAATTGTTTGGTAGCAGTTTTCTATAAAACTGTAGAATGGCTGGGGTGTTAAAATCCAAATTGACATTCTCCTTTAGGAGCGAGACAGACACCAGAGGCCTACCATTTGTATTCTTATATCCTGTCTCTTTCAAGTAAATCGGGAAAGTGAAAACTTGATATCTGCATTTGCTGTATGGCAAGGACGATAAACTTGAGCTGTCAGTCTCGCCACTAGTCTGGTTTTGTCTGTAGTTAAAATTATGACCCACTCTCTCTGGCCAGTCAAATGAGTAATCAGTAATGTGACTCGTGCTGGAAGTGACTCCATCACCACCTGTGACGGGGGATTAGTTACAGTTTACAGAGCACCGCCTCTTCCCTTCTTTCAACATGCCCTAAGCAAAGAGCTGGTTTCTCATTTGGGTGTCTGCGCTCCTGGAATCTACTGCACTGTTTCCAGGCAGAGAGAAGTATCCTTCGAGAGGCTTTTTTCTGTGGATATCTAGCTGCTGTCTGGCTGTGCTGTCTGTTTGGAGTGTCTGCTCGCTTATGTAAGCGGCCTCGGCAGAAATTATCATGACCCAGATCTGGCGACGCAGTAGTGCTTCAGCTGCAGGATTTCTCAGTCGTTAACACCACACTGTTGATGACAAAGACCGAGTTGTAATCCGCCTCCGTGCCAGGGCTGAGTCGGAGACAGGATTTGCTCGTCGAATACTTGTTAGGTTACAGCCTGGGCTTGGTTTTCATCTCTTAGCTTTTCTGAATGTTCAATGTCGAAGATGCAAGTGATTCCGGAAATAGTTGATTAAAAACCATTTTCTTTTGATTTTGAAGACTAAAGTGGTGTGTATGAGTGGGTGAGATCCTGTGAAAACAATGTTCTAGAACAAATGGGAGATTTACCAGCTATATGACTGCCATGACTTGTAAGAAGGCTACTTTGAGACTATCGAGGACAAAGTAAGATTTGTATTTTGTTCGTTTCTGGTCTTTTATTAATTCTTAGTTATAGAATTTTTTTCTTCACTGAGTGTGGAATGGGCTATTTGAGATTTCTCCGTTTTAGAAATGTAGCAATACAGTATTTCACTTTTAAAAATAGTTTTTAATAAAACTCAGTTCTCATAGGACATTTACAAAGGAGTAATATAAAAAAAATAAGATACAGTATAAGAAGTTGCTGGTAGCCTGTGTATGCTGTTACCTTTACTTCACTCAGTGTTTTTAAATAGTTTTATTTTTATTCCAGATATGCTGATTTTTCCTTCTTGTAGCACCCCACTTGTTGTGACTCTGGTGGTTGTCCCAAACCCCTAACTGGCTGAGAGATTAGATTTGACATTCCTACAGGACACTAACTGCAAATTTTATTTAACATATCATATTAGTGTATTGGTTACATTAATGTTGGGGTTTGTAAACCGTGTATTTGTGAGATGCAAAAGGTGTCAACAGAAACCGATTTTTATATAGGTAGTTTTCTAAAAATACTTAAAAGATTGAGTACAGTTGTAAATTAAAAAATCATGGAAAAAATAATGTAAACAATGTATGTATTTCCTATTACATTTTAAATAGCGTGCTTTCAACATGGTGTGTGCTGAGCAGCTCAATTGTGTTGTAAAGGACTGTGGCTGATTTATTTTAAAAATGCCTTTCAGGGAAGGCTCATCTGGTCTGCTTTTTCTCATGTGAATGGAATGTAGTGCAGCATGGAGCTCCAAACAGGATACAGTTGTTCTAAGCATTTTTCCTATGTAGTGGTAGGCCATAATAAGGCAGACATCCACACACACTATTGGGAATTTATTTTAGTTTGGTTCAATGTGTGATATGCTAGTGGACACGTTAGTGCTATTTGCATAACCAGGAGTTAGATATTCTTTTCCAGCTCCGAATATAGAATATAAAAGCAATTTTTCTGTTACTTTAACAGTCTTCTGCAGTAGTATTGAATTATAGACAGTTTTGTGGTCAGAATTGTATTCCACAGTGACTTTTGTCAGATGGCAGCCCCCTAAGGCTGTAGAAGTACCTAGCAGAATGATAGATCTGCCCAGTCTTGAATTACTTACTTATGCATGTGTTCTGTTTACATTTCTTTACATTCCAATGCACTTAGACCTATAAAATATTTAGTAATAATTCACTGGAAAAGCCAGAATAATGTTAGCAGAATTTAAGTTTTGCTTTATTAAAATAAATGCATACATAATTTTTTGTTTTCATATATGAAGATGGTGTGTTGGCATGTCAGTAGAATGTGATTATGCTTCTGATGACTTAAGTATTTAGATGAATAATCGATACATTGTGTGCCACTTAAAACCGGGTGTATGTTGAATTTAGATGATTTTAGAAGTGCCCTTCATTTTTTTTAACATGTTAGAAATTATTCATAGATGAAAATGCATCTAGTTTATATAGTAAGTACTAAAATAAATTTGTCAGAATGTATTTAGCTGATCATAAAGGTATGTGTCATTTTTTAAGTGTATGTATGAGATTTAAGTAAAAAATATATAAATGCTTTAAAAAAATATATAAGATCAATGCAGTTACTTAAATGTAAATATCTAGCTTACCTCTTTGTAGATTCAGGTCATTTAGTACTGTAGAACTAGTGTATTATAGTAGAAACAAATTATTTAAATAATAGTTGAAGGAATTTGTATACATCACAGCTTGATATATCAAAAACAAAAATGCCCCACCAGTTTGGCCTAAAAAAATAGGAAACTCTTGTTAATTACTCCTGAGGTTCTACTAATTTTAGTTTTAGCCAGTACTAACAGTTGTTAAACATTATTCTCATTGACCTAAGTTGAAAAGTTGAGATGTATCCTAAATTGTGTTTTTTCAAATTGGAAAATGACTAGCTCTTTCACAGGAAATACAAAAAAAACGTGTGGCTCTTGTATGAGAGAGGGGTTATAAGAAATAAACTTGTATTTCAAATCTCATTTTATTTATCTTTTTATCTTTTGCTACTTGATAAAATTACTTCTTTATATAAATCATGGCAACAAACAGCTATTGGGGGGAAAAAATATAGCTGCTTGGAGGTTTAATGATTAAGCCGCATAATGAGAATGGGCCAGTGTTTGTGTTATCTTACTAGCATATATAAAACTAGTGTGTGCTCTTTTTGAGTATTATAGTTTAAACAAAAAATGTGTGAAGTTTTCTTTTTTTGATAAAGCAAAAGCTGGTGAATATTAACGTTACCACTTTTAGCTAAAAACAGTAACTGTTATTTAATTTCAATACTTTTAAATGGATAAAATGCTGTAAATGTTTACTAGGCAAATAGGTATTTTAACAAGGCCAATATACCATATAAGAATAATACCTAAATGACCTTAGAGTGAGATAAAGAGTGGGGCTTTAGGCATTTGAGTTCAATACTCTCCTGAATAATATGAATTAATATTATTACATCTTGAATATTTGAACATACCCGAATGAACTAACCACAGAATTATTTATTTAGCTATAACTTGAGTATTCCTTGCAATGAAAATTAGCTACCATAATAATGTAGACATTCTAAAAATATTTTGTAGACAGCAGTTCTCAAGTTTAAGGTCCATGGACCCCACTGGTGCCCTCTGTGCTCTTGCTGATGGTCTTCAGAGAGCTGGCTCGTCAAATGGTAGTGGACTACTTTGTTTCCAGCTGCTTAATTGGGTTAAATAAATCTAAAAACACATTGTATGTTTTCTTGATACTACTACTTTATGTGAGCAATATCTATAGTTGTTATAGGGGTACTGAGATGGTAAATGGGAGAGGTGATTTGTATGATTTCAGAGGTGAGGGGAATTTTTCTACAAGACCCACATTATGAAAAAGTTTGAGAACCTCTGTTAGGCAATGAGAGTAATTTTTTAAATATGTTAATCCACCCAATTTCTGCATGAAGGTCACAAAAACCTGAAAGTTGCATGGTGTTATCAGCCTGAGAGCTATGCTAGATGCCCCCTCCAGGCAGGTACTTTGCTGCATGCACTGATACAAAGCTGTGTTAATCATTATTTGATATAAGGAAAGAGCAAGTCAGTTTAGGCACTATATATATGAAGTATTAATGACATTGGTAATCATGGAACTTCTTTTGGCGAAGCACTGGATCACAATGCAGTAAAAGTAAACAGGAGAGGAGGCACCAATTCAGAAGAACTCCAGAGTCCTATGTTGCTTAAAGTTAATCATGTGCTTATGTGCTGTTTTGAATAGATATAGACTTAAGTATGGGCTTAAGTGCTTTGCTTAATTGAGGCCTTTAGGGTTTTAAGTCCTAGAAGCGTATGGCTACAAGAAATAAAAAGGGAAAGCTATGTGGTGTTGCCTGTGTAAAGGAGAATTGGTTGCAGGCTGAAGATGTTCAGTTTTTCCTACTTCCAGCACATAGACCTGGTTCTCAAGAGACTTAGTCTGTGGTTTGTAAAGAAGCTTTTTCTCTACAGTCCTGTAAAGAGGCCACTTGGACTCCCTTGTATATATTTTCTTGTCACTATATATTTGACTTGCCGACCTCTGGTCGCTGAGTCCTACATGCTGTAGTTGATTAGTCTCTCAATTTTTTTTTTTTTTTTTTTTTACTCATTTTATGTCTTCTGTGGCGTGGGAAACTGCTTATTGGAATTCCCACTGTCTGGGCTGGCAGGTAGAAAAATGAAGAAACAGTTGAAGAATGACAGTGTTTTTATTTGACGCTTTGCTTCTCTAAATCCCTTACCATGTTCCAGTTCAGGAGTCTCACTCAGTTGATGGAATCTGGACTGTTTTTCCAAGAATTCTGACTTCTCTTTAGAGATGTTTTATATAAGAATGTTTTCCATTACTGCTTGGGAAATTTCAAACTAAGCACATTCAGCTGGCCTGCCACCTCTGTTATAAGGACATGTGGCATTGCACAGTTTTGGTTTATTTTCTGTCTGTCTGCTGGTAGGAGGACTTATATTCCCAGACTGTCTGGGCTGGCCTATTAAGGGGGTTAGAGAAACTAAATTAGCAGGTATTAAATTACTTTTCTGAGTAGAGAACCACATTCACAGATACATGATTTGGGATCAGTTCATACAATACATGCAATCGGATAAACTAGTGTTTTATATGTAACTTACTATGTAATATTGCTCAAAAGACTAACATTAGGTCACACTCTAGATAGGTTATTGTTTGTTTGTTTGTTTGTTTTTAGTTAATTACATTCTGTGTACAGATATATGGATACAGGATCATTTTTGTTGCCTTAAATTTTTAAGGCAATGTAAAGAAATCAGTTTGAAGAAGTAGAAGAGTATATGTAAATATGCAGATACTAATAAGTAAATAGAAGAACTAAACCATCAGAATTGTTAAATTAATCTGCTTGTTCTTTAAAACTGTATTTTGGCACATATGGTTTGTTCCAGGTTATAGGGTTTGAACTCCATTCTTTACTGACTGAAAGGACTAACGATTCCAAGGCCAATTGTATGTAAACAACTTGAGTAAAGGAATTCTGTAAAGTATTAGAAGTTACATAATTACCAAACATTGAGGATCCATGATTGCCCAACATTCCAGAACATTCTTTCCTTTCTCTCTCTTCCTTTCCTTCTGCCCCTTCTCATCTTCATTCCCCTCCCACAAATAATCTCCTATAGCTATCATACTTTTGAGGACTACTGACTGGCTGGTGAGTTTTTTTCTTTGTGTCTCCTCATTTGCTGTATAAGTGTCAGACCTATTAAGCTCTGCAGATTTTTTATTTTTTATTTTACCGATAATAGTAACAAGACAACACCCTAATAAAACATAAGTAACCTCTGGTGATGGTATTCTTAATTTGTAAATGAATAACAGTGAAGTTAATTTGTCTTCCAGTTGGGTTTTGTGCAGACTTCATTCTGTACTTTAAAACATCTCTAAAAGGAAGTGTTTAAGAGGGTGGGGTTTTGTTTCCATTTCTGTTATTTTAGAGAAGTTACTAGTACAGTGTATGCTTTCTCAAGAAGAATTAAGTCCCTTTTTAGGATGATTTCATAGTATATTTCTATTTGAATTTGGATAAATAAACCAAGTGTGAAATTTCTGATTTGTATTCCAACTGAAAAAAAAAAAAAGGAAGGGGGAGGGGTTTTGGAGAGACAGATTCAACATGTCACGTTGTGGAACAGTGATTCATAATGCAGAAGCTCCTGTCTGGTTGGTGAGCTACTAAACATTTTAATAGAGTGGTGCTACAGAGATGCTAGCTCCCAGTTTTTCGTTTCATGTTTAACATATCAGTGTAGATTATGATTGCTACACTGTTTAGGTGACCGAAGTAAAATTATGTGTGTGATTGTCCCAGGCACGTTATTTTAGCTATCTGTTCACCCTCATTTGATTTGCACACATACTCTCTCGCATATGTGGTACATTTCGAGTGTGTGCGTGTTGTTTCTTATGTTTTTTATCTTTTTCTCCTGTATACTTACCTTATACTCTCTGTTTTGATGTATTTTCCTTTCATTGCCTGTATTCCCTCATTCCTGATTTTCTATCTTGTACAGTTTTCTTCATCTATTCTTTTTTTTTCACTTTTTTTCTGTTGCATTATGCACTTTTCTTTGCTGAAAGTTCCCTTTCTTGTCTTCCCCCAGTCTCTTAATCACTTCCTCTTTCTGCTGTCAGCCCATTTTCACAACCTCATCATATCTCTTTCTGTTACCCTCGGTCACTTTCCCGGGATTTCCTCTCACCAATCTCTCATCAAACTCCTTCTTTTGGTACACCCCTATCTAGTCACACTGTCACTGTACCTTTTCTGGTCCAGGAAACTCTGCCCCCCCCCCCCCCCCATCAGAGTGACTGTTCAAGGGGAACCTTCTTCCCCAGTTATACCTTCTTCCCACTCATTCTCTGTAAGATTCTCCTTCCTGTACTAAATAGGAGTGTTCTAAAGCATTTTGGGGCCAGAGGAGGCAGCAGAATTTCCACTTGGGACATGCACATCATTCTCTGAGTCAATGTGCAGGAGCTGATAGTTCTCTCTAAGTGTGGATGAAGCCCTCCAAGGAGAGAGAAGAGCATGTCAATGGAGGCTTAAAAGCTGTTCTACCTGAGGCTGCTGTGTTGGAGCAGCTAAGTCTGATTGCTGGTAGGGGAAGGAATAATGTAGCTTGGAAGGAGTGCAGAAGGGAAGATGAAAGTAGGAGAGGCAATGTAAGCAGCAGAAAACAGAAGAGTGGGGAAACTGACCAAGCATGGTGGAAGAGACTTCAGCAGAGATGAAGGGTGCAATCTCATGCCTACATTTCCTTCCACCATGTTGTCTTAAGCAGTTGCTTCTGTGCAAGCCTGACCTGCAGGCTGAAAGAGGCGACCTGAATATGCAACTGTGTAGCTAGGGTACAATCCAGTGCTTTGAAATGGAACATTGATCTTCTGTGGTAAATACAGTCTTGCTCAACAACGATGTGGACAAGGAAGACTATGTATTGCAGTTCTGTGTTCTCACCCATGTCTTTCCACTGACAGCGCAAACAAACAAGCAAAATACGTTCAGGTTCCTATCTTAAATGACTAGCTGTTCTGAATAAGCAAGAGATTATTAATCATTGACTCGGTTTTTGATTAAAGAAATAATGGCTGTTATCATATGAAACATTGGTTGATAAATAACATACATGATTTTATATTTGCTGGAACAATGGAGTAGAGGAGGAGCCAAATCTTATCTTGGTTCTTTGAAATTCTTAGCTTTTGTTAATTTTATTTTTTCAGACATTCAAGCCCTTGGTTGGAAAAAGTGTGTACAGTTCAATCACTGCAGTAGAATTCCTTGTGGACAAACAACTGGATTTTGTAACTGAAGATAGTGCCTTTCAGCCCTATCAGGTAAGAAATATGGGTAGCATACAAGTCATGTAGTTTAATTGAATCCCATGTGCCTTATTTTTAAAAAGTTTTTTATGGACCAAATCCTGTGTAATGTTGAGCCCATTCATTTCCTGTTGGTCAATGGAAACAGAAAGTGCTCACCATTTCAGACTTTAGTGGTGAATCTGGAAAGGGAAAAAAACTACACGTGTCACAGATCCTCCTTCAAAATAAAATTGCTAACCTGTGTTAAAAGTTAACCAATACAGCTAATTATGGAGTAGATAACAGTATATTGTCTATTCTTCTGGGGCTGTGCTTTGGTCCTTGAAACTCAAGTAGTGCAATTATATTTGATTATTTATTATTGTTCTCTCTTAAGATTGAGTTACAGTAGTTTTTCTTTTTAAAAATAGTCTGATTCCTCTCTCATGGGTGACATAAATAGATAATTGCTGCTGTTTTTAAGTTTGTTTTCACAATTCCAGCATTCCAGATTTCTTAATCATAGCCCTAATAAATTAGAGTACTTTCAGTATGTACTTGTGTGTATGTTTAAGACACGGTGTTTGAGGGATCTAGTCACCAGAATCCTTAGAAAAATATAATTTGATTGTCTTTAAAGATAAGATTTCAAAACATTTCTTCCATGTTAATATAAAGGGATAGAATACTGATATATAAAATATATATTTTTACTCTGACTATAATCAGTCCAATGCAAAGTTGCCGTAAGCTGTCTCTCTATTGTAGGTTATACAAAGTTAATACTTTGAGTCTGTTTGAGAGACATTGTTAATGGCTGATCAACACCACAATAATGTTCTTCCTTCCTTCAGAATTACTGTAGTATTTTTTCCAAATACATGACTTAAAGAAATAAAATGGAAATACGACCTATATAGATAGAATTCTATTTTTCAGTTCACTTAATGGTTGATGCTTTTGTCGTGAACCACTAATATTTGAGGTACCTAAATAAATTCAAAACCATTTGTCTGAGTCAACTTATTCTTAGTTTACTAAGAAAATATCTGCTATAATTGTCTTTTGCTTTGCATGAGGGAGAGTTGATTTCCTCCAATCTTGCTGTTCCAGTTGTGGCAAGCATCCTTATTTTGGCAGTAGGTTGCTTTGGATTCCCAGAGAACAATCTGAGCAAATTTACACCAAAGCAAAAGTGAATGTATGAGGAAAAATGTTCCATCTTGTAAAGCAATCTGATTTCTGGTCAGTTGACAGTCACCTGGCTATGCAAAAATTGTAGTGGATAGGTGCCAGGGAGGCTTTGTTCTTGCCCCAAAAAAATGTGAGCTTTGTTGAGAGTGCTAAATCAGTATAGAAGTAATAAAGTAGTTCTTGAAAAATGTACCTGTCACGTGAAATGCTGGTGACATCATAATTATTTACAATTAATACTCTATTATAATTACAGCATGGAAAGAAGTAGGATGCACTATCTTGTAGCACATTTTGTATACCTCTACTGTGATATAACGCGACTCGATATAACACGAATTCGGATATAACGTGGTAAAGCAGCATTCCGGGGGGCGGGGCTGCACACTCTGGCGGATCGAAGCAAATTCGATATAACACAGTTTCACCTATAACACGGTAAGATTTTTTTGGCTCCCGAGGACCGCATTATATCGAGGTAGAGGTGTATCTATCAAATTTTTAAAATAGGTATTTGAAAGTTAAAGATGCTGCTTTGAATTTTGTCTAAGACTGCTTTTAGGTTTAGGAGTTTTTCGTTTACACTAGAATCGGGATCATCTTCTTGCCTGGAGTTGTTAATCCTTGATTTTGTCTTTAGAAGACATTTCAGTCTCTTATTTTCTTGCATAAGAGGAGTTAGTTTCACAGATATTTTACTTATTATTTTAAAGAGAGAGGAGTTTTATGCCAGATTGTTGATATCAGAAACTGAATTCTTATTTTCACTGAAAAGGCGTAGTATGAGCAGTGCAGAGTTATAGTTGTGTCAGTCCCAGCATATTAGAGAGACACGGTGGGTGAGGTAATATCTTTCATTGGACCAATTTCTGTTGGTGAGAGAGAGACACAAGCTTTTGAGCTACACAAAGCTGACCTGATGAATAGCTCTTGTGACAAAGTTCCTCCTCTACCTTGGTGGGTCCCGCGCTTCTTGGCAGATTTGCTCACCTCAGTGATCTTCCCCACAGTCTGGGTCAACTCCTCCTGTGTCTGATCAGGAGTTGGGAGGTTTGGGGGGAACCCGGGCCCGCCCTCTTCTCCGGGTTCCACCCCAGGGCCCTGTGGATTGCAGCTGTCTATAGTACCTCCTGTAACAGCTGCATGACAGCTACAACTCCCTGGACTACTTCCCCATGGCCTTCTCCAAACACCTTCTTTATCCTCACCACAGGATCTTCCTCCTGATGTCTGATAATGCTTGTCTCCTAAATCCTCCAGCAGTACTCTCTCTCACTCTCAGCTCCTCGCCTTCTTGCTCCTAGCTCCTCACTCGCACTCCTTCTCCTCTGGCTCCTCCCTGCCTGACTGGGGTGAGCTCCTTTTTAAACGCAGGTGCCCTGATTAGCCTGCTCTGATTGGCTGCAGGTGTTCTAATTAAAGTAGCTATCTCCACTGCCTTCTAGAAAGGTCTTAATTGGCTCCAGGTGCCTTGATTAATCTGGAGCAACTGCCATTTGGTTACCACGGTCCTAGGGATTTGTTTAGCCTGGGGCTAACATACCTGTTTCTCAGTACTTTACTGTAGCCATCTGGCCTTGCCCCATCACACTCTGTGTAGCTTGAAAGCTTCTCTCTCACCAACAGAAGTTGGTTCAATAAAAGATACTACCTCACCTACCTGGTCTCTCTGATATGAGCAATAACATATAGTGGACACTAGTATAAGTTTTCTCTAACTTCTGCCTTCAGTGTTCCTCCTTCTGACAGGGAGAGGGTCACCACTGAGAGTGGGGGAGAAATTATTGTTCCATGCATCTCAGCTGTCCACTGCTGGACTGAGATCCACAATTTATGAACCATCAAATTTAAAATTACTTGGTTACAATAAGAATCTAAATTACTATTTCACTGACATGGTAACCAACAGATCACTGAAATTAGAGACTTTTGAACATACTGATGGAACCCTAAATTTTAGATCTAACTAGATACATTTCATATGTTTTGTATGCTGTATACTAAGATGCTGAGCTCACTGACCACATGAACGAAGATTTCATTACGGTAATTATTTATTGACTTAAATCGTAAGCTGTTAGTGGCATATATTTTATGAACAGTATTCAGAAGCACATCCATCCCCCCATTTCCAGGGACAGTGTAGTCTCATGACTAATTATTTTGTTTAGACTGTGCGAATAAAAATATTAAATGGTAGTGTTCCCAGGATATAAAGGAATCCCTCAGTAAAATACATCATAAGAACAGCCATACTGGGTCAGACTAGAGGTCCATCTAGCCCAGTATCCTGTCTTCCAAAAGAGGCCAATGACAGGTGCCCCAGAGCTCTGTGAAAAAATAGATGAGAGCTCTTTTCCTGCCTGAAGGAGCATACAGTCTAAACTAGTTTCTATTTTCATCGTTTTTTAGAAATGTCTTCCATCTTGTATTCTAGAAACAACAGAGATAAGAGTTGTGGCATTCAGGAGAAAAGTTTGTTCTCCTGCTCGTTCTAAAATGCCATTAACCCATTTCTGAGTGGAGAATTTAAGAACCCAGGTATGCAAACATATATCTATTTTAATCCTTCCTAAATATATTCATCCTTCCGTTTTGGACTCTAACAATGTTGTGATGTCAGTTTGGAGCCCTAGACTGTTTTAAAGCTTTGTGGTAAACTAGACTCACCTCCCCCTCCCCCCCCTTTTTTTTTTTTGGGCCACACATCATGATGGTAGTTTGAACACTTAGTTACAGCCACATTGGCCCCAATTTTTAAAGGTACTTAGGCATGCTCTGCTGATTGCTGCATTGCCTAACTTAAGAGCCTAAATCTCATTTTCAAAGGGTATTTAGGCACGTAGGTGCCAAAATCCTGGTGACGGTCAAAACAAGCAGGATTTAAACCTGTGTGGGGTGACTCCATCAAATTTCATATCCTGTGCTTCAATCTCTGGCTCATTTCTGTTGTAATTAAGATAATGAGCATATTCATCATAATGTTACTATTAGGAAATAGATGTTTCTAGAACCTTTCACCTGTAGAGCACTGGTATGACTCCTTCTCAGATCAGTTGTTATAAAACACATTGTCATCTAACGTGATAATCTGTCTTGTGGCCTGGATGAACTGAGGTTGTTTTCTTAGTCAAGCCAGACAAAACAGCACAATTGACATCCTTTTAGTCTTAGCAGAAAGGATAAAAATTGAATAGGCAAGGAAACTAAATTATTCTCCCTTCTAGAATGTTCACTCCAGAACAGGGTTAGAGGCACATTAACTGAGGAATTTTGAGCCACAGATTCCTACGCCACCCATATCTGCTGTGTAGATCAGTAAACTTCAGTTTCTGTGATAGTAGATCCAGAACCTTTTTCACAAGCAATAAATGTACTTATTTTTCAAAAAATGGGATACAGATACTAGCTAAATCACAGCATCTGATGATTCTTATAGTACCTTCATCTTCTTACTTAGTTACTAAATCTTGCGCTTCATATGTGCATTTACGTAATACATCTATGTTTGTCATCACAGGATTTCCATTTTTCATGTCTGTATTGGTGCTGCTTGGAAGTCAGTCCATTTCTTCACAAATCAATAAGAAGTTGCTCTGAGGCCCTTCATTTATAATTTGTGCCTACAAGATCCTGAACATGTAATGCAGTAGTCACCACCCTATAATTTTTGATTGCCTACCAGTCACACACCTGCAGTTTTTATTTTGATTGCTGAATAAAGGACATAGTAGGTATTATTTCTTACCTGAAAATTTTGTGTGTGACTGAGTGCAAGTCTCATTCATTAATCTGGGATGGTCAGGCCTGTTAGTTGAGTATTTCCTTGTTATGGCAAGACTCTTTGCTTCTATGGAAAAGTCAAACTTAAGCAGAGTATTGAGGCAAACCAGTTTAGCAATGGCATGTAAATTCCGTCTTGTTACATACAATAAGTGGCGGGCATAAAAATGTTTGCTATACATTCACTATCCTAATATATATCTATAATGAACACATATGAGTATGAAATGTGATGCATAAGACAAATGGTCAATATTTTTTTGTAATTTGGGTCCAAAATATGGCAGATGTACTTTAAAACTGTTTATATTTTCCCGTGAACATACAGTACACCCTCGCTATAATGCCCTGTGCAATAATAAACCTTAGACTGTAGAGGACTTGGTCCCTGGATCCCACCTCCAGTCCCACCTTCTGCAGCAAAGCAGCTGACAGCACCTCCAGCCCCAAGGCTGCAAATGGTGGGTCAGGCAGTTCCTCCATGGCTGCAAGCAGGGGGTCGGGGGGCAGACAACTCCTCGAACCCTGGGGGCACAAGCGGGGGGGGGCAGACAGCTCTGGGCCCGGAGCTGTAAGCAGCAGGGGCCCCATAGGAGCCAAAGGGTTTGGCTGCCGGGCTCAAGATGTCAGCAGTCCTCTCTCACTTCCCCGTCCTGCAGCCCTGTAACAAACCCCTGGCTATAACGACCAAACGGCTTGGATCCTCAGGAGTTCATTATGGTGAAGGTGTACTGTATACTGTTATGTGTGGTATGAATGTATATTGAGTTTTTTTTAAAACAAAAACTTGCAAGCATTTACAAAATTACCCACTAATACTAGTTTGAATCGAGTATGCTTCCCCATGCAGCTTTACAATTTCACTTAAGTTCTGATTTTCACCAATCCTGCTAATTATCTCTGGGGCTTCTCTTGTGCAGAGATTGCCAAATGGTGTAATTGTATGGTTGCATTTATTGTAGACTGAAAGATTTCAACATGTTATCAGATATCCATCTAGTATATTATTCTACAGCACTGCACCATTTTGCCCCAACTTGAAAATGATAGCACAATAGTAATTGTATTTATCTAACATTTTCTTTGAAGAATAACAAATTTATGCATACTATTATGTCATCAAACACATTCCAATCTATAAAACATTAATACTATGGTATATTACAGTGAAGTTGTATATTTCACAGAAATTCACACTAAGCAGAGGTTCACTATAAATAAAACAGCAAATTGCACATTGTTATGAATTGCAAAATTCAGGACAGAGTTTGCCTCACTACAGCTGAGTTTCATAATGTTTGAGTTCATCATAAGGAATTTCCAGTATTCAAAAAAAATCAGTGTATAAATATGTAGGTTAATGCTAAAGCGCGCAACTGAATGGAAAAAATAGTATGATACAGAAAACTCAACTATGTATTAAGCAGTACATTGACTTAAAAATTACTCCTTATGAGGGCAAAATCTCAGTGTAGCAAGGGGGTACGTATATTTTTCATTTCAGCAGACACAATGTTAAGCTTGCCTTTTCCTGAAAAACATGATAGCAAATTGTATAATATTAAATAATGCTTTATAAATTTTTTTTCCTATGGTAGACATTTCTGGGGTTTTAAATTGAGTGTTCTTAAATATCTAGGCACAGTGGAATAGATACACGGAAGTGTGTGAATTTTTTTCCCTTTAAACACTCCTTTGGTACAAACTAAGTACCTGTACTGTTCTTAAACATAGCTAAAATTTGATGTTTTCAAACAAATTCTAATCTTAACAATTATTTCTGAATATTGCATTTGAAGAGCAAGACTCTGTTAGTCCATTTTTGTACTGATTTTTAAGAGGTTGGGTACCTGTGAACTGGGACGTTTATTTTAAAAAATCAGCTAACTACCTAGGCAGTTAGAGGTATAAGGTTCAAATAAGTGGTTTGTTAAAAATATCAGTGAATTTACAATAAACTTATAAAAGAAATGTATAACCAAGATTGAGTAATTAAAACTGAAGTCTGTACCTTTTCTGGAGCACCATGCAAATAATATATAATATCCAACAAACATCCATTTAAGCAATTATAAATTCATTTTTATAGTATTCCTTGCTGGTGAGAGAGCCAGGATTATAGCAACAAAGCTGCTTCTTATGTTCCTTTGTTTTAAATATTGTAGTTTGCTTGAAAGTAAAAAAAAAAAAAAAGAGGGCATGAAGAATTAAAACATAATATATGCTGTTTGTGGTGTCATCAACATGGTGTCTTTTTCTGAACTACATTTGGAAGACATCAATCTTTCACAGGCCCAGATCAGTTGTATTATATTGTGGACAAACATCATCATCATCCTTTCAAACATGTTTCCCACAACAAAATACATATAGGAACCAGAAGCACAAAATGTGCACAGCACAAATCATCTTATTGCTTCTCTGCTCACTCTTTGGATAGAACAGAGCAGGGAGTGAATCCACAGGCTGCTATTATAGTTGCCTAGCAACCAATGCTGGAAATAGTTCTTACACTGCCTGCTGCTCCCAGGACAGCAGCATTAGTATTGCAGGGCCTGCAAACACTGCTTTGTAACCTTTTCTATGGGTTAAATTTTACCGAAAGAGTTTATGAACACAAAATGACCCCAGACAAGAACAGACTGGTTGCACAGCTGACTGTGGGAGGTTAGTGCAAATTCAAATTCAGTTTCTTCACATTAATTACATTTCCTGCCAGGGTTATTTCACCACACAAGGAAGGAAGTGGAAGGGTGTGCATATGACCATCTTTAAAAGTTCCTCTCTATGGGTCCTTTTAAAAAATCAAAAGTTGCTGACACACAAAGTTTTGAAAATATCTTACCAGCTTTTTGTTTTGGACCCTTTCATCTGTGTAAATCTGCTTCTTCAAAATCTATCAACAGCCAGAATAGATGGGAGGAAAAAATGAAGCCATAATTTAGCTGGATCTTACTGTACCACACATCAGAGGAGTAGCCTTGTTAGTCTGGATCTGTAAAAGCAGCAAAGAGTCCTGTGACACCTTATAGACTAACAAAAGTATTGGAGCATGAGCTTTCGTAGGTGAATACCCACTTTGTCGGGTGCATGACGTGCACGAAAGCTCATGCTCCAATACTTTAGTTAGTCTATAAGATGCCACAGGACTCTTTGCTGCTTTTACTGTACCACAGTATTTCATTAGGGTAAGCAGAGGTCAGTCTGTCCACCTCCTACAAATTGAGGGTTCCAGATATCAGATGTTGAGAACCTAAATGTGAGAGATGGTATGCAAAGTGAAGACAAAGAAGAGTAAGTCTGTGCTGCAAAAGGTTCATCATTTATCAACATTGAAAGGTCAAAAGTGTAACCACCTTTAAAGATAGTTATAAATATGTATGCCTTACTGATTGAAAAATTTGCCTCCAAAATGCAGGCTTTGGCATTGATTACATCTTTATTCAGGCCACAGCTATCCCAGGTTCTGAATTTCTCTAGTTAGGGATATTAGGCATGTATGTAACACCATCCTTCCACTTTCCTGTTGCAGTTTCATTGTTATGAGCAGGAACAGGGTTTCACAGTCCTCACAAGTGTCCCGTCTTGTCCACCCACTAGCACTGTTGTGAAGGGAATCCAGACCTTTGCTGCTCTGGATCACTGGCTGTTTTGAGCTTCTAGAGCCTCAGCAGGCTCCAGTACTGATTCCTACCTGGGCCTTTCTGGCACATTTCATAGGCACTGACTCTGTCTGCTGCCCCTTCTCAGAAATGGAGCTCCACAGCCCACCTGCTATAGATTCCTAGGCCTGATCCTCTCCGCCCCCCAAGATACTCCAGTTGGTTGAATGTATCCCTCTCCCAGAACTCAACCGCAAAGGTCTGAAGCTTCTGGTTTGCAGTTTAACCTTCTCAGGGGCATGCAGCAATTGTGAAACAGTTAATGCACAACTTGCACAGAGTCTAAGGGCTAGTCTGCACTGGCAACACTAAACTGCTGCCGCAGCAGTGCTTCCGCGTGCCTTATGTAGTCACAGCACAGCGCTGGGAGATCTAAAAAACCTACCTATCAACTCTAGGAGTGGCTCCCAGCATTGGTGCACTGTGTACACTGGCATTTTACAGTGCTGAAACTTGCTGTGCTTAGGGGGGTGCTTTATACATCCCGAGTGAGAAAGTTGCAGTGCTGTAAAGTGCCAGCGTAGACAAGCCACAACTCATGCTGTTTTACGTAATAGTACAAAGCACAGGAGTATACTGATCCCAGCTCTGAGTCCTTGGTGCCTTCTGGGCACAGAGAGCAGGTAGGGCCCCCTCCCCACTGAGGCTGGTGTTACATACTGAGGGCATAGCTACACTTGCAGATGTAGAGCGCTTTGAGTTAAACCAGCCTTCAGAGAGCGCAGAAGGGAAAGCGCTGCAGTCTGTCCACACTGACAGCTGCGAGCGCACTGATGTGGCCACATTGGTGGCACTTGCCACAAATGAGCGGTGCATTATGGACAGCTATCCCACAGAGCACCTCTTCCCATTCTGGTGCTGTGGCTTGTGGGAAGGGTGCGGGGCATTCTAGGTCCTGTCTCAACACCCCATGATGCATCGGTTCGCATCCCAGCAATCCCTCTGCTTCTGTCCACATTTGGCGCCATCTTTCAACGTTTTTTGTGCTGTGTGCTCTATCTTCGCTTTCGGTTTGCGGGAATGGAGCCCGAACTGCTGAGGAATATGCCGACGAGTGTCACCAGCACATCACATTTGGCAATCAAGTTACTTCTTAAGATCCAAACTGACAGTGAGGACTCCGATGATATCGACTCGAGTAACGCATATGACACAAGATTGCTTGTAGTATTCATGGACATGCTCACCACTGGGGAACGCTGCTTTTTGGGTTGGGAAACAAGTACTGAGTGGTGGGATCACATTGTCATGCAAGTCTGGGATGACGAGCAGTGGCTGCAGAACTTTCGGATGGGCAAGGACATGAGAACGAGAGCTGCCCTGACGGTGTAGAAGCGGGTGGCTATTGCAATCTGGAAGCTGGCAACTCCAGACAGCTACCGATCGGTCGCGAATCAGTTTGGAGTGGGAAAGCCTACTGTTGGAATCGTGTTGATACAAGTTTGCACTGCCATTAATTGCATCCTGCTCCGAAGAACCGAGACTCTGAGTAACATGCATGACATTGTGGCTGGCTTTCCACAAATGGGTTTCCCTAACTGAGGAGAGGCGATAGATGGGACACATTCCAATTCTGGCACCAGTCCACCTAGCCTCCAAGTACGTTAATCAGAAGGGGTGAAAGCTTCACTCAGGCATGTACCTTGGAGGTTCAACACCTGGAGGCTGAATTTGAATAGCCAGACAGCAGGGCTGTTAGAGGAGCTGAAAGGATTAGGGATGCCATTGAGGGAGCAATTTGAGGCTGAAAGCCACCAGTAATATCTGGTGCCCTACACAGGAGTGGAGTGCAGTGGTTCCAATGTTAGTAGGAATCTATTTTTGCTACACTGACTTGCAGTGACTGTTGCTTTCCTGGGCTAAGATCTTTTACTTTATGCAGTAATAATGAGTGTTTTCAAAGCCAAAAAATCCATTTATTGAAAAGAAACACTACTGCTTGGGAAACAGAAAGGGCAAGGGAGGTGGGGTGGGGAACAGTACAGTCACGGATTTGCGTATGTCCTGTTATACTCAGCCTTCCTATCTGGAGTGCTGTGCAATAAGTGCTGCACTTCAGGATGGCTATACTGCATAGTATCCTGTGGCACCTTATAGACTAACAGACGTTTTGGAGCATGAGCTTTCGTGGGTGAATACCCACTTCGTCAGATGCATGCACCCACGAAAGCTCATGCTCCAAAACGTCTGTTAGTCTGTAAGGTGCCACAGGATTCTCTGCTGCTTTTACAGATCCAGACTAACACGGCTACTCCTCTGATGCTATACTGCATAGTGATGGAGGTTGAGTGCAGTGGGTAAGGGTGGCAGTTTTCAGGACTGGGTGGTGAAGCTACAGGTGTTGGAGGCAGCTGGTGACAATAAGAACCCGGATGTTGGGGAAAGTGGGTTGGAGGTGACATGAGGGCACAACCAGAAAGAGTTTTGGGACAAAGGCTGCAAGGGGGGGAGGGCGCGGTAGTGCTCTATCTGCATGGCTACGAGCACCTGGACCGAGTCCACTTGGCGCTCCATGATTCTTATCAGCCGATCTGTGCTTTGCTGCTGAAGCTTTGCACTTTTGTGCCCGTGATCCACATTCTGCCAGCGGATCCTCCTTTCACTCTCCCTCCAGTCCTGTGCTTTTAGATTCTCATTAAGTGACTTCTGCATTCCTTCATGCAGCATGTTGTCTTTGCTTCTACGTGGCCTCTTCCTGATTCTTTACAGCCTCTCGGCTAGTGGTAAGACAGACGGCTGAGATCTCAAGGTTGCATCTGGAAAGGTAAAATGCAACACTTAACAGAGGAAGCATGATTCACACCAGACAGAGCAATGATTCCCCCTTACTTAGAGAACAGTCTACACAATAGCAAATTTGCCCATCGCAAAGTGAGCGCACATAACCCATGAGAGCCCCAAAATGATGAGTAAGCACAGGGTCAAGGGGGACTGATTGTTTCGTTGCTGTTCTGTCCTCTGGTTTTCTGTGCCTTGGGGAGAGCCAACAGCTGCAGCAGGCCCTTATACTGAACACTGTCCCCACATTTTCTACAGGAGTTCATCCTGGAAGATATCTTGTTGCTGAGGGTGACCTGGGAAGCAAGGGGGAGGGTCTTCTTCTACAATGCGGCTTCCACTCTGGCCCATATACAGCTTGTCTGTGTGCAGCAATGGTCCCTCTGCCTCTCACAGCACAGTGGCACGGATGTGTTAGCCTGACTGGGACAAGGGCCACAGTGGGTCTCCCAAGAAACGTGTGCAATCGCATTGCCCAAGTTCTGGCTGAGACCTTTGAAGAGATTACGGTGATGTGAGACCCCACATCAGCGCCCTATTCTGCATCTAGGCATGCATACAGCCCTAACCCTCCTCACCCCAAGAGCCCACACTGAACAATTTCCTTCCCAAAAGAAAAGCCACTTACTGGGCACCTCCTCTGGTCTTTGTCCTTCCCCAGGCACCGGCCGTTATGACTGGCTACCTTCCTCCTGGCTTGAGAACAGCTCCTGGCTGCATGCATCTAGGGATTCTTGGGTGTCTTCCTCCACCTCAGCACCCTGGTTCCTGCTTTGGTGCTCCTCCCCCTCCTGCCTTGTTGGACTGGGCTCCAAAGTGTCCATGGTGGTACTCGGAGTCACCCCCAAGTATCATGTCCAGGTCTTTGGAGAAATGGCAAGTTGCGAGGGCAGCACCGGACCAGTGGTTTGCCTTGCGGGCTTTGTGGTAGGCATTCTGCAGCTCCTTCACTTTAACCCTGCACTGCAGTGCGTCCTAGTCATGGCCCCTTTCCATCATGTTCCTTGATATTTGCCTGAAGGTATCGTGATTCCTACAGCTGGAACGCAGCTGCACTGGACAGCCTCCCCCCCCCCCCCCCAAACACTGATGAGGTCCAGCACCTCGCCATTGCACCATACTGAGGATTACCTAACGCATGGAGGCATGGTCACCTGGAAAGATTGGCTGAGAGCACTCCACACCTGGCTGAGCAAACAGGAAGGAGACTGTCAAAATTCCCAGAGAATTTAAAGAGTCTGACGGTTGGTCACCTGAGGGCAGGGCAGTAGAGTTCAAACTGATGACCAGAGTGGCTAGAACAGGCATTGTGGGACACTTCTGGAGGCCAATCAGAGCGTATTAACAGACCAGAGCGTCTGCACTGGTGCCACAGCACTCCAGCAGAGGCGCATCAAACATTATTCCACTCATCGAGGTGGAGTACCAGAAGCGCTTTAACCGCGAAGTCAGAGCACACTACGTGCCTTGCCAGTGTGGATGAGTTACAAGTTAGAGCTGCTTTAATGCACTGTAACTTGCAAGTGTAGCTATGCCCTGAGTGATCTTGTTCTCGTCTGCCTCAAACTTTTAGGCTTAAACAGCGCTCTTCTTTGGGAAACTTATTCAGAGTATCACAGGTAAATACAGAGTGGGACAGATGTTTAGCATAAGTAGTTAACACACATTTCTAGGGACCTTTCAAGGTGAAGTGGCCTGTTAACACCCTTCCAGTGATAGGGAGGAAAAGAAATGGGTGGAGGAGGAAAGCAGCTGGAAGGGAGGTTATTTGTGGTTTACAGATAGCTGTAATAAGTCATAAATCCGGTGTGTCTGTTCAGTCCATGATTTGTAGTGTCTAGCAAAGTTAGGAATTTAAATGCCCACACTGCCTTTGTTCTACCCAGAAAGTTTCCACTGCTCCTACCATCTTTTCTCCTTTCAGAGGAGTCCGCTAAGCTAACTGCAGCTATTGTTCCCAGATGTTTTCATCTGCATAAGGCTGTTGACTCCTAAACACCTTCTTTGTGTTTGTCTGGTGTGTACCTGCTACAGGCCCTGTCAGCTGTGGTAGATCTACAAATATGGGTATGTCTACACTACCCACTGGATCTACAGGTAGTGATCGATCCATCGTGGATAGATGTATTGCGTCTCATCTAGACGCAATACATTGATCCCCAAACACGGTCCCCCTCGACTCTGGAACTCCACCAGGGTGAGAGGCGGAAGCGGAGTCGACGGAGGAGCAGCAGCTGTTGATCCTGCTCAGCAAGGACAGGAAGTAAGTCAATCTAAGTTGATTTAAGATGCATCGACTTCAGCTACAATGAAGTTGCATATCTTAGGCTACGTCTACACTACAGGATAATTCCTAATTACATTAAACTGGTTTTATAAAACAGATATTATAAATTTGATTTCACGGGGCCACACTAGGCACAGTAATTCAGTGGTGTGCGTCCATGGTCCGAGGCTAGCGTCGATTTCTGGAGCGTTGCATTATGGGTAGCTATTCCATAGCTATCCCATAGTTCCCGCAGTCTCCCCTGCCCCTTGGAATTCTGGGTTGAATCATTGT